>NC_134353.1:67303729-67603729 GCF_048569485.1 Anomaloglossus baeobatrachus | reverse complement strand
TAGACAGCTACTCTGGAGAGCCACCACTCCCTGCTTCCTCCACCTTACTTCCTATCACTTTGCTCTCCTTCACTTTACTTACACTCTCCTGACCCACCCTTCCTGACCCCTAGGTGGGTGACCCTTTTCCGCTTAAGCCGCCTACTGGTGTGTCTGGTGGGTGTGGTGCAGAGTGTTCCTAGGATTTGATTTGCTGTTGGAGGCAGCACTGTAAGATGGGGACCCAAAACCATGAGGGAGTTGAATACTGCACTAAGGGAAAAGATCGTGCAGTACCCGGTGACGACCTGATAGTCCAGGGGCGTCACAATATGATGAAGTGAAATTTATGCGTGAGATAGTCAAGATTATTGTCCATAAAATATTGGTAGTCTCACCTTCTAAGTCAGGAGTCTCAAACTCAGCTGGGTGTACGGGCCACATATAGAAAAAAAAGAGGGGGCAGCATTCTTTGCAGGACAAAGTGACATTTTCTAGTGATTTCATGGATTTTTTTCTATACACCTTTGGATCACTTTTTTTTGAACATTTTTGAATCGTTTATTATAACAAACCTGCACTTTTTTGTTTAGTTAAGTTTATATATAAAAAAGCATTTTTAATGGCAAAAAATATGTCATGCTTTTGACGCACACCAGGGCTTTGGGGTACTCGGTCACGGGCAGTATATTTACTGAGTCAGTTCACTGGGTGGCCGTTGCCCGATTCCGTGACCCTGGGGGTCTCTTAAAAGGGGAATTTGTACCAGGGAAAAATAATAAAATAAAAATAGTTTTTCGTGACGCCACTTGCGGTATGCGGCTACATGGAGAAAGACGTCGCTGCAAAGTCTCTCACTGCTGGGGCTGGTGGTATTGGTCAGCTTAGGTGTGATGGCTCTACGCAAGTAGAGCTAGGCCCCAGGGGAGGATGATGGTGGTTGTAGTCTATGGGTGCAGAGGTGTAGGAAGAATTCAGACAACACAGTGGCTGCGGTTTAACTTGTGCTTTACTCAGTGGTTTGGAATTGCTGCCACCCGGTTTGTGCTGGTCCTTACCAATCCGGTATTCCCTTTGTTCCAGTGCCGGTGTAGTGAACTGGTGAGCTTTACCTCCATGCACCCTGTAGTAGTCGGTGGGTCCCGGTTGCTTGAAGCGTTTTTTGGGGTCCCCCTCTTGTTGTCTCCATCTTGGCCCATACGACAGGCAGCTTGAACTTCTCTTTGGATGGACCTCTGTCCCCGTTCCCAGGTTCCCTCTCTGCTGCTGTGCCCGGACACTAACGTCAGTAAGGTCCTTGATAGTACCCATACCAGGCAGATTGTTATCATGTGAGCCTCTTCCTGAATTAGGGCTCTGTAACCAGTCAGTGCTCGGTCCAGTGAGTACTTCACCGTACTCTCCCTGGCAACCGTACTCCTTTTTACTCAGTAGTCATTTTACACTTTCCTGTCAGCACGTCAACTTCTGACTAACTATCTGTGTGTCCTTTCACTAACTAACAAGATGTCCGTCCACTTCACTGACTAGCCCCTCCTCCTCCTAGGTTTCTGACTAGTGGATTGGATGCATCCCAGACTTTAGGTGACCACCCGTCAAGTCCATCTCTAGCCTATTACCTAGTCTGAGGTAAGGGGCGTGGATTTGTGTGTGTTGGGTTAGTTACCAGCACTGGTCTTCCAGGAATCTGGGGTTAGATGTAGTACCCTGTGGCACCTGACAGTCAGGTGTGCCACACTTTATTTTGAATATTTTTTTACATTTAATGACCTTCTTTTAAAATTGTTTTACAATTCCCAGCATATATTAATCTTAGCCAACATCTGGTAGTAATGTCCCCATGCTGCAGTAATGTCCCCCATCCGTGTGCCCTGTAGTAAGGTGCTCATCCTTGTAGTATTGTGCTCATCCTTGTTGTGTTGTGCTCATCCTTGTACCCTGTAGTAATGTGTTCATCCTTGTGCCAGTAGTATTGTGCTCATCCTTGTGGTGTTGTGCCCAGTAGTATTGTGCCCATTCTTGTGCCCAGTAGTATTGTGCTCATCCTTGTAGTATTGTGCCCAGTAGTATTGTGCATGTAGTATTGTGCCCAGTAGTATTGTGCTCATCCTTGTAGTATTGAGCCCAGTAGTATTATGCTCATCCTTGTGATATTGTGACCATCCTTGTACCCTGTAGTATTGTGCCCATTAATATTGCGCTCATATTTGTGGTATTGTACCGATCCTTGTGCCCAGTAGTATTGTGCCCAGTAGTATTGTGCTCATCCTTGTGGTATTGTGGCCATCCTTTTGCCATATAGTATTGTGCCCATTCTTGTGCCCTGTAGTATTGTGCCCATCCTTGTGCCCTGTAGTATTGTTCCCATCCTTGTGCCCTGTAGTATTGTGCTATCGTGCCCATCCTTGTGCTATTGTGCCCAGTAGTATTGTGCTCATCCTTGTGGTATTGTGCCAATCCTTTTGCCCTATAGTATTGTGCCCATTCTTGTGCCCTGTAGTATTGTGCTGATCCTTGTGCCCTGTAGTATTGTGCCCATTTTTCTGCCCTGTAGTATTGTTCCCATACTTGTGCCCTCTAGCATTGTGCTAATACTTGTGCTATTGTGCCCATCCTTGTGCTATTGTGCCCAGTAGTATTGTGCTCATCCTTGTGGTATTGTGACCATCCTTGTACCCAGTAGTATTGTGCAAGTAGTATTGTGCCCAGTAGTATTGTGCTCATACATGTAGTATTGTGCCCAGTAGTATTCTGCTCATCCTTGTGGTATTGTACCCATCCTTGTGCCCAGTAGTATTGTTCCCAGTAGTATTGTGCTCATCCTTGTGGTATTGTAGCAATCCTTGTGCCCTATACTATTGTGCCCATCCATGTGCCCTGTAGTATTGTGCTTATCCTGGTGCTATTGTGCCCAGTAGTATTGTGCTCATCCTTGTGGTATTGTGCTCATCCTTGTGCCCAGTATTATTGTGCCCTTCCTTGTGCCCAGTAGTATTGTGCAAGTAGTATTGTGCCCAGTAGTATTGCGCTCATCCTTGTAGTATTGTGCCCAGTAGTATTCTGCTCATGCTTGTGGTATTGTGACCATTCTTATGCCCTGTAGTATTGTGCCCATTAGTATTGTGCTCATCCTTGTGGTATTGTACCCATCCTTGTGCCCAGTAGTATTGTGCCTAGTAGTATTGTGACCATCCTTGTGCCCTGTAATATTGTGCTCATCCTTGTGGTATTTGCTCATCCTTGTGTCCTGTAGTATTGTGCCCAGTAGTATTGTGCTCATCCTTGTGCCCTGTAGTATTGTGCCCAGTAGTATTGTGCCCATCCTTGTGCCCAGTAGTATTGTGTCCATGAGCATTTTGCTCATCCTTGAGCCCAGTAGTATTGTGCTCATCCTTGTGCCCTGTAGAATTGTGTCCATCCTTGTGGTATGTGCTCATCCTTGTGCCCTGTAGTATTGTGCCCAGGAGTATTGTGCTCATCCTTATGCCCAGTAGTATTGTGCTCACCCTTGTAGTATTGTGCCCATTAGTATTGTGCTCATCCTTGTGGTATTGTACCCATCCTTGTGCCCAATAGCATTGTTCCCAGTAGTATTGTGCTCATCCTTGTGCCCAGTAGTATTGTGCTCATCCTTGTGGTATTGTGGCCATCCTTGTGCCCTGTAGTATTGTGCTCATGTGGCGCCCCAGGACCTGGTCGCCACAACAGCATTGCCCCTCCAAAGGGTTAATGCTGAGCCTGGAGGTAATTGGGAGGGCTATTGGCCAGTAAGTTTAACATCCAACGCAGTTTCTCCCTCAGGCCAGCAGGGGGAGCTCTGAACCTGGAGTTCCAGGGAGCATTTCTCAAGTCTGACCTGAGGGAGGAGTTAGTGTTCAGTCTGTGAGGAGAGAGCAGAGAGAGGAGATGCAGAGTGTGCAGTCTGGTGAACTGGGGCTGGCGCTGGTTAGCTCAGTCCAGGAAGGCCAGAGCTGCAGAGAGGCAAAGAAGTAGACTTGGACATCGGAGTCTGTGGCCACCAGGGCCTAAAATATTCCCTGGTAGCTGAATCCGAAGGACAGGAGAGCTGCAAGCACCTGGCCCATAAACAACCTGAAGGTACAGCTGCATCACCAGGGCCCGGTGTGGACTCCAGCAGAGAAGCACCAGAGAGGGCCTGCGCAGCCTACCACACAGGGAGAGGGACGTATCATCGGTCCCAATGTGATGCCCTGGGCAGGCCAGGGGTCACAGGTCACAACATCACATGCACCCCACATTCCCGGCAGGTACATCTAAGCTAACCTAAAATCCTTGTTGCCTTCCTCCAGGGGCTGATGTCCACACCAGGGGGTGGGCCAGGCGGTTGGCTCCGCCCACCGAGGAGTTCACAGCCCTGGAGGCGGGAGAACCAGGCAGTACAGTTTAGGAAGTGAAAGTAGAAGGAGGTGAAGTGGTAGAGGAGCTTGAGTGAAGAAGTAAAAAGGAACAGTAGTAAAGCCTGAAGTTGGTCCGGGTGTGTGCCCCGGACTGAGACAGCAAGGTCAGCAGACGGCGGTGATAGTCTGCAGGGGGACTGCTTGGAGGTTGCTGGAAGGACTGCGGACGGGTGGTGGCCCGGCGGTACCGGAGCAGTATACGAAGAACAGTCAGCACCAGGGCAGGGGCCTTTCGGATTCCGGCAAGGCTAGGAGTCGCCATAATTTGCCAAATCCGTCAGTGAAGGGGACCTCTGTCTCCTAACAACCAAGTCCCGATTGAAGGCAACAGCCCGACCGTGAAGGGGAGACACCGCCACCGCCAGGGCACCAGTTTCCCAGGGCCAGCGCCTGCGGGCAAAGTAGGGCTCCTTCGGCCCAGATTGAAGCTGAGGAGTGGGTAACCAGTGGGGACCCATCGCTACCAAGAAACTTTACATAGGTGCAGGGAAGAGACCGTCACCGCTAACTGCAGGGAACCGCAGCACCGTAACCGTCCGAGGGACCCGTCCAACCAGCCGTTTGTTTACCGAGAACGGTGTCGTGTTTACTGGCTGAGTGAGTACCTCCGTGCCGTGCGGCACAGCGCTGCCCCTGCACCTCCACAGGCCCCATACCCGCCTGTCCACCATACCAACCCCATCACTGGGCCCCGAGACAACCACCCCCTACCCACGGAGGGGAGAACCAACAACTTTGCTGCTCCCTGTCACCGCTCCCGGGATCCCCATACAGAGCAGCGGTGGTGTCCATACAATCACCACAACCGTGGGTGGCGTCACGGACAATAAACTACCCCAAATCCCAATCCCCTTTCACTCACGGGCGAGGAGCGCCGCTCGAGTCCCCGGGATCCGGCCCATCGCTCGAGCCACAGAGCAGCGGCGGCAGCAGGCCGCAGCAGCCGCAGCGGCAGCCGGACCCGAGCAGTGGGAGAGCGCGGCGTCCCCTCCTCCGCCCGCGACACCAGCAGCAAGAGGGCCATTGCTAATCCAGAGTGCAGGGTCCTATAACAGCAAAGAAAGAACAGGAGTAGGCCTCATACTCATCCGGCCAAAAAGATACCTCAGTTACTTCCAGGCCGGCCGGAGCCCTCTACCACTTGTAACGGTCTCCCAGGACTGGACTGTTCTCAAAGTAAAAGAGGAGAAGGTAAAGAGACTACTGTTTGTGACTGTTTCTTTCACTGCCTGTCGGCCCTGCACCGTATCATTCACACCAACATCACCATAGACACTTACAAGCACCAACTGTTGCCCCGGGGCCAGGGCTGTATTTTGCCTTCGTGCTGCCCTAGGCACTTTAAGTGGTCGCGCCCCTTATTGACAATGTAAAACTGAGTTTTCGCACACAACATCTGTTTAAGGCAGATCTACTCTGTAAAACACTTTAAAAAGTATCAATGAGAAACGAAGGGCACTAACCCCCCCCATGGGGATCACCACAGGCACATCAAAACATAGCATGAGTATAAAATATTCCCACCACACCGTCCCCACTTATATACTGTGACTGTCACACTGCCCCTAATAAACTACACACTGCCCTCCCTTATAAATTATACCCACCACACCTTCCTCGATTATGAAATATGATCTGCACATTGATCTCTCATCATGCTGCCCCCTCCTCACAGTGTCCCATGCATGCTGCCCCCTCCTCACAGTGTCCCATGCATGCTGCCCCCCTCCTCACAGTGTCCCGTGCATGCTGCCCCCTCCTCACAGTGTCCCGTGCATGCTGCCCCCTCCTCACAGTGTCCCGTGCATGCTGCCCCCTCCTCACAGTGTCCCGTGCATGCTGCCCCCTCCTCACAGTGTCCCGTGCATGCTGCCCCCTCCTCACAGTGTCCTGTGCATGCTGCCCCCTCCTCAGTGTCCCGTGCATGCTGCCCCCTCCTCACAGTGTCCCGTGCATGCTGCCCCCTCCTCACAGTGTCCCGTGCATGCTGCCCCCTCCTCACAGTGTCCCGTGCATGCTGCCCCCTCCTCACAGTGTCCCGTGCATGCTGCCCCCTCCTCACAGTGTCCCGTGCATGCTGCCCCCTCCTCACAGTGTCCCGTGCATGCTGCCCCCTCCTCACAGTGTCCCGTGCATGCTGACCCCTCCTCACAGTGTCCCATGCATGCTGCCCCCTCCTCACAGTTTCCCATGCATGCTGCCCCCTCCTCCCAATGTCCCATGCATGCTGTCCCCTCCTGACAGTGTCCCATGCATGCTGCCCCCTCTTCAATGTCCCATGCATGCTGCCCCTCTCCATGAGCTCCTAATGCTGCCTTCCTCTTTTCCATAATGACACCTCCATGCTGCCCCACTCATCATACTAAGACCACCACACTAGCGCTTATGCTGACACCCCCCACACACACACACACACTACCCCACTCTTGATATTGACTCCCCCTACATTGTTCCACTCCATACTGAGCCCACACATGCTGCCCCTTCTCCATAATGAGCTCCCAATGCTGCCCCCCTCTTATTCTGAGTCCTTACACTCCCCCCCATCGATATTGTCATTGCTCTATCCCTCAACCCTTGTCCTCTGTCTCTAGCATTGGCCCCTCTCTCCCATTCCCCCAGCAGCAGCCTCTCTCCCCCCGCCTCCAGCAGCAGCCTCTCCCCCAGCATCAGCCTCTCTCCCCCCAGCCTCCCCCAGCATCAGCCTCTCTCCCCCCAGCCTCCCTCAGCATCAGCCTCCCTGCTCCCAGCTTACCCCAGCATCAGCCTCTCTCCTCCAAGCCTCCCCCAGCATGAGCCTCCTCCAGCATCAGCCTCTCTCCTCCCAGCCTCCCCCAGCATGAGCCTCCTCCAGCATCAGCCTCTCTCCTCCCAGCCTCCCCCAGCATGAGCCTCCTCCAGCATCAGCCTCTCTCCTCCCAGCCTCCCCCAGCATCAGCCTCCCTGCTCCCAGCTTCCCCCAGCATCAGCCTCCCTCCTCCCAGCCTCCCCCAGCATCAGCCTCCCTCCTCCCAGCCTCCCCCAGCATCAGCCTCCCTCCTCCCAGCCTCCCCCAGCATCAGCCTCCCTCCTCCCAGCCCCCCCTCCTCCAAGCCTCCCCCAGCATCAGCCTCCCAGCCTCCCTGAGCATCAGCCTCCCTCCTCCAAGCCTCCCCCTCCCAGCCTCCCCCAGCATCAGCCTCTCTCCTCCCAGCATCCCCCAGTATCAGCCTCCCTCCTCCCAGCATCCCCCAGTATCAGCCTCCCTCCTCCCAGCCTCCCCCAGCATCAGCCTCCCTCCTCCCAGCCTCCCCCAGCATCAGCCTCCCTCCTCCCAGCCTCCCCCAGCATCAGCCTCCCTCCTCCCAGCCTCCCCCAGCATCAGCCTCCCTCCTCCCAGCCTCCCCCAGCATCAGCCTTCCTCCTCCCAGCCTCCCCCAGCATCAACCTCCCTCCTCCCTCAGCATCAGCCTCCCTCCTCCCAGCCTCCCCCAGCATCAGCCTCCCTCCTCCCAGCCTCCCCCAGCATCAGCCTCCCTCCTCCCAGCCTCCCCCAGTATCAGCCTCCCTCCTCCCAGCCTCCCCCAGCATCAGCCTTCCTCCTCCCAGCCTCCCCCAGCATCAACCTCCCTCAGCATCAGCCTCCCTCCTCCAAGCCTCCCTCAGCATCAGCTTCCCTCCTCCAAGCCTCACCCTCCCAGCTTCCCCCAGCATCAGCCTCCCTCCTCCCAGCCTCACCTTCCCCCTCCCAGCCTCCCTCAGCATCAGCCTCCCTCCTCCCAGCTTCCCCCAGTATCAGCCTCCCTCCTCCCAGCTTCCCCCAGCATCAGCCTCCCTCCTCCCAGCCTCACCTTCCCCCTCCCAGCCTCCCTCAGCATCAGCCTCTCTCCTCCAGCTTCCCCCAGCATCAGCCTCCCTCCTCCCAGCTTCCCCCAGCATCAGCCTCCCTCCTCCCAGCTTCCCCCAGCATCAGCCTCCCTCCTCCCAGCCTCACCTTCCCCATCCCAGCCTCCCTCAGCATCAGCCTCCCTCCTCCCAGCTTCCCCCAGCATCAGCCTCCCTCCTCCAAGCTTCCCCCAGCATCAGCCTCCCTCCTCCCAGCTTCCCCCAGCATCAGCCTCCCTCCTCCCAGCCTCACCTTCCCCCTCCCAGCCTCCCTCAGCATCAGCCTCTCTCCTCCTAGCCTCCCCCAGCATCAGCCTCCCTCCTCCTAGCCTCCCCCAGCATCAGCCTCCCTCCTCCTAGCCTCCCCCAGCATCAGCCTCCCTCCTCCCAGCATCAGCCTCCCTCCTCCCTCAGCCTCCCTCCTCCAAGTCTCCCTCAGCATCAGCTTCCCTCCTCCAAGCCTCACCCTCCCCCTCCCAGCCTCCCCCAGCATCAGCCTCCCTCAGCATCAGCCTCCCTCAGCATCAGCCTCCCTTCTCCCAGCCTCCCCCCCAGCTTCAGCCTCTCTCCCCCCAGCCTCTCTCTCCCCCCAGCCTCTCTCTCCCCCCAGCCTCTCTCTCCCCCCAGCCTCTCTTCCCAGCCTCAGCCTCTCTTCCCAGCCTCAGCCTCTCTCTCTTCCCAGCCTCAGCCTCTCTCTCTTCCCAGCCTCAGCCTCTCTCTCTTCCCAGCCTCCCCCCAGCCTCAGCCTCTCTCTTCCCAGCCTCCCCCCAGCCTCAGCCTCTCTCTTCCCAGCCTCCCCCCAGTCTCAGTCTCTCTCTCTTCCCAGCCTCAGCCTCTCTCTCTCTTCCCAGCCTCCCCTCAGCCTCTCTCTCTTCCCAGCCTCTCTCTCTTCCCAGCCTCAGCCTCTCTCTCTCTTCCCAGCCTCAGCCTCTCTCTTCCCAGCCTCAGCCTCTCTCTCTCTTCCCAGCCTCCCCCCAGCCTCTCTCTCTTTTCCCAGCCTCCCCCCAGCCTCTCTCTCTTCCCAGCCTCCCCCCAGCCTCTCTCTCTTCCCAGCCTCCCCCCAGCCTCTCTCTCTTCCCAGCCTCCCTCTCTTCCCAGCCTCCCCCAGCCTCAGCCTCTCTCCCCCCAGCCTCCCCTTGCATGATTACAGTGGATAAAAAGAGGCATCGCAATTCGCAACGATCATCACCTAACCTGTAAGGTGCCCATACATTCTAGGCTCTGCCTTACCTGCTCCGGTGCCCGCCGCCCTGCTCTGGCTGGCTCCTCTTCTGGCTTGCTCCAGCTGCAGACGCGTCCTCCTCCGCGGCGTGTGTCATCTGCAGCATTGGACGCTGCAGCACGGGGCAGTGAGCTGATTGTCGCGCCCGCGCGCCTCTGACCCCGGAAGTGCAGGCCATAGAACTTCCGGGGTTAGTCAGCTCACTATGCCAGGCGCCCGCCATGTATTTAAATAGACAGCAGAAGTGCGCCTCTCCTCCCCCCCCCCCCCCGGAACACAGCCGAGTGTAACGGAGGGAGGGACGGGGGGCGGGGATGTAAAAAAAAAAAAAAAATTTTTTTTTTTTGCTGCCAGAAAGTGCCGCCCCCCGCAACGTGCCGCCCTAGGCACGGGACCACGGGTGCCTAGTGGCAAATACGGCCCTGCCCGGGGCACCGCTCCACCTGTGGGGAGCAGTACCACCATTGCTGCCGTTCCATCACCCCGGAGGCCTCATACAGCAGCGGCGGCTTAATAGCCGCAAACCACAGGTGGCGTCACGAAAATTATAAACTTTAACAATCACCCCCACTGAAGCCATCTTAATTGACCCCACCAGGGCCACAGAGTCGGGCCCAGCCACCACTGATGACCCCCGGACTAGTCCGGCCCGGCACCGGGTGTCCCATAGCCCTGGGGTGGGCGAGTAAAACTTGGCGTCACAAACAGGATAACGTGCCCGGCGCCCACCGGGTACTGTGCGCCTGAAAAGACTGCGTTTTACTGTTGAAAAGCTGCCGCCGCCATTACCGCTTGCAAAGTGCGGGAAGAAAGGGGCGTGCCCGAAAAAGAGCGCAAAGGAAGCGCACCATCAGAGCGGAGGGTGGTTAACCCCGCGCTACCCAGAAGAGATTTTGAAAAGTGAACAGAGCCTGGTAAGGTCCACTAAGGCGCAGGAAAATGTCCGACACAGAGGGAGAGCGGTTGGCTGCCATAGCCCGAGACGCCGCAGCACCGGCCCAAGTAATCCCAGTCGCCGTCGCCCCAGCCCCCGCTGTAGCGCCGGTAATGCCGATCACAATGCCGTACATCCCGGGAGCAGAATGGCTGCCGCAGTACTCCGGGGAGTCACATACCCTGAGCGACTTCAGAGAAAGACTGCACAGCTTGTTTAGAGTGTATCCTCTGACTGAGAGCCAGAAGGTGGGCATATTGATGGGGCAGCTAGCCGGCACGGCCCAGCGTGAAGTGAAGTCCTGGCCTGACACAGATAAAGGGACAGTAACCCAGATACTGGCTAAGTTAAAGAGTACTTTTGACACCCGCACCGCAGCAGAAATAAAAATGAGATTCTTTGGGTGCAAACAACGGGCCACAGACAGCATACGGGACTATGCCTTAGACTTGCAGGAGGCCCTGAAAGCAATTAAACAGGTGGACCAAGAGAGTGTACGTGAAGAAGACAAACTCCTAACTGAGCAGTTCATAGAAGGGCTCCTGTCAGACGCCCACAGTACACAGCTGCGTATCATGGTACTGCAGAACCCTGCTCTGGACTTTGCAAAGTTTAAGGACCAGGCCATCCGGGTACTGAGAGACTCTACCCAAAATGACCCAGTACCCCTCCGGCCTCTTGCTATCACATACCCAGGGGGAATGCCTGCAACCCGAGCCACTGCAGGGGCTGAGGCACAGGCCCTGGATAAGGATCCCACTGCAGAGCTCAGACAACAGGTCCAGGAGCTGACCAAGACTGTGGCTGCCCTTGCCAAGACCGTGCAGTCTCTACAAGTGACCCCATCACCTGCAAGAATCGAGTTGGCCTCCAGCCCAGATGCCGTCCCATGGATGCGACAGAGGAGGATTCCGCCGACCCGAGGAAAAGACACAGACCGGTATGATTCAACTGGACAACCGATCTGCCGCCGCTGCAGCCAGGCGGGCCACATTGCATGACACTGTCCTTTAAATGGGCCGAACCTGGGGCCAGGAGCCAACCCCCAGGTGTAAGGAAGCCCGGCTCAACCCCCAGCCGCAGCAAGTATGTGGGAGGACGACCGGTCCTTCCTATTGTGCTGGATGGGATCCCTTTGAATGCCCTCCTGGATACGGGGTCCCAGGTAACAACCATCCCTTATAAACTGTACAAAAGATATTGGGCTGATTCAGACATTGACCATGGCCCAGATGATGATTTAACAATTGTGGCCAGTAATGGTCAGCCCTTGCCTCAAATTGGGTATAAGGAGGTAACCATTAAAGTGGGGCGGGTAGAATTGCCATGTCAGGGCATGATAATTGTAGATATTGATCGCAAAGAATCTAACCCACTGCTAACCATTAATACAAATGTGATGGAAGATTGTCTTGCCGAAGTGATAGTTTTGTTGCAGCAGGCGTCTGAAGGTGCCAGCTCCGGGCAGCAGCGTGCCCTACAGAGGGAGATCAGAGCCCTGATGAGAAGGCAGCAGGTAGAGCTAGCCGGAGGAGAAATTGGCAGTGTGAGGGTAAGTGACCCCCTCCCCATTGCAATTCCCCAAAAAGTGAAATGTTGATATGGTGTCGGGCAGCAATAGGCCTCAAGGGTCAAGATTACCAGGCCCTGGTGGAACCTGTGTATTCAGACAGTAGGCCTGGAGTCCTGATAGCCAGAGGGGTAGCAGACGTCCGCAAGGGAAGAGTGCCCGTCTGTGTCCTGAATTGTGGGGAGGAGGAAGCCAAATTGCCCCGGTACGCCACTGTAGCAAAACTGTACACTGTCAGTAACAATACCATCAAAGCAGTGGAACCCTTGATCCCGTCCGACCAGGCGGAAGACAATGGCTCCAAGGGACAGCTGGAGGACTGGTGCCAAAAATTACATGTGGGCACCGACTCCACCCCCTCACACCAAAAGCATGGGGTTTACCGGGTGGTACAGGAATACGAGCGGGTCTTCAGCAAACACCCCCTAGATTTTGGGCAGGTAAAAGGGGTTAAACATCAAATCCCCACGGGTGACCATCATCCCATTAAAGAGAGGTACCGCCCTGTACCCCCAGCACAGTATCAGCGTGCCAAAGAAATGTTACGGGAAATGAAGGAGGCTGGGGTTATCAGAGATAGTTGTAGCCCCTGGGCAGCTCCACTAGTGCTCGTAAAGAAAAAAGATGGTACAATGAGAATGTGTGTAGATTACAGACAAATTAACCGCATTACACATAAAGATGCTTATCCACTACCCAGAATAGAAGAGTCACTAACAGCCTTAAAATCAGCTAATAATTTCTCCACCCTGGATCTCACCAGTGGGAATTGGCAGGTTCCCGTGGCAGAGGCGGACAAGGAGAAGACTGCATTCACGACACCAATGGGTCTCTGCGAGTTCAATTGTATGCCGTTCGGGCTCTGCAACGCCCCAGGGACATTCCAAAGGCTGATGGAGTGCTGCTTGGGCCATTACAACTTTGAAACCGTGCTATTGTACCTGGATGACGTCATAGTTTACTCCAAGACCTATGAAGACCACCTGAGGCACTTAGCAGAAGTGTTCGAGTCCTTGTCAGAGTATGGCCTGAAGATAAAGCCGTCCAAATGTCACCTCTTGAAGCCAAAGGTACAGTACCTGGGTCATGTGGTCAGCGCAGAAGGTGTGGCACCTGATCCAGAGAAAGTCACAGTAATCAAGGACTGGCCAAGACCCACCACGGTGAAGGAGGTGCGACAGTTCCTTGGGCTGGTGGGCTACTACCGAAGGTTCATTGATGGTTTCACAAAGATAGCAGCGCCTCTTCAAGATCTCCTGGTGGGCCAGCCAAAGAAGGCTAAGAAGCAAAGCCCTCCATTTGAATGGAACAGCCAAATAAAAACATCTTTTGTCCAGCTGAAAGGGGCTCTCACGGGAGCAGAAATTCTGGCCTACCCTGACTACAACCAGCCGTTTGTACTGTACACAGACGCCAGCAACGTGGGACTGGGAGCAGTTCTGTCCCAGGTGCAGGGAGGCAGAGAGAAGGTGATAGCTTACGCCAGTAGGAAGCTTCGTCCCACAGAAAGGAATCCAGAAAACTACAGTTCCTTCAAGCTGGAGTTCCTCGCTATTGTTTGGGCAGTGACTGAACACTTCAAGCACTATCTGGCGTCGGCCAAGTTCACCATCTTCACGGACAACAATCCGTTGACGCATCTGGCAACAGCCAAGCTAGGTGCGTTGGAGCAGCGATGGATGGCCCGGCTGTCTAACTTTGACTTTACCATCAAGTACCGGGCTGGCAAGAAGAATAACAATGCTGATGCGCTGTCCAGAATGCCTCACTTACCCGAGTCTGGAGAAGACCTGGATGAACTCGAAGAGATAGAGTTACCGGCTTTCCATCACCAAGGTGTCTCCCAGTGTGAGCATGCTGTAGGAGGGAAGCGCTCGAGCCAGCACGAGGTCTCGGTCAACCCATTACTCCACCATAATTGGGAAGATACACAGAACGGTGACCCAGCCGTGCGATTGGTCAAAGAAAAGCTAGCCCAAGCTGAGACCCATCTCGGTCCCGATGCTCCACAAGAAGCCCAGCAGCTGAGGAAGGAGAGGGGACGACTGTTCACCTACCAAGGCAAGCTATGCAAGAGATATGTCAACTGGCGAACGAATGAACTCGTCTGGCAGATAGTGGTCCCACAGAGGGATGCTCCACTGGTCCTAGCAGCTTATCATGATAATGCAGGACACTTCGGGTGGAAGAAGTTGGAGACCCTACTCCGCGATCGGTTCTACTGGGTGCACATGAGAAAGGCAGTCGAGAAGTGGTGCTGAGACTGTGGTCCGTGTAACCTGAGGCGGAAGGATGATGCCAGCCAGAGGTCTCCCCTACAGCCAATTGTCACAAAGCAGCCCCTAGAGTTGGTGGCCCTGGACCACGTGAAGTTAACACCAAACCGGTCTGGCTATGTTTACGCCTTCACCATTGTGGACTATTACTCTCGTTTCCTGGTAGTAGTGCCTGTGAAAGACCAGACAGCCAGAACAGCAGCTAGAGCATTTCAGGCATACTTTTGTCGACCTCACGGTTATCCTGAAAGGGTAATGACTGATCAAGGTCCTGCATTCGAGGCAGAAGTGTTTCAAGAGTTCTGTAACATGTACGGCTGTAAGAAAATCAGAACAACACCGTACCATCCCCAAACCAATGGCTTGTGCGAGAAGATGAACCATGTGGTTATTGATATGCTCAAGACTCTACCTCTAGAAGAAAGAAACCAATGGCCAGAGAAGTTACCAGATCTGGTAGACCTGTACAACCATATCCCGGTAAATTCGACCAACTGCAGCCCTGCTTACCTGATGCGAGCAAGACCTGGCAAGTTACCTGTAGACTTTGAGATGGGAACTGTGTCACCTGAAGCGCTCCAAGAGATAGAGGATTGGGATACAGAGCGACAACAGCAGTACCGCAAAGTCCAGGAATGCGTAGAAAAGAGCCTGTCCCAAGCAAGAATGAGACAAGAAAAGAACTACAATCAAACAGCCCCAGCAACTCCCTTAGCACCTGGAGAACAGGTCCTCAAGAAAAAGCGGAGGGCGCATAAATTAGATGATCAGTGGGAGAATGAACCCTACACCATTATTCCCTCCAACTTTGACAATAGTAAAGTATGTCTCATAAGCAAAGATGAAGGCAAGACCTATCAAGCAGTTTCTAGAGACCGCCTGAAAGCGTGCCCTGAACGGTGCAAAATCCAAAAGGAAGTAGAGGAAGTACAAGAAAGTCCCCAAATTCAAGAAAAAGAGGAAGAGATGATCCAAACAATACTTGGAAAATTCCCCAAAACTTGGACCTGAATAAATAATGCTATAGTGGTACCAGTCTTGACGTTCCCGCAATTGGTTGAGCCAGAAACAGAAGAGGTTCCAGATCCACCTAAGGAACTGTCCGTCCCAACACAAGATGACACGCCAGCAGTGGAACAGGAGAATCAACCCCCTGCCAGTGGTGAACCTGTCGTACCCTTGGCGAATCTCAGACCACGTAGGCAACCATCATGCATACCTATCAGGGTTAGGCCTACCAGTAGCACTGAGGTAGAGCATACACCAAGTAGTCAGGGACAAACACCAGAGCTACGCAGGTCCCAACGCAGCACTCGGGGACAGCCCCCTCCAAGGTATAGAGAGTAAAAAGAAAAAGTACCTATTAGAATGTGTATAGTTATTTAAAATGTCTGTAATGTTGTGTATAAAATGCTTTATATTTAAATGATTAAGTATATGGACAACTGGGTCACTGGACTATGAGTGGCCAAAACTTCAATTGTTTATAGGTTGCACCTACTGTGCTCTTCACCCCTGAAGAAAAACCCGTCCGGCGTGCATAGAGAGGGGTCATCAATGCTCTGACACACGCCCAGAGCCTACGTTGGGGGTTTTATCGCGGCGGGTCCCCCATGGAACAGTATAATGGACACCCGGCAGGGAGCCACACTGGACTCTTATAGTATTGTTTAAGTTTGTAACGTTTAAGAAAATGTGCCTCCCATAATGGGATGAAATGTTCTAGCATGTTATGTCTTGTTTTTGTTTCTTCAGTCCGGGAGTACTGAGTTTAACTAAGGGGGAGTGTGGCGCCCCAGGACCTGGTCGCCACAACAGCATTGCCCCTCCAAAGGGTTAATGCTGAGCCTGGAGGTAATTGGAAGGGCTATTGGCCAGTAAGTTTAACATCCAATGCAGTTTCTCCCTCAGGCCAGCAGGGGGAGCTCTGAACCTGGAGTTCCAGGGAGCATTCCTCAAGTCTGACCTGAGGGAGGAGTTAGTGTTCAGTCTGTGAGGAGAGAGCAGAGAGAGGAGACGCAGAGTGTGCAGTCTGGTGAACTGGGGCTGGAGCTGGTTAGCTCAGTCCAGGGAGGCCAGAGCTGCAGAGAGGCAAAGAAGTAGACTTGGACATCTGAGTCTGTGGCCACCAGGGCCTAAAATATTCCCTGGTAGCTGAATCTGAAGGGCAGGAGAGCTGCAAGCACCTGGCCCATAAACAACCTGAAGATACAGCTGCATCACCAGGGCCCGGTGTGGACTCCAGCAGAGAAGCACCAGAGAGGGCTTGCGCAGCCTACCACACAGGGAGAGGGACGTATCATCGGTCCCAGCAGCAAGAGGGCCATTGCTAATCCAGAGTGCAGGGTCCTATAACAGCAAAGAAAGAACAGGAGTAGCCTCATACTCATCTGGTCAAAAAGATACCTCAGTTACTTCCACGCCGGCCGGAGCCCTCTACCACCTGTAACGGTCTCCCAGGACTGGACTGTTCTCAAAGTAAAAGAGGAGACGGTAAAGAGACTACTGTTTGTGACTGTTTCTTTCACTGCCTGTCAGCCCTGCACCGTATCATTCACACCAACATCACCATAGACACTTACAAGCACCAACTGTTGCCCCGGGGCACCGCTCCACCTGTGGGGAGCAGTACCACCATTGCTGCCGTTCCATCACCCCGGAAGCCTCATACAGCAGCGGCGGCTTAATAGCCGCAAACCACAGGTGGCGTCACGAAAATTATAAACTTTAACAATCACCCCCACTGAAGCCATCTTAATTGACCCCACCAGGGCCACGGAGTCGGGCCTAGCCACCACTGATGACCCCCGGACTAGTCCGGCCCGGTACCGGGTGTCCCATAGCCCTGGGGTGGGCGAGTCACTCACCCTTGTGTTATGGTGGCCATCCTTGTGCCCAGTAGTATTGTGCTCATCCTTGTGGTATTGTGCCCATCATTGTGCCCAGTAGTATTGTGCCCATCCTTGTGCACAGTATTATTGTGTAAGTAATATTGTGCCCAGCAGTATTGTGCTCATCCTTGTAGTATTGTGCCTATCCTTGTGCCTAGTAGTATTGTTCTCATCCTTGTGCCTAGTATTATTTTGCCCATCCTTTAGTAATACACAAGAAAAATTCTCCTCACCTTTCCTCCATTCCCTCTTATTAGGCTGCGAGACCACGAAAAGTGTTCACAGCGTTTTGGATGCAGCTTGTTTCAGCTGCTGTCCAAAACGCTGCGATATACTGTACAGTACAAGAAGAATGGATGGGATTTCTACAAATCCCGTGCCCACTGTGCGCGTGCGGCGAAAACTGACCTGCAGTGCGGCTTTCAGAGGCCGCTGCATGTAAATTCTTTGCTGTGGAGTCGCAAGCGCCCTCCCTAGGGAGAACACAGCGAGGAGACTGCAGCGCCTCGAACCCTGATCATAGGCACTGGCAGCTGCAGTCTCCTGTGGAGGAGATTTGCAGCCCCCCATTTCAGGACCCACAGTGTCCAGGACGCAGCAGGTCGTGATTGTGGGCACGAACCTTACTTGCTTGCGGCGGCCAGTGATGATCACAGCCCTATAACCGAGGGTCGGCGTCGGCAGGGCTTTACTACAGTTGAATCATTGCAGTGACGCGCAGAGGAGCTGTCTGCGTTGCACGATGGGCTGCCGCAGGCCAATCAGATGCAAGGAGGTGACGTCATACAGCGAAGTCACCTCCTTGCATCTGATTGGCGGGCGGCAGCCATTGGTATAGCGCAGACAGTTCCTCTGTGCGTCACTGCAAATGATTCAACTATAGTAAAGCCCTGCCGGCGCCGACCCCCAGCATAGGGCCACAATCATCCTGAGGTCTCCAGGCCGCAACAAGCAGCTTCAGTGGCCGCATGTGGCCCACGGGCCGTGTGTTTGAGACCTCTGTTCTAAGCTGTAGTGGATGGTGAGATAAGGAGCCTGAAAGTCAAAAGTTCAAAACATTGTTACGCTTTTGCTCATCAGTGTATAACGTGAATGGTTTAAAGAGGTCATAGGCTAGAGTAGGAGCATTCATCAGTCCAATCTTTTATAACTAGAAGGCCTCTTCTTGCTTTAGCCCCCACTGGATTGCTGACTCTTTGCACCCTCCTGCCCCCTCAGTAGTTCATATTAATGTCCCTCTTCTCCTTAAAAAATTCCTGGAAAAGATGGAGCATAGGGGGGTACCATAACGCCCATTCTAGCGTCACCGCACCATCCCTCCCTCCTTCTCCGGTGGGGACATCGGTTCTCTCATTTGCCCGTCGATCTTGTGGTGGCTGCCCCATCTCCGATCCATGCTGCCGTCTTCAAGAGCCTGTGTACACTTCACAGGCTTCCTGGTTCTGCCTGAAGTGTACGTGATTGGTCACGCCCTTTTTCTTAAAGGGCTAGCGCACCCTGACCCAGAATTGCCTTCTCAGGTCAGCTGAGAGTTTGCAGGTATTTAAGGCACCTTCCCCTTAAGGGAGGTGCCTGGGCAATGAATTAGTTACGTGGCCAGTTCTCAGGTCTTTTTGTACTGCTGCTGTCATTTATCTATATTTCAGTCCTGTTCCAGTTTTCTGCTGCCGCAACCAACTGCGCTGGCTTTCTACGACAATACCCGCCACTACAACTATCCATGCCGGTTACTGCTGCCATATCTATCCATCCATCCACCCATCCCAGACGGATCCACTACTCTGTCTGCTGCTGCTGTCGCTGCTTCCAGAGACTGTACTGTTTCAGTGGCACCAGTGTCCGTGGCACCGGCTGCCAGGGTACAGCAGATTCCCTGGGGCTGCAGTCTGCTTACCAGCGTGTGTACCTGCTGCCACCTCCAGTGGTAGTAGTGAAGACTCAGCGGCTGGTCCAGTTTGCTCCACCAGGCAAGTGAACGGTACCTTCGGTCCAATACACCCACTGTGGCCCCCTTCACACGTCCGTGAAAAAACACGCACGTGTGTTACGTCCGTTTTTCATGTCCGTTTTCCATTTTTGTGTCCTTTTTTTCTGTCCGTGTGCCATCTGTGTGAATGCCGTATGCTAGCCGTGTGTGCGTGTTGGATGCCCGTTTATGCGTGAGAGAAATAACTGACGTGTATGTGTCGTCCGTGTGAATTTATGCGTGTTTGTGATGCACAATGTCGTAGATACATACCCGCTGACAGCAGACAGTCGCGCGTAGAGAATGAACTGGGGTGAGCTTCACCCGACTTCATTGTCATACCGCGGCTGTGTCTGGGTGTCGCGTCCTGATTAGCGGTCACCCGTGAAGGACTCACCGGTGACCGCTAATCCCCAGAGTGACTGGAGTACCCCTCTCTCATACTCACCGTTCCCCGATCACTGCCGCAGCGCTGCACGGCTGTTCACTAAACTCCGGCGGCTTTTCCTCTTTTGAAAAAGCCGGCTGCTCATTAAGCAATCTCGTATTCCCTGCTTTCCCCGCCCACCGGCGCCTATGATTGGTTGCAGTTAGACACCACCCCACGCTGATTGACAGCTGTCTCACTGCAACCAATCACAGCCGCCGGGGGGCGGGACTATACTGTGCAGTTAAAAAAATAAATAAATAATTCAAAAAACCCGACGTGTGGTCCCCCCCCGTTTTGATACCAGCCAGGGTAAAGTCACACGGCTGAAGGCTGGTATTCCCAGGATGGGGAGCTCCACGTTATGGGGAGCCCCCCAGCCTAATAATATCAGCCTGCAGCCGCTCAGAATGGCCGCATACAATAGATGTGACTGTTCTGGGACTCTACCCAGATTGGCCCTGGTGCGTTGGCAATCGGGGTAATAAGGAGTTAATGGCAGCCCATAGCTGCCAATAAGTCCTAGATTAATCATGTCAGGCGTCTCCCCGAGATACCTTCCATGATTAACCTGTAAGTTACAGTAAATAAACACACCCCCCGAACAATCCTTTATTAGAAATAAAAAACACAAACCAATTCCCTCGTAACCAATTTATTATCCCCAACAAAGCCCTCCATGTCCGGCGTAATCCACGGACCTCCAGCGTTGCATCCAGCTCTGCTACATGAAGGTGACAGGAGCTGCTGAAGACACCGCCGCTCCTGTCAGCTCCACGCAGCTAATGAAGGGAATAGCGCGATCTGGGTACTGGGTGCCAGGACCTAGTCTTGTAGGACGGTCAGCAGCTGTAGTACAATAGCTGGTCCGGGACCGAAAGCACGGCAGTGTACTGGACTCTAGGTCGGGGAGTAGATTCAAGCAACCCGGCAATTACCAGGTGGAGGATAGTGAATTTATGGACTGTCCCCACGAAGCTCAGAGATCAGGGGAAGTTGTGCAATGAGGGGGATAGGGCTTTCAAATTCAAGCAGCCCACAGAAATCCGAAGCGTGAGCCCTTGAGAGTAAGCTCCTCTTCTATCAATAGTAGGGAGTGGGGCCCGGACAGCTTTATGCTTGCGGGCCACTTGGACACTTCTAAAAGTGTGCACGGAGGCAGGCTCTGGACCATCAGGCAGTGCTGCAGGGGACGGATACTGGACGGGCTCCCCCAAGAGGACAGCGGCACCCAGAAACTTGGTTTACCTTGTTGTCAGAGTCTGCTTTCATCACTGACGTTGTCTGAGTGAGTACATGGTCATCCCCTGCTTCCAGCAAGTCTGCGCTCCCCTGCACACCACCATTCACAGTCCCGGGGCCTTCTCTACCCGTGGAGGGAAACATCATCTGGCTGACCCCCTTCCATCTCCCCCCGGGCATTCTCATTGGCAGCGACGGTAGTTCCCATTACCGCACACCACGGGTGGCGTCACAAACTAGATCTCCCCTGTAAATAATCTCCCTTTTTACACTAGAGAGTGGCCCCGAGCCCCCGGGTCCGGAGACCCTCGAGCCACGAGTAACCACCCCCGGATCCGAGCGGTTCAGCCGCTGCAGGGGCGGCACACTTTACTAGGCAGGGAAAAGAGAACGTTAAGTCATCACAGAAAACCCAGGCTTTAGCCCTTTAAAATTAGCAGTAATGGGTTCAAGTCAGGCTGCTTTCACACATCCGGTTTTTGCAGTGCGGCACAATACGGCGCTCTGCAGAAAAAACGCAGGTTGCGTTTTTTTCCCGCATAGACTTGCATTAGCGCCGTATTGTGCCGCATGGCCTTGCGTTGTGTCCGTTTTTTGCCGGATGCGGCATATTTAGCCCATGCGGCGGCCAGATGGAACGTTGCCTGGCACGTTTTTTGGTGCGGCGAAAAAACCGCATTGCGCCAGATCCAGCGCGATGCAGCACGATTCACGATGCAGGCCTATGGACGCCGGATGCGTTTTTTTGCACTGCGCATGCTCAGTATCAAGCCGCATCCGTCAAAAACCGGACGGGCCGCATGGAAAAATTTATGCAACGGATCTGGGTTTTTTTGCCGCATCCGTTGCATAGGTTTTTGAGCCAGATTGAGCCGCACTGCAAAAAACGGATGTGTGAAAGCTGCCTTAGAGTTCGTTAAACCCAGGCAGTGAGGTTGCAATATGATGTTAATTTGTCCGAGTAGAAATCTGAAGTGTAGACAGGGGCTTCTGTAATTAGTGGTGAAGTTACAATGGTTACTTACAGCAACAAGAGGGCAGCAGTGCCAACCTGCCCAGGCCAAAGAATCTAATGCACTGACAGGATGCCGCAAAGCCTCCAATAAAGATGGAGGCAACAGGTGCAAAAACACTGATGGAGCAAACACACACACACACACACACACACACACACACACACACACACACACACACACACACACACTCCATGGAGGGCGTGATTGCTATGTGCACAGTATCTGGCTAGCAGCCTATTGAGGACGCCCATACTAGTAGACTAGGTGGGCTGCCCAGCACTATATAAGTGCACCACACAGCAACGGAGACCCCACTTTACAAGGCCTACATTAATGGGCCTGGCTGCATCCTGTATAAAAATATAATGTGCAGAAAAATGTATATAAGGCTAGTTTCACACTTGCGCTATTTTGACGCAAACGCAATCTGTCAGTAATGTAGTACAGTTCATTTATTTACATTGGAAGCGCGTTAATATGGCGCGCGTGTGTGTCATGCAGTACCCGCTTGTGTCCACATGGTGTCGCGCTTCCACTGTAAATAAATGAACTGTACTACATTAGTGACGGATTCCGTTTGCGTCAAAATAGCGCAAGTGTGAGTGAGCCCTAAGGCTAAGTTCACACTTCCGTTGTTTTGCATCAGTCACAATCCGTAGCCTTGAGGAATTACGGCATCCTGCAAAATATTTTGCAGGAATCCTGTTTTTCCCCATAGGCTTCTATTAGGCCGGTTTCACACATCCGGCTTTTTGCCGTTTTGCCGGATGCGGCGCTCTCCCGTACAGTTAATACAGTACAATGACAGCGCTGTAACTTCCGGGTCACATGCGCCGGTCACATGACAGCATGCGACCGGCGCTTGTTGCGCTGTCACTGTACTGTATTAACTGTACGGGAGAGCGCCGCATCCGGCAAAACGGCAAAAAGCCGGATGTGTGAAACCGGCCTTAGTGACGGTTTGTGACTGATGATGCTGCATTGCATCCGCTGCGTCGCGGTCAGTCGTTTTTTAACTGACCGCCGGGCGGGAGCAACGCAGCCTGTAACGTTTTTTGAGCAGCGTGATCCGTAGGATTTCGCTGCGCATGCGCTCTCTGACTCCCCGCCCCCGTAACCAGGATAAACATCGGGTAACCAAGCAATGTGCTTTGGTTAGTTACCCGATATTTACAGTGGTTACGGGTGCAGGGAGCCCGCGCTAAGCGGTGTATGCTGGTAACCAAGATAAATATCGGGTAACCAAGCAAAAAGTGGTTTGCTTCTAGTTACCCGATATTTACCCTGGATACAGTGTGCAAGGAGGCCGACACTTCACCACTCGGCTCCGCCCCCTCCCGCACTCCGCATGTGTACACACACACATACACACACACACACACACACACATTCACTTGTCCCCAGCCCTGCAGTCCCCGCGGCACTGACGTCCTCAGCTCCACGGCCCCGCTTGGCTCCGCCCCCTCATGCTCCGCCCCCTCCCGCACTCCGCATGTACAAACGCATGTAGACACACACACACACACACACACACACACACACACACGCACCTGTCCCCAGCCATGCAGACCGCGGCACTGACGTCCTCAGCTCCGCCCCCTGAACTCCGCCCCCCGAACTCCGCCCCCCGCACACAACGGAGTCCGACAAAGAAATTATTTTCTTTGTCACCGTTGTCATCCGTTGTACAACGCATCAGTCACATGTGTCAAGCAACGCATGTGACTGATGCAAAACAACGGAAATGTGAACTTAGCCTAAAATATTTATGAGGTATTAGTTGATATTTTGTCCAGAATATGGATGCCCACAACCCAACGTCAAGGGTCCTCATGTCTTGTGGGTCACTACACTGATATATTATAAATCTATATATACTGCCCTCTTGTTGCTGTAAGTAATTTCTGACATTTTGGAGGAAATGTTATTCCTCCTTTTGTTGCTTTTTTTTTTGTAGTTACAATGGGTGGCCACTAGATGTCAGCAAAGCCTTAAAAGGAGGTTCCAACAATGTGCTGTAAACTTATGCTATATCAGTGTAGAAAAGGCCCCCAGGTGTTTATATTTGGGGGTTGTTGATGAGAGGCTGTAAAGGGTCTCTTGTAATTCCCTATCTGAACAGGGCATCTGAGGATTAGACAAATGGAGGAGCGCAGCTAGGGGCACAGCAGAGTTGAAGATGATGTATGTGGGGGCTTTACCAAGGTGAGGGTTCCCTGCCCCAGTACAGTTAGGTCCAGAAATATTTGGACAGTGACACAATTTTCGCGAGTTGGGCTCTGCATGCCACCACATTGGATTTGAAATGAAATCTCTACAACAGAATTCAAGTGCAGATTGTAACGTTTAATTTGAAGGTTTGAACAAAAATATCTGATAGAAATTGTAGGAATTGTCACATTTCTTTACAAACACTCCACATTTTAGGAGGTCAAAAGTAATTGGACAAATAAACCAAACCCAAACAAAATATTTTTATTTTCAATATTTTGTTGCGAATCCTTTGGAGGCAATCACTGCCTTAAGTCTGGAACCCATGGACATCACCAAACGCTGGGTTTCCTCATTCTTAATGCTTTGACAGGCCTTTACAGCCGCAGCCTTCGGGTCTTGCTTGTTTGTGGGTCTTTCCATCTTAAGTCTGGATTTGAGCAAGTGAAATGCATGCTCAATTGGGTTAAGATCTGGTGATTGACTTGGCCATTGCAGAATGTTCCACTTTTTTGCACTCATGAACTCCTGGGTAGCTTTGGCTGTATGCTTGGGGTCATTGTCCATCTGTACTATGAAGCGCCGTCTGATCAACTTTGCGGCATTTGGCTGAATCTGGGCTGAAAGTATATCCCGGTACACTTCAGAATTCATCCGGCTACTCTTGTCTGCTGTTGTGTCATCAATAAACACAAGTGACCCAGTGCCATTGAAAGCCATGCATGCCCATGCCATCACGTTGCTCCACCATGTTTTACAGAGGATGTGGTGTGCCTTGGATCATGTGCCGTTCCCTTTCTTCTCCAAACTTTTTTCTTCCCATCATTCTGGTACAGGTTGATCTTTGTCTCATCTGTCCATAGAATACTTTTCCAGAACTGAGCTGGCTTCATGAGGTGTTTTTCAGCAAATGTAACTCTGGCCTGTCTATTTTTGGAATTGATGAATGGTTTGCATCTAGATGTGAACCCTTTGTATTTACTTTCATGGAGTCTTCTCTTTACTGTTGACTTAGAGACAGATACACCTACTTCACTGAGAGTGTTCTGGACTTCAGTTGATGTTGTGAACGGGTTCTTCTTCACCAAAGAAAGTATGCGGCGATCATCCACCACTGTTGTCATCCGTGGACGCCCAGGCCTTTTTGAGTTCCCAAGCTCACCAGTCAATTCCTTTTTTCTCAGAATGTACCCGACTGTTGATTTTGCTACTCCAAGCATGTCTGCTATCTCTCTGATGGATTTTTTCTTTTTTTTCAGCCTCAGGATGTTCTGCTTCACCTCAATTGAGAGTTCCTTAGACCGCATGTTGTCTGGTCACAGCAACAGCTTCCAAATGCAAAACCACACACCTGTAATCAACCCCAGACCTTTTAACTACTTCATTGATTACAGGTTAACGAGGGAGACGCCTTCAGAGTTAATTGCAGCCCTTAGAGTCCCTTGTCCAATTACTTTTGGTCCCTTGAAAAAGAGGAGGCTATGCATTACAGAGCTATGATTCCTAAACCCTTTCTCCGATTTGGATGTGAAAACTCTCATATTGCAGCTGGGAGTGTGCACTTTCAGCCCATATTATATATATAATTGTATTTCTGAACATGCTTTTGTAAACAGCTAAAATAACAAAACTTGTGTCACTGTCCAAATATTTCTGGCCCTGACTGTATGTATTCAGTTTAGAGGTTTAGAATGAGGGGGCCTGTTGGGAGTGGTATGAGTGTGGTTGGGTGTGGGCTACATGGTCACAGGCCTCTGTCGTGCCGGAAGGCAGCTCCGCAGGAATCCCCCTTGCAGCAAAGCACAGGGGCCACTCACTCCTGGAGCCCCAAAGCTGTGGAAAAGAGGAGGAGAGTCCCGCTAACACCAGGCAGGGCGGTAAGGTGTAGGAAAGGCTGCAGTTCCAGGCCTTGAAGTAGCTGCGATGTTAGGACGATTAGAGTGGATGGGTCCGAAGGTCGACTTCCGATGCAAAGCAGGGAATTCTTATCCCCATACAAGATTGCACAGCAGGCCGGACCCCTGCTTCATTTATTAACCAAGGGGTTGCTAGAAAAAGCCAAGTGCAGTG
The DNA here is from genome assembly GCF_048569485.1 of Anomaloglossus baeobatrachus. Taxonomy (NCBI): domain Eukaryota; kingdom Metazoa; phylum Chordata; class Amphibia; order Anura; family Aromobatidae; genus Anomaloglossus; species Anomaloglossus baeobatrachus. The sequence goes on along the minus strand of NC_134353.1, from coordinate 67,577,643 downwards.
TGACGCCCTGGCCTGTCAGGTTGTCACAGGGTATTGTGCAATCTGCCCTTCTGCACAGTATCCGCTCCTCCTTGGTTACGGATTCTGGTCCTTTGGTGTTGCTAAGAGCTTAGCCAGTAAAACTCCTAGGAACACTTTGCACTATACCCACCAGACACACCATTGGGGGGCCTGAAGGAAATAGGGCCGCCCACATGGGGGGTTGGTAGGGGAAAGTGACAGAGTGAAAGAGTCGAGCAGTGACTCTCAAGAGGAGAGGTCACAGGAGTTGTGCGGTGACTCTCAAGGAGAGAGGTCACGGGAGTTTGGTTGGAGGACAGAAGCAGGGCTCCTCAGTACTAGGTAGCAGACGTTGGTCTGGGCCTGGTAGGAGCTTGAACCACGGTTGCAGGGGATCGTGTCAAGGAACACGGACTGCTGAGGGAGGCAGCTGGCGGCCTTGCGCCATCTCCGGGCAGGGGCCAGGGCACAACGGGGTATGTGGACCCTTGGCCAGGAAGTTGCTTCACGTGTCCCAGTAATTTACCCGATGGGGTGAAGACTTCAAGATTCATCCCCAACCCGCTCCAAAATAGGGGTAATAGCGCACCGATGGGATAGGACTTTCTTAAACTACAGTCCAAAGAAATCCTACACGTGAACCCTGAGAGCAAGCTCACTCCGTTAGCCATACGGGACCCGAATAGTTCCAAACTTGAGGGTCCAATAGAGAGAAGGTGCCACGGAAAAGGCCACAGGCTACCAAGCAACACCAAGGACACAGATCCACGTGAGCTCCCTCCCTGCTACAGTGGTGCTCAGACTTCTGGTTTACAAGCTGTCGGTGTCAGTATTCTTGGACTGAGTGAGTACACTGAAAAACTCCTTTCCTCTCCCAAATGGCACCCTGTCACCAACTCCCAACGGGCCCCGGGACATAAACCCCCTACCCACGGAGGGGTTAAACATCTTACTGCTACACCATCGCCACAGGGCTCAAAAACAGCAGTGGTGGTCTCCCACATTACCACGCACCGTGGGTGGTGTCATGAACTTCTAACTCCATTGTATATACACCCTCTTCTTAACTTCGAGTGTCCGCGCGAACCCCCGAGTCCGGAGACACCTCAAGCCACCGTGGTTCCGGATCCAAGCGGCTCGGCCGCTGGCATGGGGGCGGTACAGCAGCACTCGGCAGCCCCACAGGGAATGAATAGACCACAGCAGCTCCTTCTAACAGGGATCACAGTGCCTTGTTCTAGTGATTGGTGTAGCTCCCAGCGGTCGGACCCCATCAATCTATAAGTTATCACCCCGTGAGTGAAATACACTCCTTCTATGCCTCTGGAAATTAGGCGTCTTTTAGACGTCCGTGTTTAATCAGGTACATGCCACACATATCTGTATGGTCATACGTGTGTCACGCGTGTGACATCTGTGTTTGCATATGTATGAGATGTACCGGAGAAAACACGTCTTTGAAATATACTATATTCACCTGTATCCAGCGCGATTTTCTTCGGCACACCTGTCTCCTGCTTTTGACTCGTGTGCCGCCCCGTGCCAGCAGCCGGCGCTGCTCGGATCCGGGCCTTCTGTGGGTGGCTCGAGGGTCTCCGGATCCGGGGGTCTTGTGTTCACTTCAACTAAAAGGGGTTGTGGATTGGGGACGTATATGTACGTTATGAGTTTGTGACGCCACTCACGGTGTGTGGTGAAGTGGGACACCACCACTGCTGTTGTGGGACACCACCACTGCTGTTGTGGGACACCTGGGGGAGATGTTGTGCAGCGGGCTGTTAACCCCTCCGTAGGCAGGGATGATGGCCCCGGGACCCGATGGCTCGGATGCAGGGAGAGTGTCGGCCGCAGGGGATGTCAGTGTACTCACTGTTGGCAAATAACACACAAGTCTCTGGTAAACCAAGGTGGTGGTGGCCGGTGCCGCAGCCGGATGTACTCGGGTCCCACACCCGGCTGGTGGTCTCTATCCTTCTCCTGCACTGTTTTCTGTGTGTCTGACTTCCCCGTGTGTAATGTAGGAGTCCGCTCCCGGCTGGATGTGGCCTAAGGAGCCGTGCCCGCAGATGCTGGCCCGTGGGATCTCTGGACCTTGGCGGTGACCGCTTATCCCCTATCGGTGGGCTGTTGTCTTCTATGAGGGACTTTGGGTGGGACAGAACCTCTAGTCCTGGCCTCAATCGGTTAATTAACCAGCTTCAGTCGGTTCTGGCTTCAGGGTCCGAGTACCACCCTTTGTGCTACGGTTTCTGGGTCGGTTCCTCATGTCAATACCGGCGGGCTGCAACCCTGGTCCGGCACGCTTCGGTTCCACCGAGCAGTCTTCCCGTCTCCTGCTGACGGAGACCACAGCCTCCTAGCCAAGGCACCAGGGCTCCCACCCTGGTACCTGTCAAATTGAGTTCTCTCTCCTCCTGCTTGGACTACACCTAGCCCAGCTCCTCTCAACTTGAACTTCAAACTAAAACTGTTTTACTTTTTCGCCCTGGGCCGTCTAAACCCCTGGTTGGGCGTGCACCAACCGCCTGGCCACACCCACTGGTGCGTCTATCTGTTCCTAAAGGGGGTGACTAGGGTTTAAATGGTTGGCTGGAGTTCCTAAATGTGGGAGAGATGTTATGTAGGGCCTATTTGTGACTACCTGGATTCTCCAGGGCGTCACACTCCCCCTTGGTTGAATACAGACCGTCCACGGGCTGTCCGACCACCACCGGTTTATTTTGCTTTAATGCTGGAAAAATAGAAAACGGTAAACATTTTACAAGTATAATAAACTTTTTTACATATTTACTTTTCTTCCCTTACGGGAGGCACTTCACTTAAACGTTGCAAAAACTTTATTAACTGGGACGGGATGGGACGGGGTCCTTCTTGCCTTTCCCACCCAAACAAACCTAGACCTGATGCCACCTCTAAAACACAGGTTGGCACCCCTTGCCTTAAACAGCATTTCATGAGCCTCTGGAAGGTTCCCGGGGCATTGCACAGCCCAAATGGCATACTGTTAAACTCGCAGAGTCCCATCGTGGTAGCGAACGCAGTCTTCTCGCAGTCTTCCTCCGCAACCGCCACCTGCCAGTAGCCACTAGTGAGGTCAAGAGTAGAGAAATAATTAGCTGCCTTCAACGCGGCCAATGACTCTTCAATGCGAGGGAGAGGGTACGCATCCTTATGCATTATCTGATTAATTTTTCAGTAGTCCACACACATTCTCATTGTGCCGTCCTTCTTCTTCACCAGGACCAACAGAGCCGCCCAGGGACAACTATCACGAATGACCCCCGCCTCCTTCATGTTCCTCAACATATCTTTGGCGCACTGGTAATGTGCAGGTGGGATTTGCCGGTACCTTTCTTTGATAGGTGGGTGCATGCCCGTGGGGATATTATGCTGAACCCCTTAATCCTCACAAAATCTAATGGTTGTTTGCTAAATACCTGTTCATACTCCTGCACCACCCTGTACACCCCCTCTTTGTGATGTGTGGGTGTGGATTCTATGCCTACATGTAACTCGCAGCACCACTCTTCCAGCTGCCTAGACGGGGTGTCACTGCCTGGCTGGGACGGGGTTGTGGAGGAGGTTGCTGAGTGGATGGCATCTGCATCTACAGTGAATAGTTTAGCAATGGTGGCATAGCGGGGGAGCCTGACCTCTTTCTCCCCGCAGTTCATCATTCTCACGGGCACCTGTCCTTTCTTGACATCAATCACCCCTCTTGCAGCCATCACTGTGGGCCAATGCTCAGAAGGCAGAGGTTCCACCACTGCCGGGTAATCCTGTCCACGGGGCCCCACTGCCACTCTACACCAGATCATCATCTTGCTCCGCGGAGGCACCACATCTATCACTCACATGCCACCAATCTCTCCACCTGACAAATTCACTTGCTGCCGTTGCAGTAGGGCCCGGATTTCACGTTGTAAGGCCCTCTGCTGCCCCTCTCCTGCGGTGACAGACAGTTGTTGCAGCAGGACTCTGCCATAACGTTCCTGGACAGCACAGAGTCAAGATGGCAGAAAGGCGTGGTTGTTCAGCAGAGGCTCCCGGAGCAGCTCCGCGGAAGGAGACGCGGAGGATGGCTGCGGCAGTGCAAACCCGTGAGACCGAAGTTCCACGAGAGGAGCAGGTAAGCGGTTACCCAGTCCCAGTTGATTTCACTAATCTGGTCAATGCGGCTGTGGGATCCAAGCCTCTCCCGCTCCAGGCCAGCACCCAGCCGCCGTCACCTTCACCCTCCGCTGCGGCTGACCCCAAGGTGCTGCCCGCACCACCAGCAGCAGACCCCTCGACTTTTGATAGAGATGATCAATCCGTGGCTCCTGACCAGATTGACCCGGTTACCGTAGACTCGGAACCAGAGGCGATGGAAGAAGGTGATTCAGGTTCCAGTACCCCAGAAGCTGCATGGGTGCCACGTTTTGGAGGAAACGGCCGTAGGATGATACTGTCATCATGGGCACAGATGGCATTGTAAGTCATGGAGATGGAAGCAGAGTCCACTTCAGATGAGGAGATCTCAGTTGATACCATGGAAGTAGTGCCTATCTGCCGTCGCTGTGGTTTACCAGGGCACTTTGCAAGAGTGTGTCCAGGAGGTGCCCAACGCTAAAGGGACCGGAACCTGCATGTTTTAAAGTTTATATGGACTGTCACCTTTGTTGAACGTTCTCCAGTGTTCAAATGGAGGAGGCTGTCAGGGACCGGTAAAAGGGTCCCTGATGGGAGGTGACAGGAAAAGTTCTGCTATCATTAGATTGTGCCCTCCTTGTTGAACCTTTTTCCACCCTTTGTTCCAGGGAAAAGGCCATCAGGGCCTTGGATGGTGCAGTGCTGGTAGACGGCACCAGGAGGCCCCGGTGAGGGCCGGCGCAAGGGGCAACGGCTACCAGGTTGCTCAGGACTTCTACACAGTCGTCTATTACAACGCTCGGAACCTTAACCTGGTCACGGACCCACAGTAGGATTGTAGGGGGTCAGGTTGTTTGGGTGGCGGGTTAATGGGATCCGGGACATTGGGACTGGACTGTTGCAGGAAGAGGCTGCAATGGAGCAGGTTGAGCCTCCACTACTACTGAAACCGGTAGCGTTCCACCGTTGGAAAGATGAACTCAAAGTTTAAGTAACGTTTAAGTAACCAGCCTCCCTAATGAGGGACGTATTTTTAAATAAAATGTCTTACCTTTTTTCTACGTCACAGTTTAAAAAAAAATAAATAAATAAACCTCTGATGTCCTTTAGCTCAGGGACGAGCTACGTTTAACCAAAGGGGAATGTGACGCCCTGGCCTATCAGGTCGTCACAGGGTATTGTACAATCTGCCCTAATGTGCAATATCCACTTCCTCCTTGGTTACGGGTCCTTAACCATTGGTGTTGCCAAAACCAGCTAATTAAAATCGTAGGAACACTCTGCACCACATCCACCAGACACACCTGAGTGGAATAAGGCCTGAGTGGAATAGGGTCACCCACTTGGGGGGTTGGTTAAGGAGAGGGAAGTGTAGTGTTGGAGGTGAAAGAGAGAGGAGGTCAGGAGCTGGGCTCCTTGGAAGTACTAGGTAGCAGACGTTGATCTGGGCCTGGTAGGAGCTGGAGCCCCGGTCGCATGGGATCGTGACAAGGGGCACGGCATTATCGTGGAGGACAGCCGGCGGCCTTGTACCATCACTGGGCTGGGACCAGGGCACGACGGGGTACGTGGACCCTAGGTCAGGGAGTAGCTTCAGGCAACCTGACAATTCACCCGACGAGAACGGAGCCTTCAAGATCCGCTCTCCACCTGCTCCAAAATCGGGGTACTGGCGCAACAAGAGGGATAGGACTTTCCAACAATACGGTCCAGAAAATCCCAAGTGTGAACCCTGAGAGCAAGCTCCCTCAGTTAGCCACACTGGGGAGCGGGACCCGGTTAGTTTCAAGCTAAAGGGACCAAATAGAAGGAAACTAGGTGCCAAGGGAAAGGTCACAGATCAACAGGCAACACCAGCAGAAATGGGACCCGAACGTGCTCCCCCTCAGCGGCAGCGGTGTCCAGAACTTTGGTTTACTAAGTTGTTGGTGTCAGCGTTATTGGACTGAGTACGCAAGTGACCCTTACCTCCCCAACGGCACGTCCCTCCACCATCACCGAGTCCCGGGGCATCCCCCCTACCCGTGGAGAGGTTAAACACCTGGCTGCCCACTCCATCGCCCCCGGGTACTCCCCAGCTGCAGCGGTGGTACTCCACATTACCACACACCATGGGTGGCATCACGAACTATCAATCCACTATCCCCTGTAAATACCCCCTTATTTCGAGTGGCCACATGACCCCCGGGTCCGGAGACCCCTTGAGCCACCGCGGATCCAGATCTGAGCAGCCAGGCTACTGACGTGGGGACGGCACACAAAATGCCTCCACAATACCCCACACAGTATGATGACCCCCACAGTCCTCAAGTTTGATAGCTCCACAAACAGTATAATGTCCTGCACACACAGCATGATACCTCCAAAATCCTCCACACAGTATGATTACCCCACAGTCCCCCACACAATAGGATGACCACACAGTCCCCCACAGACAGTATGATGTCTCCACAATCACCCACACAGTATATGATGACCCCCACAGTCCTCCAGAATGATAGCTCCAGACAGTATAATGTGCTGCACACACAGCATGATACCTCCAAAATCCTCCACACAGTATGATTACCCCCCACACAGTATGAGGCCCCCTACAATCCACTTACATATACTGACCGATAAAAAAAAAAAAATGAAAACTACTCCCTTAGCTGGTCCCTTTTCAGTGCAGCATGTGGACTGACTGAGGCTGCACACAGCAGGCTCGATTTAGTGATGCCATTGCACCTGCTGCCTTGAGACTCAGACGCACAGGCTGAATCATGCAGCATTTCACCATTCTGTTCCATTATATCTAAATCCCAAGGATGGAAATACTGTTTAAATTGTGACGATGGGTGTTCAGGAAAAGGCACAGTTTCCCCCAACTCATGGTGGAGATTTTCCATATGGGATTTCAGATATAAAGTCCACAATAGAATACGATCCTAGCAAAGTGGTTGGGAGTTTTCTAATCTCATCTACATCTCTTTTATTGACATGATAAAAAATGAGCTGTTTTTCTGATATTTTCAATCAGCAGCATGTCAATTCCCCTGTGGATTTATTTTTTCTAATATGCTGCCAGTCCGCAGGGAAACGTGCACCAATGCTGAATGTGTGAAGATACCATTAATATCATAATACAGTATACAAATCCATTCCAGCTACAACTTGCACCTGAAGGACACTGCCCCGGTTCAGGAACTTGGTCCCTACGATGCTTAGTCTCCAGGAACCTCACCTGGATATTAATCCTCTTATATAACTTAGGGTCATAGCTACATTAGGCATACAGGAATGATTGGCAATCTTCAGCAGAGGCCGGGCGCTCCAGCCAGCTCTTGTAGATTTGCCCTTGGTAAATGTTCTCTGGGTGACAGGACATCACTGTAAATGGTGCCGGCGGAGATTAATCTGCTCACATTACAAGCCTCAATGCCTCTGCGGGACTCCCTGCCGGCTACATAACCCACTTACATGGAAAAGCGGATATTATGGTCTTAACCTGCTCACATCCTTGGGCTGCAAATGTCACGCACCGCGGGTCCTCACGGTGATCGGGATAAGCTCTTCGTTCCGATACATCGGTGTAGACGCTGCGGGCGCCGACAGGAAACAAGGACAATTAGGATTGCTCCTGTACCCCAGATGACCGGGCAGATCGGTCAGGATGTACTGTACTTATAAGTATAAAATCCTCCAAATGTGGCAGAGACTTACAATAGTGGAGAGTTTTGCAAGTTTCTCCTTAAAGGGGTAGTCCCATTTTACAAAGTGTTGGTGCATTTCTGGGATTTGCCACCGTTTGGTCCTTTAGTTCGCTTTATCAATAAAGAGAATTAAAGGATCATACAGCACCAATGCAGCACTAGGACACCTTCACAGTGTACACAGGGACATCCCGGCCATGAAAAAACAGTTAAGAGGCCACAGCAGACATGCATGTCCATCATTCTGGTCCTAGAGGTTGGACCTGACCGAGAACTTTATAAGACGTGAATACCCCATTAATGCTTTCTTCATGGTTCTTAATTGGGTCCTGATACAAATGGGAACTGGAAAAGTCTACCAGACTGGATGGGTATTGGAAAGGACAACCAGTCTGGGGGCCGAAGAGCAGCTTTCCAGACTCGGCACTTGCATGCAGAATTTTTCCCATGTAATATGATGCCAATGTACCCCATAATAGGAGTCAACAAGCCGTCAGCAGCGAGAGAGCCTCTTGTACGAGACCGTGCAGGATGCCTTGTACTGCCATGTGTGAGGAGGGCGCCACACTCCTTTATCAAGGAGACTCAGTGTGCAGGTTTGAATTTGAGTGGGGTGCATGACTCTTACTGGTTTCTTCAGGCCGGTGTCCATCACCCCACTGTCAGTTGTCGTCGTAGACAGTTAGCAACACACACAACAGCAGAGTTCACTTAGCCAACAAGAAATGTTCACTTTTATTCTTCACACTGTTGAGACAGACATGTCCTTCCTCTCCTTCCTTCCTTCCTTTCTGTGTGGGGTGCTGCTCCTTGACCTGTTTCCCCCGCTATCTAGGATCTTGTCCTTAAGCTATAGGGGGTCTGTGTCTCCTTCCCCCTAACTCCATTCATCATTAACCGATTCTAGGTCTCCTGAAGCCAGTCGGGGTGAACCATAGGCTCCGGACCCCTCAAGGTTACCACGTCTTCCCACACTTGAACCCTATTCTCTAATGATCACTTTTGTGCATGTTGTGTCCCCACTTAAAGGTGATTGAAGGTGCGTAGTTGTGGGATGGTGTGAGAATCTTACCTTCGTTTTCCAATAGGTGAGGCAGACAGGACCAGAGCGCTTCAGAGTTGCTGGATAAAACGTGCAGGCGCTGAGATGAAAAATGAAGGTTTATTTCTCCATAAAAAAATGCACAGTTACAGAGAACCGAGTTCTTGGTGTTGTGGTATTCTGGTGATGTTGTTTCTGATGCCACTAAGGTCAGAAGACTTTGCTTCTAGCAGCTCAAATAAGGGGTGTGATTCTCACGATCTCTGGCTGGGAACTGAATGAACATGGATGCCAGGATGTGATGTAAGAGGAGCAGCAGACACTCCCATGGGCTGGAAGAAAGGAAACAGAGGAGCCGAAAGATCTGACCAGTAGATAGTAGCAGAAGACAAGCATGAAAAACATTAAATAACAGGTGATATGTCATTACAGGTAACTGTTTTAAATAAAACAAGTAGGAACAGCACAGTGCCTTCCCTGCTGTCCTCTTTCCCGCCATCTGCCACTTCTCCCTTACACTATCTTATGTTATCTTACTTCTAATCTAAAATTGCTGCTAGATGGCTGGTGTTGGTACAAATATATACATCTTATCGTATTCAATAGTCTATAAAACGTGGTAAATGTACATGGTGGGGTGTAGTCCCTCTACTACTACTCACTGTTCATCTGTAATTGGCTTCTAAAAATTTGTAAACTTTTTTTTATTCTATGTGATATATTGCACAATCCAACAGCAGCTCTGGATGTAAATTCAGCACAAATGTGCTAAATATGTGTATCATCTGTATACATAGCAGATTTTAATTTGCTTTTGGAAGCGCGCAGTGGTAAATCTTGACCTATGTATTGCCCTCACACTGTCACCATTCCCTGGCATTACCAGTGCAAGCGAGCGATCAACATGACCACGTGCAATTTGCATACTTTGGGACCCGTGCTTCTCTCAATTCACTTCTATAAAGAGAAGCTGAACACGTCAAGTTGCCACGTCATCGCAAGTATGGAAATCGCATGCATACCGTCATGTGACCGCCCCTCGCAGTGGAAATACAGGGAATCATGACCGCCTGCGCACCATGACTTCACTACTCCGCAGTCTGCAATCACTGGGTGACTGCTGATTTTTGTCCCAACTTAATCCAAAAGAACGATGAAGTCGTATAAAGCTTTTTTCATGCTGGAATTTTACACGTGGCCACTTCTAACTGGAGAAGAGTAGTATGTAAGAAGAATGAAAGGGGGCATCATCATCACTGTTCTGCACTCAAGTGGGTGACTTTCATTGTATCTATAGCACCGACATATTCTGCAGTGATGTACAGAGGTTTTCTCTCATACAGATCAAATTCTGCACTGGATTACATTTCAAAATTGTGCGGGAGTGATCCCAAGTACCGGAATGAGATGGGAAGAACATACAAACTCTATACAGACGTTGTCCTGGATGGAATTCACATCCTGGACACCTCTGAATTCGCACAGGACCTATACTGTCGTCACGACACTGGTAGTCCTGATACAAACACACTGAACGCGGAAAATGGAGGACCTCCCGAGATAGCACAGTTATGTGATTAGTCAGGTTAAAGGGAATCTGAGAGCAGCATGATTTAGTAGAAGACACCCAGATTACCTGTCAAGTGTTTTATTAGTAGGAGATTATCACTACAGGACTGGGTGTCTTGTGCTTCCTGGTCCAACCTTGCCCGCCCCCACCACTGATTAGCACCTTTCTGACACTATACTGTGTACACAAATCACAGTCAATCAGTGGTGTGAGCAGAGTATACACAGCTCAGCATTCTAAGCTCTGCTAGATCTGTGATTATATCACCCAGTAATATAAGTGATACATCACTAGAATCTGGATCTCTGCCCCGACCCCAGTGCTGTCAGATTACATAGCAAAAATCTGCTAACAGAATCCCTTTAAGCACATTCTTTTCAGATCTTGATTGAGGAACTGCTGATTAAATCCACTTGTGATAGCAAAAAATAAAGTTTCACATCTATTCAGGTGTGTGCACTTACAAAATTGGTTTGCGTAATCACATTTTGTGAGGGGCTATGTTTTCTCATTACTCACATGTCTCAGTGCTGGTTGTATTTCCGGAGAGATGGTTGTATGGAGTACCAGCTCCTTGGTAGTTTGGGAAGGTTTCCATGTATTCTCTTATTCTTTTTGGATTCTTTTATTCCATCATTCCTGTATGACTGTGTTTGCACTTTCCTAGCCCCGTGTCTCACCCTCTGCTTGTGTGCACTTCATTTTATGTTTATTATTGTTTTGTGTTACACTTTGTTTATAGCTTAGGGTGCAGTTAAGGGCACTCAGGGTCAGCCGTCGATGAGTGAGGGCGCCAATTCTTGAACTCAGGATGCCAACCTCCGCTATAAGGCAGGGACAAACCAGGGTCAGGTCTAGAGCAAGTAGTAGCTGGCCTTCTTTACATGTATCTGACAAGAACATCTAAAGCATTGAGCAACTAATATTCCTCCATGGACGACTCACTTCGCCTAATTTATAGCTCGTGTTCCCGATTTCCCGTTCGGTGTTGATCTGCAGTAAGAGCTTCTTGTGACTGATCAGAGCTCCTGAAATAAAGGCATAAAAGATGAAAAAAGAGAAAATGTGATGTATCCGCAGCGATACTACATCAAACAATAGAGGATCTTCCCCCCGCTTCAGAATATAATGACGGGTAATGACAGAACACAACAGCAAATGTATCAGGGAGGTTTAGTGCAGCTTTGTGAAGATCTGACATGAAAGGGTTTCTGCTGGAGAACGTATACGGTGTATAATACCGCAGAGGAGAGTTGTGGTACTGCGATACCCCACGCTAGGTTTGAGGAGAGGTTGTTACAGCAGGCAGTGAAGCGCCTGAAATAATGATGACCGAATGGAATAAAAAAAAAAAAATTCAAAGACTGGCAAAAAAAAATATAATCCAACAATGATTTTTATTTTTTTTTTTTAAGTATGGCGAGGGTTTAAAAAGGTTGTTTTGGTGAATTTTTTTTGTTTTTTTAATGCTCAGAAAGTGCTTCAAAAATTAAAAATACAATACTCAGATTTCCCATTGCTACTGTTCAAATGCTTCTTGTTAATCAGTCACTATCTCATCCCAACACATGGGCTCCTGACACAGTGAAATGGCCTTAGAAAATACATAAAGTTTAACAATAAAACAAGAAAACAACAACTTTGAGAGCTTGTACATGTCACACGGTGAGCTCTAAACTCGCCAAGTGTCATGGTGGCATCGGACATTGTTCACACTGCAGAATTGAAACTCCACACTATGCCTTAACTGGTGCTTCTGAGTGGCACATGTAGGCTCAGGCGTTGACCAGCTGTGTGCTTATTAGTGATCGAGCTTGCAGGAGTTAATCTCTGCTAGCCTACTAATTACCTTTTTTTTTTTTTCCAAACAGTTTTTATTGATTTTACAAATTCTACACAATATCGTATCATACGAAGTATTATCAGGTTACAATGACATAAAATAAGTCAAAATTATTGAATCCAAACATAACTTACATGAAACAAACCCTTAAGTCCCTGTGCCACTCTTTAATATTTCTACTATTGATGCCGTGCCTTGATCATGTCATACCATCTTACCCTTATCCTTCACCTTAGTCCCCGCTAAGTAATCCTCAATTTTCCCAAGCTGCCCTGGATTTCCCTCAGAAGGTACCACTTCGTATGCCTAAAAGGTGCCACTAAATGATCTATTTCTTCCTGTTTAAAATAAACTTCAATAAAAGCTTTCCACCTACTAAAAAACTTGGTAGTCTTATTTTCTTTGTCCCTTTCTGCTTCTAGTTTCTCCATCCTCAAAAGATTATGTAATTCCCCGATGACTTCCCCTGTGGATGGAGCCTCCTCCTGTATCCAGTGCTTTAGGATGCACCTTTTAGCTATCATAGCTATGTCATGTATGATTGCAAATGTCTTTTTGTCCCGAGAATTCAGTCCCCCTCTCACTCCGCCCTCAAAGAAGTGAAAAATCCACACCATTAGCTCTGGTTTGCAGGAAATTTTCCATGTTGTCTGGGCTAGTGTTCCGACTTGATTCCAGAACCTCTTTATCACCCTGCATTCCCACAGGCCATGTAACATGTCTGTTTTTTCTTTATGGCACTTAGGACACCGTGCCTCCCTGCCCGGTATGTTGAAACCCAAAACTGCCCTGTGTAATATCCTAAATTGGGTGTCTCTCCAGCTCTCATTGGTGACTTGTTTCCGCATCTGAACCCATCCTTTCAATATGACCTCCACCACTTCTTGCCCTTTCAGTTGTTTTTTCCATGCTAAAAGTGTACGACTATCTTCCCGTGATATTAGCACACCTCTAAATGTTCGGTATATTCGAGAGACATTCAGGTTTGTTACATTGCCTTCCATAAGCTCGTCAATCATACTCTTGTTCAGTTCCCTTCCAATCTCACCAAGCTCTCTCATTATTCCATGTTTCAATTGTTCGTACTGAATAATGTGGAAGCCATTGAGGTTGTATTTATCAAGCACTTCCCGACCTGTCATCCACCTTCTCTCTGCCACATTCATTACATCTATCATTCTCCTAACGCCCTTCTCTTTCCATTTGAGGAATAGTCTATTCTCTCTCCCCTGGGGGAAGTTTGGTGATGCCCAAGGATTTAGGTATTTTGATACCTTCCATAAAAGTCCCAATTTCTGTCTTACCGATCTCCAGGCCAACATGGTGTCTCGGAATATAACGGAGTTTCTTATGTGACCTTCAACCTTGGACAATGGGGAGTGAAGAATAGACGTCAGATCCCATGGCTCAACGTACTTGAGTTCCATACCATAATCCGAGTGCCTACTCGTTCCTCTCAGCCAATCGATCACGTGTCTCATGATGCACACTACGTTATACCCTCTGATGTCCGGAAAATTTATCCCTCCCTCCTCCACAGACTTCATCAGCGTGCGCAGCTTTATTCTGGGTTTCCTTCCCCTCCAAATAAAATCTGCATACGCTGAGTTGAGTCTGTTGACATCCCTTAGTGTTAACAATAATGGAATCGTTTGGAAGGGGTGCAGCAGCCTAGGGAAGCTCATCATTTTTATGAGGTGACATCTTGCCAATAATGGCAGGGGTAGTCCCTTCCAGCCCTTCAATTGATTTATGATTTTTCTGATCAGTGGGCCATAGTTCATTTTATAAATTGATTGCACCGTCCTTCCTACATGCACTCCCAGGTATTTGACTGATGTTTGTGCTACCGGAATTCCATTCACATGCCCTTCGCTTAAGATACCCCCAGCTGGCCCTTGATCCCCGCTCAGGAATAGCAGCTCACATTTCTTTTTATTTAATTTAAAACCTGAAAAGGTGCCAAATTTTTCTATCATGCTAAGTGTCCGGGGCAGGTCCTCACCAGGATCCCCCATAAATAGAATCACATCATCAGCAAAAAGCGCTATCTTCATTTCTGTACCCCTTATGTTGATCCCTTTAAAACTATTATGACCCTGCAGCACTCTTGATAAGGGTTCAATTGCCAGGTTAAATAACAATGGGGATAGCGGGCATCCTTGTCTCGTCCCTTTCTTCAGGGGGAACACGTCGGACAAAAAACCCGGGGTGTGGATCCTTGCTCCTGAGTTGGCATATAGGCTGTTAATATAAAGTCTCAACTTACCCAATATCCCCGCGGCCTCCATCACCTTGTCTAACCAGTTCCAGTTAACATTGTCGAACGCTTTCTCGGCGTCGAGTGTGACTAATGCAGGACTTGCCCCCCCCTTCGTGCGCCCCAATCTCACTGCGTCTACCACTAGAATCGTCTTCCTAATGTTGGTCACCGCATTTCTCCCTTTTATGAACCCTACCTGATGTTCTGAAATTAACCTAGGTAAGACCGTGGCCAATCTGTCCGCCATGATTTTAGACATTATTTTTAAGTCCTGGTTGATGAGCGAGATGGGCCGATAACTCGAAGGGTCGTCCAGGTCCTTGGATCCCTTGGGTATTAATTTAATGTATGCTATATTGGCATTTTTAGGGATTTCTGTTCCCCCCAGAATTGCGTTAAAGACTGAAGTTAGGTCCGGAGAAATCAGATCCTTGAGGACTTTATAAAATTCGCTGTTGAAACCATCGGGCCCTGGAGCCTTATCAGTACTAAGTTCCCCAATTGTTTTTGAAACCTCCTCCTCTGTGATATCTGCGTTTAAGACTTCCAGTTCCTCCTCCGTTAAGCTAGGTAGTTGGGCTTGCCTTAGCCACTCCGCCTCCTCAGTCATGTCGTTATGTCCTGGCCCGTACAACTTTCTGTAATATTCTCCCAGGACCTTATTAATTTCCTTGGGATCCGATGTCACCCCTCCACCCTTTGTTTTCATTTTAGTGATTACCGTCATCTTTCTGTTGCCCCTTGCTAAATTTGCCAACATCCTCCCCGCCTTATTCCCAAATCTATGAAGATCCGCCTCTTTATATGACCAGAATAGTTGTTCCTTTTTTTTTGCCCACTCGTCAAAGTCTCTCTTGGCCGCCATCCACCTATCTTTTGCCGTGATAGACCTGTCTGTCAGATAATTAGTATACGCTAGCCGCACTGCCTCGCTGTGAAAATTGTATTTCACGTTCGTCTTACGTTTAACCATAGCCGCATACCCCACCAAGCGTCCTCTCAAGACCGCTTTCGCCGTTTCCCAGAATAATACTGGCGTCGCCCTATGTTCCTTATTATTTTCTGAGAACTCTTCCCACCATTCCTTTATTATCTTGTGAAAATTGTCCTGTCTTAGGAGAAACGACGGGAATCTCCATATAATGTCTGATCCCCTCTTGAATTTCTCTCTAAGACCCACTCTCACCGGACTGTGGTCTGAGATCACCATACTCTCAATCATGCAGTTCTGCACACCGTTTGCCAGTTCCAAAGACAACCAAATCTGATCTATACGAGACCAACTGTTATGTGGATGAGAGAAGTGCGTATACTCTCTGTCATGTGGGTGAGTTAATCTCCAAATGTCTTTTAGTCCTACATCCTCCAAAGAAACCTCACTGTGGGCTGAGCCCTTGTCCCCGTGTCCCACCACACCCCCTCCCTTGCTTCTGTCCTCCGCTGAGTCTGGCACTGCATTAAAGTCCCCCGCCACTATGATGTTAGGTTCCCTATCTGAGAGAATTATGGATTTTATGGTGTCATGGAACTGATTCTGTTTCGAGTTTGGGCCATACACATTATATATACTGAGTGTTCCCGCTGGACTGGTAATTGTTAAATGCTGCCATCTTCCTTGATCATCCTCCTCCTGAGCCACCACTTCATGGCTAAGCTGTTTGTTTATCAAAATCATTGTGCCCGCCTTCCTTCCCTGTGCCGCTGCCCCATATACTGAACCCACCCAGTATTTTTTCATGCGGAAAAAATCTTCCCTCCCTAAGTGGGTTTCTTGTAGAAGTGCAATATCAGTTTTTAGTCTTTTCAAGTGTCTTAGTATCATTGCTCGCTTGTTAGGTGATCTAAGGCCCTTAACATTCCACGTTATTAGTTGAACCATGTTTGTCTGAACGGTTTGCTCTTGGTGATACTGCCCTTCAAGACCTCGACTGTAAGAGAGACACGACTGTCAACAATGCACTCACAAGTGGTTCCTACAGAATGGCATTTCTTTTCCCCAACTCGTAAATAAACCCCTATACAACATATGAAAAATATAACTCCTATAACGACCAAACAGGTTTTCCCTTTAAAGGGACTTTCGGCTCTTTTTGCCATGTTAGTGACTTCCCTTCTTCCTGGCCAAAATATGAGTCTCCCTAATCACCCCCCTGATAAACAAATTCTATGTTTTTTCCCCCGAGTAACACACAACAACCTTAAGTATTATGCAAAGATTTAAACAATATGTCGTATATAGTAGAACCTTAGCGAGAGTTCTTCTGCTGGCTTAGTCCTGATTTTGTGGGACCTTCCTTTCAACCCGTTCGGATCCACTGTATTGAGATCTGAAAGACAATCCAGAGAGAGAGAAGCAGAGCATAGAAAAGAGAGAAAAAGAAGCGAGTGAAGAGGAAAAAGAGAGAGGCGAGGAAGAAAAGCGAGAAGAAGAAGAAGAGGAGGGCAAAAGAGGGGAAAGAGCAGAAGAAAAAGAGAGGAGAAGAAGAAGAGAGAGGAGAAAAGGGAGGAGAGAGAGAGAAAAGAGGAAGAGGGGAGAAAAAGAAGGAGAAAGAGAAGAAGAAGAAGAAGAGAGAGGAGAAGAAGAAGAGGAGAGAAGAGAAGAAGAAGAAGAAGAAGAAGAAGAAAGAGAGGGGAGAAGAAGCAGAGAAAGGAGAAGAAGAAGAGAGAAGGGAAGAAAAAGAGAGAGGAGAAGAAGAAGAGAGAGAAAAAGAGGAAGAGAAAGGGGAGGAAAAAGAGAGAAGAGGAGGAAAAAAAGGGGGGGAGGAGAAGAAGTAGAAGGAGAAAGAAAGGCAGAAGGAGAGGAAGAAGGTAAAAGAAGAAGGAAAATAAAAAGAAGGAGGAGAGGAAGGAGAAGAGAGAGAGGAAGCAGAGAAAGGACCTCTCATCTTCTCCTCTCCCCTGCCACCGAAGGTAGGAAAAACGATTGGTTCCCTCTCCTTCCCCCTCACACCGACCCCCCCCTCTCGGCCCGCTCCCCCTCTTTGGTCAAGGGGATCAGAGAAAAACCAGTAAAAGTCAGTTCAAGAGTCATCACGTGTCTTGGTGGCTCTCAAGAGTGCTGCTCCCTGAAGTCCGGTCTGGGGCTGGGTTGCTGAGCTGGACTCCGATTCCCCTCTCCGTTGGTCTCAGGTTGTGTTTGCCTGCTGTGTTGTCCGTCCCCTCTTCCTGAACCTGTAGAGGAGCCTTTTCTGTAATTTCCTCCTTCATTAGATCTCCTCTCCAGAGCCTCTGCCCGACTTCTGTCGTGATCTGACATAAGGATGTTTTCCGCTTCCTTGTGGTCTTTATAATATGAGAATGTTCCATTGGAGTTCCTGACCTTTAGTATGGCTGGGTAAAGTAGTTGGCATTTTACTCTTTTGTTGTACAGAAATGTGCACAGCTTGCTGAAATCCTTCCTCCGCTTGGATACATCAACCGAATAGTCCCCAAAGATCAGCAGTCTATTTCCTTGGTATTGTAGGGGCCGTTTACGTTCTATAAAGGCCTTCAATATTTCTTCTTTGTGCTTGTAGTCGAGGTATTTGACTATCACTTGTCTGGCTCTTGGCGGGGATTTACTGCTTGGGCTTTGTCCTTCTCCTTTGTTCATCTCTTGTTGCCTCAATGGTCCCACTCTGTGGGCCCTTTCCACTCTGAATTTCGCTTTTATACCCAACGCCTGTGGTAGTTCCACCTCACAGATGCGGTCTAGCTGACCCAATGATACCGATTCTGGCAACCCCACAATACGTAGATTGTTTCGTCTCGATCTGTTTTCTAGGTCCTCTGCCTTGTCTTTCAGGTATTCATTAGATTTTATTAAAGTTGCTATTTGATCTTGCATGGTCGAGATTGCCTCCTCAGAATTAGAGATTCTCTGCTCTGTTTCTGTCAGTCTATTTGAGTGATCAGTCAATTGCTTCTGCATGACGGCTAGTGAGGATTGTATGGCTGCCTCTATGGCTATTTTTATTTCCTTAGATAGATGAGATGTCACTTCTATTGCCAATTTTTTATAGTCCACATGTATCTCTTGTACTTGCTTATTGTGACCAGCAGGTGGTGCTGTTTTCATAGACCTTCTTGTTAGTGTGGAGCCTCTGCCTCCCTCTGTCGCCTTATAGGGCTGAGATGGTAGTGTGTCTTGCTGTTTTTTACTTCCTTTACCAGGAATGGCAGAGGATGATCTCCTCCTGTAATGAGATTGCCCCCATTTGCCTCCTCTCTCCCTCCTCTGCTGGCATGCATCTTCCTCCGGCCCTCCTGATCCTCCACTGCCCCCCTCCATATCGCCGGCCTCCTCCTCTCTCAGCCCACCCTCCATGTCTCCCTCATCCTCCCACTGTGAGCTGCCCTCCTCTGGCCCCTGCATCCACCTCTCTCCTGCTCCAGATTCCTCTGCCTCCTCAGCCGTGTCCTCCATTACTCTGCCTTTCCAGCATGTATCCGTCTCGTCTCTCCCCTGCACCTCTGGCTCCGCCCCCGACAGGCTTGCCGGCGCCATGATCAGTGCATCCACATCTCTCCCAGCCGCAGCGTCGCCGTTCCTCCCGGGTCTTTCACTGCAGCCAGCGCTTCTCAGCAGGTAGCGATCCATCGCTGCTGGCCTCCGCTTTCCTGCTGAGTGATTTTTGTCTTGTTCCCGGAGGCGGGGGGCTTCTTTCAGACTGGTTTTTCCAGGGGGTGGCAGGAGCTTCTCCCTCAAGCCTCCACCGCAGCCAGGACCGGAACCGGAAGTCTCCTAATTACCTTTTTGATCACATTTTGTGGGAGACCTTTCAGTTTCTCTCCGCCTTTTTAGGATAGTGGAGCTGGTCTTCCCATGCCGACTATAGCTTTTACTAGACCGGTTCGTGTGCTTGTTGCATGCTGCTTAGTGTGCTGTGGAAATCCTCTTGTCATCTGATTATTTCCTCCCTGCTCTTTATTTTCTTCTTATCACGTATTGTCTTATATCTCCATGTGTGCTAGCTGTGTGATACAGTTTTTGGTATTCCTGTTTGTCTATATCATTGGGTTTAACCACACCTGCGCTGGTCCTCCCCTGGGGTGTGGGAGTAGGGGTATAAGACCAGAGCTGGCCAGGAGCAGGGCATGGAAGGCGGCCCAGACATCTTAACCATTAGAAGTATCTTTGGGATTAAGGACAGCAAGGGCTCCGTAGCCTGACACAGCCAGTCTAGGAGCCCCAGTCCCCTGTTATCCCCTCACACCCCGTGACTGTAGAATAAGGAATAAATAATAAGGACATCACAGCTACACCTAATGCTTAATTACAGAGGCTGCTTTCCGGGTAGCAGGCATCACGTTAGGTGAAAGGTGGTAACCACGGCAACAAGAAGTTAATAACTCGTTAGGCTTCTCAATTAATTATATGGGGCCCAAGTAATTATGTATAAATTGGTGGAACAAATTGTACCGTGCGTGATGGCTGTGTAGGAGCAAACATTGTGTTTATGAGGGAGCGTGTCATATTAGATTTGTGAGCGCCGGCCTTCCTCCTACACGGACGAGAGCCGCGACCAATAATGATGCCGTGCACTCGAGCTGTTTATGTTATTAAGGCGACGGGGGGGAAACACTGACATATTAACGCACGGGAAAAAAACTCAAAACATTAAAGGAGCAAATAAGATTTATCCAAAAAAGTGGATGTAGTAATGGAGTAAAAGGTTTCCAAATTCACATGATCTTGTTGGTCTAGGTTCTCAATGTTTTACTCGCCACGTTCCTAGAGACCACGGCTAAGACTGGCGTACGCTGCGACTCCTCCGAAGCGGCATTGTTGATGGGGATTTGGCAGGCACCCATACATTAGACTATTGGACGCAGGGCGGCACCAGGCTATTTCTGGTGTATGGGGCTGATGAGCAGAAGCAAAGACAGGGGGCCTGGACTGGGTGAGACACACTGCACAGCGGCTGCATAGCCGAGCCACTGTATAAACGGGCTAGCAGACTGCGTGGTACACAGGGGTGTGTGCAAGGGCATAATAAATGTGGCCGTAGAAATAGTGACCGGCTGTGCTGCAGGGGGTCCGCCAACCCCTGCGCCTATTTTAGCTGGATGTTGACCAAGAGCCAAGGACCACCTGTGAGGAACACTCACCACGCAAGACTATTAACCCCTTCACCCCCGGCCACTAAAACACCCTAATGACCGGGCCATTTTTTGCAATTCTGACCAGTGTCACTTTGACAGGTTATAACTCTGGAACGCTTCAACGGATCCTGGCGATTCTGAGATTGTTTTTTCGTGACATATTGTACTTCATGTCAGTGGTAAATTTAGGCCAATATGTTTTGCGTTTATTTGTGAAAATTTAGGAAATTTGGCGAAAATTTTGAAAATTTCGCAAATTTCAAACTTTGAAAATTTATGCCCATAAATCTGAGAGATATGTCACACAAAATAGTTACTAAATAACATTTCCCACTTGTCTACTTTACATCAGCGCAATTTTCGAAACAAATTTTTTTTCCGTTAGGAAGTTAGAAGGGGTCAAAGGTCATCAGCAAATTCTCATTTTTCCAACAAAATTTACAAAATAATTTTTTTTAGGGACCACATTACATTTGAGGTGACTTTGAGAGGCCTAGGTGACAGAAAATACCCAAAAGTGACCCCATTCTAAAATCTACACCCCTCACACTGCTCAAAACCACATCCAATAAGTTTATTAACCCTTTAGGTGCTTCACAGGAACCAAAGCAATGTGGAAGGAAAAAATGAAAATTTTACTTTTTAACACAAAAATGTTACTTTAGCCATAAAATTTTCATTTTTACAAGGGAGAAAAGAGAAAGTACACAATACAATTTATTGTGCATGTTCTCCCGAGTACGCTGATACCCCATATGTGGTAAAAATCAATTGTTTGGGCGCACGGCAGAGCTCGGAAGGGAAGGAGCGCCATTTGAATTTTTGAACGCAAAATTAGCTGCACTCATTAGCGGACGCCATGTCGGGTTTGAAGACCCCCTGAGGTGCCTAAACAATGGAGCTCCCCCACAAGTGACCCCATTTTGGAAACTAGAGGCCTCAAATAATTTTTCTAGATGTTTGGTGAGCACTTTGAACACCTGGGGGCTTCACAGAAGTTTATAGCGTTGAGCCGTGAAAAGAAAAAAATGTTTTTTTACCACAAAACGGTTGCTTCAACTAGGTAGCTTTTTTTTTCACAAGGGTAACAGGAAAAAATGCACCATAAAATGTATTGTGCATTTTCTCCTGAGTACGCAGATACCTCATATGTGGTGGAAATCAAATGTTTGGACACACGGCAGTGCTCGGAAGGCAAGGAGCGCCATTTGAATTTTTGAGTGCAAAATTAGCTGCACCTGTTAGCGGACGCCATGTCGGGTTTGAAGACCCCCTGAGGTGCCTAAACAATGGAGCTCCCCCACAAGGGACCCCATTTTGGAAACTAGAGCCCTCAAATAATTGTTCTAGATGTTTGGTGAGCACTTTGAACACCTGGGGGCTTCACAGAAGTTTATAGCGTTGAGCCGTGAAAAGAAAAAAAAATTTTTTTACCACAAAACGGTTGCTTCAACTAGGTAGCTTTTTTTTCACAAGGCTATCAGGAAAATATGCACCATAAAATGTATTGTGCATTTTCTCCTGAGTACGCAGATACCTCATATGTGGTGGAAAGTAATTGTTTGGGCGCATGGCGGGGCTCAGAAGAGAAGGAGCGCCATTTGACAGCAAAATTGGTTGGAATCATTAGCGGACGCCATGTCACGTTTGGAGACCCCCTATGGTGCCTAAACAGTGGAGCTCCCCCACAAGTTACACCATTTTGGAAACTAGAGCCCTCAAATAATTTTTCTAGATGTTTGGTGAGCACTTTGAACACCTGGGGGCTTCACAGAAGTTTATAGCGTTGAGCCGTGAAAAGAAAAATTTTTTTTTTACCACAAAACGGTTGCTTCAACTAGGTAGCTTTTTTTTTCACAAGGGTAACAGGAAAAAATGCACCATAAAACGTATTGTGCAATTTCTCCTGAGTACGCAGATACCTCATATGTGGTGGAAAGTAATTGTTTGAGCGCATGGCGGGGCTCAGAAGAGAAGGAGCGCCATTTGACTTTTCAAACGCACAGACGCAGTGCACTGATCGGCCGCTGCAGGACGCACGGTCGGATGCGATAAAAAAAAAGCGTCGGGGATACGTAAAAAAAAAAGTCACGCCAAAAATTGACCATGGATGCAGATACGTTATGTGCATCCCTGATCAGCGCTTGGCGGGACGCATGGACGGATGCGATACAAGGGGGGTTGAGAGCAGAGGGGGGGGGAGAGCAAGGGGGAGAGCAGAGGGGGAGGGGGAGAGCAGAGGGGGAGACCGGAGAGGGAGCTGCAGAATAGAAATAATGGGGGAGGCAGTCAGATCGCGGGGGGAGCGGATCGGGATGTCGGGGGGGGTGGTGGTTGGGGGGAGCAGATCGCGGGGGGGGCACGGCAGGGGCTATCACGGCAGCGCGCAGGGGCACCACGGGAGCGCGCACGGGCTGCAAAGTGAGCACAGTACTCACTTTGCAGCAGCAGCGGTGACCTCAGCAGCAACGGTGGTAGCAGATCGGGATGCCGGGGGGCAGATCAGGGCGTAGGGGGGCAGATCGGGGGGGGCACGGGCAGGGGCCTTCACGGGAGCGCGCAGGGGCCTTCACGGGAGCGCGCAGGGAGCGGAATACTTACCATTGGAGCAGGAGCGGCGGAGACATCAGAGGCGGCGGCGGCAGCAGCAGCGGTGGCGTGGTACCAAAAGTACCAGCCACTCCACGCTGCAGACATGTTGGGGGAGGGCTCACAGGCCAGCACAGGCCTGGGGAGGGCGGCCACCGGCAGATCAGACCGCCCCACTGCACACTGATTGGAGCGATTGCGCGTCATAGCACGATCGCTCCAATCAGTGCTGCAGGGGCTGGGGGCGGCATGTTTAAGGTCCACCTATGATATGCTGCTGCAGCTGCGGCATCTCATAGCTAGATCTCACAGGATCGCACTAATTCGGGCATTATTTTTGCCGAAATTAGTGCGATCGATGTGGTTGGCGGTTCAGATTTGAACAGCCAATCACATCGATCGTCGATAGGGGGTGGCGATGCCGCCCCCCCTGGGGTCAAGCAAAGGTCCCCTGCTGTAAGAAACAGCAGGGGACATCATTTGAAAGCCGTTGCTATGGCCACGGCAATCAAATGAAGTTTAGGCAGTAAAATTACGTCCCTGGTCGTTAAGTCACGTTAAAATAGGACGTAATTTTACTGCCCGCGGTCGTGAAGGGGTTAATGAACAAAAACTATTTTTAAGGGCATTTAAAATTTGCTCAACAACATTTAGAGAAGCTTGTGAAATAATAAGGGAACATAGTCTGGTCAGATGACACCAAACTTGAACTCTTGTCCTCACAATAGAACTCAGCATCAGAAGTATGCAAAAGAACATCTCAACAAGCCTGATGCATTTTGGAAACAAGTTCTGTGGACCGATGAGATTAATCTAGAACTCTTTGCCACAATGATCAAAAGTATGTGTGGAAAAAAAAAGGGCACAGGATTTCAGGAAAAGAACATATCGCCAACCATTAAGCATGGGGGTGGATCAGTCATGCTTTGGGGTTGTGTTGTAGCCATTGGCACGAGGAACCTCTGACAGGTAGAGGGAAGAATGGATTCAATGAAATTTCAACAAATTCTTGAGGCAAACATAACACCATTTGTATAAAAAAAAAAAAAAAAAAAAAAAAAAAAAAAAGCTGAAATTGAAAGAAGGGAATTTTGTTTACTTACCGTAAATTCCTTTTCTTCTAGCTCCAATTGGGAGACCCAGACAATTGGGTGTATAGGCTATGCCTCCGGAGGCCGCACAAAGTATTACACTGAAAGTGTAAAGCCCCTCCCCTTCTGCCTATACACCCCCCGTGCTCCCACGGGCTTCTCAGTTTTGGTGCAAAAGCAAGAAGGAGGAAAAAAAAATTATAAACTGGTTTAAAGTAAATTCAATCCGAAGGAATATCGGAGAACTGAAACCATTCAACATGAACAACATGTGTACACAAAAAAAACAGGGGCGGGCGCTGGGTCTCCCAATTGGAATTTACGGTAAGTAAACAAAATTCCCTTCTTCTTTGTCGCTCCATTGGGAGACCCAGACAATTGGGACGTCCAAAAGCAGTCCCTGGGTGGGTAAAATAATACCTCGTAATAGAGCCGTAAAACGGCCCCTTCCTACAGGTGGGCAACCGCCGCCTGAAGGACTCGTCTACCTAGGCTGGCATCCGCCGAAGCATAGGTATGCACCTGATAGTGTTTCGTGAAAGTGTGCAGGCTCGACCAGGTAGCCGCCTGACACACCTGCTGAGCCGTAGCCTGGTGCCTCAAAGCCCAGGACGCGCCCACGGCTCTGGTAGAATGGGCCTTCAGCCCTGAGGGAACCGGAAGCCCAGCAGAACGGTAAGCTTCGAGAATTGGCTCCTTGATCCACCGAGCCAGGGTTGATTTGGAAGCCTGTGACCCTTTACGCTGGCCAGCGACAAGGACAAAGAGTGCATCCGAGCGGCGCAGGGGCGCCGTACGAGAAATGTAGAGTCTGAGTGCTCTCACCAGATCTAACAAGTGCAAATCCTTTTCACATTGGTGAACTGGATGAGGACAAAAAGAGGGTAAGGAGATATCCTGATTGAGATGAAAGGGGGATACCACCTTAGGGAGAAATTCCGGAACCGGACGCAGAACCACCTTGTCCTGGTGAAACACCAGGAAAGGGGCTTTGCACGACAACGCTGCTAGCTCAGACACTCTCCGAAGAGAAGTGACTGCTACTAGGAAAACCACTTTCTGCGAAAGGCGTGAGAGAGAGATATCCCTCATTGGCTCGAATGGTGGTTTCTGAAGAACCATCAGCACCCTGTTCAGATCCCAGGGTTCTAACGGCCGCTTGTAAGGAGGAGCGATGTGACAAACCCCCTGCAGGAACGTGCATACCTGTGGAAGTCTGGCTAGGCGCTTCTGGAAAAACACAGAGAGCGCTGAGACTTGTCCCTTAAGGGAGCCGAGCGACAAACCCTTTTCCAGTCCAGATTGAAGGAAGGACAGAAAAGTGGGCAAGGCAAAAGGCCAGGGAGAAAAACCCTGAGCAGAGCACCACGACAGGAAAATTTTCCACGTCCTGTGGTAGATCTTGGCGGACGTTGGTTTCCTAGCCTGTCTCATAGTGGCAATGACCTCTTGAGATAATCCTGAAGACGCTAGGGTCCAGGACTCAATGGCCACACAGTCAGGTTGAGGGCCGCAGAATTCAGATGGAAAAACGGCCCTTGAGACAGCAAGTCTGGTCGGTCTGGTAGTGCCCACGGTTGGCCGACCGTGAGATGCCACAGATCCGGGTACCACGACCTCCTCGGCCAGTCTGGAGCGACGAGGATGACGCGGCGGCAGTCGGCCTTGATCTTGCGTAACACTCTGGGCAACAGTGCCAGCGGAGGAAACACATAAGGGAGCTGAAACTGCGACCAATCCTGAACTAAGGCGTCTGCCGCCATAGCTCTGGGATCTTGAGACCGTGCCATGAATGTCGGTACCTTGTTGTTGTGCCGGGACGCCATGAGGTCGACGTCCGGCACCCCCCAGCGGTAACAGATCTCCTGAAACACGTCCGGGTGAAGGGACCATTCCCCTGCGTCCATGCCCTGGCGACTGAGATAATCTACTTCCCAGTTTTCCACGCCTGGGATGTGAACTGCAGAGATGGTGGAGGCCGTGGCTTCCACCCACATCAAAATCCGCCGGACTTCCTGGAAGGCTTGCCGACTGCGTGTGCCGCCTTGGTGGTTGATGTATGCCACCGCTGTGGAATTGTCCGACTGAATTCGGATCTGCTTGCCTTCCAGCCACTGCTGGAACGCTTTCAGGGCAAGATACACTGCCCGTATTTCCAGAACATTGATCTGAAGTGAGGACTCTTGCTGGGTCCACGTACCCTGAGCCCTGTGGTGGAGAAAGACCGCTCCCCACCCTGACAGACTCGCGTCCGTCGTGACCACCTCCCAGGATGGGGGTAGGAAGGATTTCCCCTTCGATAATGAAGTGGGAAGAAGCCACCACCGAAGGGAAGCTTTGGTCGCCTGAGAGAGGGAGACGTTCCTGTCGAGGGAAGTCGGCTTCCTGTCCCATTTGCGTAGGATGTCCCATTGAAGAGGACGCAGGTGAAACTGCGCGAAAGGGACTGCCTCCATTGCTGCCACCATCTTCCCCAGGAAGTGCATGAGGCGCCTCAAGGGGTGTGCCTGACCTTGAAGGAGAGATTGCACCCCTTTCTGTAGTGAACGCTGCTTGATCAGCGGAAGCTTCACTATCGCTGAGAGGGTATGAAACTCCATGCCAAGATATGTCAGCGATTGGGCCGGTGTCAGATTTGACTTTGGAAAATTGATGATCCACCCGAAACTCTGGAGAGTCTCCAGAGTAGCGTCGAGGCTGTGTTGGCATGCCTCTTGAGAGGGTGCCTTGATCAGCAGATCGTCCAAGTAAGGGATCACCGAGTGACCCTGAGAGTGGAGGACCGCTACTACAGTAGCCATAACCTTGGTGAAAACCCGTGGGGCTGTTGCCAGGCCGAACGGCAGTGCCACGAACTGCAGGTGTTCGTCTCCTATGGCGAAGCGCAAGAAGCGCTGGTGCTCTGGAGCAATCGGTACGTGGAGATAAGCATCTTTGATATCGATCGATGCAAGGAAATCTCCTTGGGACATTGAGGCGATGACGGAGCGGAGGGATTCCATCCGGAACCGCCTGGTCTTTACGTGTTTGTTGAGCAGTTTCAGGTCCAGGACAGGACGGAAAGACCCGTCCTTCTTTGGGACCACAAACAGGTTGGAGTAAAAACCGTGACCCTGTTGCTGAAGAGGAACAGGGACCACCACTCCTTCTGCCTTCAGAGTGCCCAGCGCCTGCAGAAGAGCCTCGGCTCGCTCGGGAGGCGGGGATGACCTGAAGAATCGAGTCGGGGGACAAGAGGTGAACTCTATCTTGTAACCGTGAGACAGAATGTCTCTCACCCAACGGTCTTTTACCCGTGGCAGCCAGGTGTCGCAAAAGCGGGAGAGCCTGCCACCGACCGAGGATGCGGATTGAGGAGGCCGAAAGTCATGAGGAAGCCGCTTTGGTAGCGGCACCTCCGGTGGTCTTTTTAGGACGTGACTTAGACCGCCATGAATCGGAGTTCCTTTGATCTTTCTGAGGCCTTTTGGACGAGGAGAATTGGGACCTGCCCGCGCCCCGAAAGGACCGAAACCTCGACTGCCCCCTCCTCTGTTGGGGTATGTTCGGTTTGGGCTGGGGTAAGGATGTATCCTTTCCCTTGGATTGTTTGATGATTTCATCCACACGCTCGCCAAACAATCGGTCGCCAGAAATTGGCAAACTGGTTAAGCGCTTTTTGGAAGCAGAATCTGCCTTCCATTCCCGTAGCCACAAGGCCCTGCGGAGTACCACCGAATTGGCGGATGCAACCGCCATACGGCTCGCAGAGTCCAGGACAGCATTAATAGCGTAAGACGCAAATGCCGACGTCTGAGAGGTTATGGACGCCACCTGCGGCGCGGACGTGCGTGTGGCTTCGTCAATTTGCGCTTGACCTGCTGAGATAGCTTGTAGCGCCCATACGGCTGCGAATGCTGGGGCAAAAGAAGCGCCGATAGCTTCATAGATGGATTTCAACCAGAGCTCCATCTGCCTGTCAGTGGCATCTTTGAGTGAAGCCCCATCTTCCACTGCAAGTATGGATCTAGCCGCCAGTCTGGAGATTGGAGGATCCACCTTGGGACACTGAGTCCAACCTTTGACCACGTCAGGGGGAAAGGGATAACGTGTATCCTTAAGGCGCTTAGAAAAACGCTTATCTGGACAATCATGGTGATTCTGGACTGCCTCTCTGAAATCAGAGTGGTCCAGAAACATACTCGGTGTACGCTTGGGAAACCTGAAACGGAATTTCTCCTGCTGAAAAGCTGACTCCTCCACCGGAGGAGCTGAGGGAGAAATATCCAACATTTGATTGATGGACGCAATAAGATCGTTCACTATGGCGTCCCAGTCAGGAGTATCGAGATTGAGAGCGGCCTCAGGATCAGAATCCTGATCAGCTGTCTCCGCTTCATCAACCAAAGATTCCCCCCGCTGAGACCCTGAACAATATGATGATGTCGAGGGAATTTCCCAGCGAGCTCGCTTAGTCGGTCTGGGGCTGGGGTCTGTGTCAGAGCCCTCAGCCTGGGATCTATGAGACACCCCGGGGGGACATTGTTGGTCCAACTGAGGGGGGCCAGGGAACAATGATTCAACAGTGTCCCTGTGCTGAGATACCGGTCTGGACTGCAAGGCTTCTAGTATCTTAGCCATAGTCTCAGAGAGTTTACCCGTAAAGACTGCAAACTCCGTCCCCGTCACCTGGACAGTGTCAGCAGGTGGTTCCCCCTGGGCCCCCCTTAGCAGAGGCTCCGGCTGAGTAAGTGCAGCAGGGGCCGAGCAGTGCACACAATGAGGGTCAGTGGAACCTGCCGGTAGCGGCGTCGTACATGCGGCGCAGGCAGCATAGTAAGCCTGTGTTTTGGCACCCCTGCCTTTTGTGGGCGCCATGCTATTGTCTTCCCTGAGCAACACAATAGGGTATATAGCCAGAAATCAACTGTGCACCATACAGTGTAAAGTATATACCATAAACATATAATTTATAATTACACTTCTGCACAATGGGGCTAGCACCACAGGTGCTGCTTACCACCCGCTTAAAACGGTTGTGAGGCCACCAGAATCCCTGCCTGGGTCTCCCAGAATTTGTCCCCCTCTGCAGCGTCCGAGGAGCTGACAGGAATGGCTGCCGGCGTCCTGAGGAGAGGAGGGAGCCGTGGGCGTGACCCAGAAAGTGCGGGAACTGGTGCCCCACTGTGCACAGTGAGGGGGGTGGAGTATGCAAAGCATGCTCCAGCCCTCATTGCTGCTCGTCCTGTACAGCGTCCCGCCCTTCCCCTGCCTGTCAGGGCTGGGGGCGGGAGGAAAAGAGACTAGGCCGCAAAAGCCGGGGACTCGAGTAATAAGCGCGGCCGCCGTATAAGCGCGGCCGGCGCGGAAGTCCCCGGCGCACTACAAGTCCCAGCCGCGCCGCAGTGTTAACCATGGCAGCGGCGGTCAGCGCGGTAGTCCCCATACACAAACACACTCAGCGACGCTGCAGTGTGTAATGGCACATTTAACCCGGTCAGCGCCGCGGTCCCCGGTGCACTAGCACACCCAGCAATGCTGGAGTGTTGCTGTGCGCGGTCCCCACGGGGACACAGAGTACCTCCAAGTAGCAGGGCCATGTCCCTGAACGATACTCGGCTCCTATCCAGCAGAGTCCTCAGGAGCTGTGGATGGAGCACGGCCTCAGTGCCTGGAGACCGATTAGGATCCCACTTCACCCAGAGCCCTAATGGGGATGGGGAAGGAAAACAGCATGTGGGCTCCAGCCTCCGTACCCGCAATGGATACCTCAACCTTAACAACACCGCCGACAAGAGTGGGGTGAGAAGGGAGCATGCTGGGGGCCCTATATGGGCCCACTTTTCTTCCATCCGACATAGTCAGCAGCTGCTGCTGACTAATCTGTGGAGCTGTGCGTGCATGACTGCCTCCTTCGCACAAAGCAAAAAAACTGAGGAGCCCGTGGGAGCACGGGGGGTGTATAGGCAGAAGGGGAGGGGCTTTACACTTTTAGTGTAATACTTTGTGCGGCCTCCGGAGGCATAGCCTATACACCCAATTGTCTCGGTCTCCCAATGGAGCGACAAAGAAAAGAGGATGGCTTCTACAAATAGATAATGATCCTAAACACAAGTCAAAATACTTAACAGACTACGTCAAAAGGTGCAAGCTGATGGGTTTACAATGGCCCTCACAGTCCCCTCATCTGAACATTATTGAAAATCTTTGGCTAGACCTCAAAAGTGCATGCAAGACGAGGCAGGACTCTCACAGAACTGGAAGACGAGCCAGGGGTCTCACAGAACTGGAAGACCCAGGAATCTCACAGAACTGGCAGACGAGGCAGGAATCTCACAGAACTGGCAGACGAGGCAGGAATCTCACAGAACTGGCAGACGAGGCAGGAATCTCACAGAACTGGAAGACGAGCCAGGAATTTCACAGAACTGGCAGACGAGCCAGGAATTTCACAGAACTGGCAGACGAGCCAGGAATTTCACAGAACTGGAAGACGAGCCAGGAATTTCACAGAACTGGAAGACGAGCCAGGAATTTCACAGAACTGGAAGACGAGCCAAGAATTTCACAGAACTGGAAGACGAGCCAGGAATCTCACAGAACTGGAAGACGAGTCAGGAATCTCACAGAACTGGAAGACGAGCCAGGAATCTCACAGAACTGGAAGACGAGCCAGGAATCTCACAGAACTGGAAGACGAGCCAGGAATCTCACAGAACTGGAAGACGAGCCAGGAATCTCACAGAACTGAAAGACGAGCCAGGAATCACACGGAACTGAAAGACGAGCCAGGAATCTCACAGAACTGAAAGACGAGCCAGGAATATCACAGAACTGGAAGAAATCTCCAACGAAGAATGAATGAAAGCCTCAAACAAGAAAGAATCTTTGCTCCTACAAAGGGCGATTATAAGCTGTGATACTTGCCAAAGAGGATGCTACTAGGTACTAACCATGCAGGGTGCCCAAACACTTGCATCAATCCATTTTACATTTTTGTTAATTTTAAAATGTAAAAGATGAAAATAGATTTCCTTTCTGTTTTAAGCAAAAACAATGTGTCATCATTAGTAGGGCTGAGCGGATTCGGACTGTAAAAGTCCGGATCCGCACGGCTGGGGGCTGAAAATACCAGCCCCCAGCCGGCTTTATCTTGACCGGGGATGAAAATTAGGGGGGACCGCACGTTATTTTTTATTTATTTAAATAGAAGAAAAAGCCGCATGTGGTTTTTCTTAGGCCGGAGTCACACTTGCAAGAGACTCACGCGAGTCTGACATCGCATCACTGCCACAGTGGCGCACACTTCTGACAGGAGCGTGCATGTGTTTCTAGGTATATGCACGCTCCTGTTCAGAGAGCGGCAGGCTGTGCCAGCTGATGAACACGCCAGACTTGCACGAGTCTGACATCGCATCACCGGCACACACTTCTGACAGGAGCGTGCATGTGTTTCTAGGTACACACACGCTCATGTTCAGAGAGCGGCAGGCTGTGCCGGGTGATTTCATGCCAGACTTGTACGAGTCAGACATTGCATCACCAGAACAGCCGCGCACACTTCTGACAGGAGCATGCATGTGTTTCTGTCTACATGCACACTCACCATACTGACCTACCTGCAGACACTTGCACTGCTTTCCCCGCTCACCGGCCGTCCTGCCGCCTGTAATTGGTTGCAGTCAGCTGACATCAGGGTGGGGGAGCGTCTAACTGCAACCAATTACACGCGCTGGTGGGCGGGCAAAACAACGAATATTGAATTGTCGACTCCGGAAGGGAAAAGTGTGACCCGGAAGGAGTGTGCCGCCATGACACAGGCTTCGTGAGTATACCGCACGCGCTCCTACTCCCTTTTCCCTTCCACCGTTTTTAATCTCTAGATTCTGGTCCCCACTGACTTATATGGGCACCGGATTCCGGAGCGGATCAGACTTTTTTTTTATTGAGCAGTGATCCGCCGGTCCCCGTTTTTTAGCCAGTTCGATCAGCTCTAATCATTAGCTTTATGCCTTTTAGAGATCATTTTATCTTCAACTTGCTTAGCTCTTCACAATAACAGCAATTTTGACCAGGGGTGCAGAAACATTTACATGCCACTGTATCTTACAATCTTCCTCAATAGCGGTTAGTTAAGAGGAGGGGCTTGAAACAAGTCTGTGTGACGTGCAGAGGCAGTGTGCAGTATAGCAAGTAGAAATATAAAATAGGCATTCAATGGTTTAACAATTCTTTAATTCAAGTGTGCAATATAACCAGCAATCTTTAATTTAAACATACATCTGAATATATTCTCTGTTATACTGTGAAAACAAACAAAGGATTGGACTCCGGAGATGTCCCATCATAGTCCAGGAGAGATTACAAAGTGGTCTGTTCCATGAAACGCTGGAAGGACATGAGGTGAGATGAGAAAATGAGGATGGATGGGCCCGAATGACATGCAGGAACCTAGTCACATAGGGATGGATGATGAGATACGAGCAGTATGGAGGACCGGATACAGCAGCTCCCGCTCTTAGTAATACTTGCCGGTTATAGGAACACTTCTCAGTGGTTCAGCCTCTCCCATAGGGCAGGAATAGTATAAGCAAGTGCTACTTTATTAGATGGGTTATGGTAGGGCTGATTTCAGTACAAGTTATATACCTCATCTTCTTCTCTTGTGCGCCCTTTCCACTTCCTATTCCTTTGTTCCACCAGTTTAGGGTTTTCATAGGCACAATGGGCTCCATTGTTAACCAATGAGATGATTTTATTTTTATTCCCTAACTCTTGCATGATAAACGAAAGCTGCATACATAGGAGCTAGAGTGCTAATGACAAACAACAAACTGTCAAAAACACAGAAGCAGGAAGTGTTGTCATAGGCACACAGGAAGAAGAGAGCCTTAATAAAAAGTTTAGTATTCCTTGAAATCAGAAGAGTTTGAACTAATGCTGTGGGTAATGTAAAAGAAGAAAACCCGACCTTTCTAAACACAGCCTGCCTGCCGACAGATCCCATTGAGTTATATAATAAGGTTCATAGGGGTCCGCTAGGAGAGAGAAGAAAAAGAAAAAAAAACAAAACACTACACAGCTCTCCATTGAAACTACAAAATCTTCCAAGGAGGTTGCTTTTGTATGGTCCTAAATACCCAAAAGGATAAATAATTTCTGGAACCAATCTTAAATCACTGTAGGGCTCTATCGTCATCTAATTTCTGTAAAATCGCAGGGGAATGTTATGTTATGTGTCACTGCCATCATCTGAACATTAAAACTGCCCTTAAATTAATATTCACTTTTTTCCCCCTAAATAGATTAAAGGTCTATTCTAAAACGCATTCTTTTACCCCAAAAAACCCCCACAGAATTAAAAGAAAAAAATACTAATCTGCCTGCAGTCACCACTAGAGGGAGCTACTGCATACTGGAATATACTGCACTCAATAATAATAATAAAAAAAGGCCTAAAACAAGTCTGTGCAACACAGAGGCAGTCTATTGTACAGCAGATAGAACATCCTGTAACCTTAAAATATTACTAATGGTGATGGGGTTTGCAAGCGGAGAAAGGGACACAGCGGTGGAGTTGGGCTTTCATGACGTCCCCCTCCGTTAATACTTGTTACAAGTGGCGGTCACTTCAGGGTCACGGCGAGTGCAATGAGCCGTCCTCACTCCACAAAGTATTGCTAATGGAGTACGGCGACTGATGAGGATTGCTCAGTGGTGCAGGTTTGTGTTTTCAGGCTCCCAGGGAGTAAAACGCGTCGATGGACAGGACATTTACATTCACTGTATTAAAGAAAGAAAGGAAGAAAAATAATCTGGTTGCGATCAGAACATATTTACAAGAAGCGACATTCAGAGCAGAGTGCGAGCCGCGGCGACTCCGGGGTGGGGGATGGTGAGAACGATCAGGGCCTCGGAGGAGATGTCGTCAGTAGCAGGTAGGTGCAGGCAGTCCCTTGTCTGGTCGTCTCCAGCTTTACCCATAAAAGTTCCTAGAAAACGGCGACCTTGTGCACATTCTGTAAGCACGTCAGCAGACTGTGGTAGGGGCTCCCAGGGGCCGCCACCAGCTCAAACACCGACTGAAAGGCTCTGCGGTCCAGTTCTTCATCGATCTGATGCTTGTAAAAGTCTATGGCCACTAAGCAGAACAGGTTGATGTCCACGGGCTCCGATTTGCCCATTCGGCTGATCACATGCGGTAAACTGCAAGAAGGGTTAAGGTGAAAACAAGCCCTAAACTGGAAATATTACCGATTCTTATGTGATGCTTAAAGGGAACCTGTCACCAGGTTTTTGCTCCCCCATCTGAGTGCAGCATAATGTAGAGACAGAGACCCCGATTCCAGCGATGTGACACTTACCGAGCTGTTTGCTGTCATTTTGATAAAATCACTGTTTTCCCTGCTGTAGATCTAGCAGTTATACAGAGCTCATGGATATGCTGGACTACCTGCAGCACGCCAAGTAGTCCTGTAATGATAATCAAATGCTGATTAAACAGTGATTTTATCAAAACTACACTAAGCAGCCCAGTAAGTGACACATCACTGGAATCAGGATCTCTGCCCCTACGTTATTCTGCTCTCAGATTAGGTGACAAAAACCTGCTGACAAATTCCTTTTACAGGGACTGTCCATTTAAAACCAAAGATCATCTATCAGCAGGAAACGTGGGTGTCCAATGGCCAGGTCCCACACCGATAGGCAGAACAGGGCACTTTTATCTCTGTTGGGAAAAAGCAGCAGTGCGCATGAGCTCCATTGGTTCTCTATGGAAGTTACCTGTTTGCTTGGCTTTTGCAGGTAGCCCCATAGAGAATGAATGGCGTGGCAGTCGGGAGTCCGACCTGGCATGATATTTTGTAACACGGGCAAGAGTTAACCGTTGGGATTAAAATTTTCCTGATCTGCTTATTGGTGCAGATCCCATTGACGCACACCCATCAGCAATTCCATAAAGTGTTTGTGATTCATCTGCAAACGACACTCCACACGCTGAATAGAAGGGTCATGGCCACACACGTAGTAAAATGGCCATGACACCATGATTTACCCATGTGACACACTGTCCTGCCTGCACCTCCCTACTCTGCAGGTGTGAAGGTTTTCCAGCGCATGCGCAACTACTCCCCTATCAGGATCTGCGCAGGCGCTGAATATGTACACTTAATAAAGAAGATGGTGCATGCGGGGACATCTCAGAAAGAGGTCAGGGGGGTAAACGTCCTACTTTCTATGGGCGTGGGAATGTGTATATGGACTGTAAACCTTTCCAGATTAGTTTCCATCACAAACCCTGTAGGGTCTTATAGACACTTTTTTTTTTTCATTAAGGCCATCCCCTTTAACATTCAAGACTACAAGATAAGAAGGGCAACGATAGCAACAAGGAAATACAAGGTCCATATTCCAGGACCCCACTAGGGATTTCTGTGTGTTGAGAGTGGCTACCAGACTTATTAGTTACAGTAAAAATGGAGTCTATTGCTCTGGAGGACCTGGGGGATGTCGGCTATTGATATTATTAGAAACCATGTATTATTTTTTTTTTTCTCCTGCGGGGGCGCTGCAGGGAAATGTATCACTTTATCTGCAGATCGCTGAGGAGCGTCACAGTCTAGATGTGACTAAGTGAATGATGGTGACCGTACTAACAAAAAAGGAATTGTTAATCCATCTGATGTGATATGTGGAGAAGGCCATTATCAGTGCAAAATAATTAGTGACAAAATTATTTAACCTTGGGAAGTCTAATAAAATATGAGGCTAGGTTCATAAGGTCCCCATATGCATTGTATAACCATCAGCCGAATGATCGTCTGATGGCTCTCCTTTGACCCACCTTACCCCCATATACATTGGATAACTGGATAACCATTAGCCGAATGATCACCTGATAGCTCGCTCTTACGACCCACTTTAGCCCACGTACATTGGATAACTGGATAACCATCAGCCGAATGATCATCTGATGGCTCTCTCTTATGACCCACCTTACCCCATATACATTGGATAACGATCAGCCGAATGATTGTCTGATGGCTCTCTCTTATGACCCACCTTACACAATATATATTGGATAACTGGATAACTATCAGCGGAATGATCATCTGATGTCTCGCTCTTACGACCCACCTTACCCCCATATACATTGGATAACTGGATAACCATCAGCCGATGATCGTATAATGGCTCTCTCTCAAAACCCACCTTAACCCCATATACACTGGATAACCATCATCCGAATGATGGTCTGATGGCTCTCTCTTATGACCCACCTTACACAATATATATTGGATAACTGGATAACCATCAGCTGAATGATTGATGGCTCTCGCGCATGACCCACCTTACCCCCCATACACAGGAACGCTCCCATGAATTCTAGGAAAGTCGTCACCAAAATTATCTGACAGCGGCTTATCCCCAGGGAAAATCAAAAGGATTGGTCGCCGAATCCTTCTCTATAGGGGGATAGCCGGGAGACCGCATACACAGACTGTCGGCCAATTCCAACAAAATTGGCGGTTGCGGATGACTTTAGTCTACAATGTATATGGGGCAATACTAGTGCATGATGACAGCGGGCAGAGCAGTGTCCTTGTCATCATTACAAGGGCTGATGTACAGAGAGTTATGATCCTTATATATTGGAGTTTAGGTCTCTTCAGTATAATAATGGAACCCTATAGACTATAAATAAGTTATGTAAGTGCCGACATGCCGGAGATGAGGCTGCGTTTCCCTCGTCCGTGACATAACAGGAGATAGTGAGTGTACGGAGGTTACGACAGGATAAGTGCATTAAGGATACATGGCGGAGATCCACTTGCTGGTTGACGCACTGACGAAGAAGCAGGAGAGGCTCCACATTGCCATGGCGACCGGCGTCCTCTGCGTGAAGTTCGAGAGGGACAACATGACCCAGTCGCGCACCATAGAGGACTGTCCTGTGGCGTGTAATGTCTGAAACACCTACAGAGAAGACCCAGATCATCAGGTGAGCAACCACATTGACACAAACATCAACCCCGTCATAATCAGTGTGTACAAGCGCCTACAGGATACACCATAAATGACTGATCAGTGGCCGTCCCCGCTCCACAAGGTGAGATGGTCGGTGGTGGACGCACCCTGTCACAAGGTGAGCAAATACTAACTGCTTGTTCGGCTGCTTCCATAAACTTGCAAGAGGGAAAAAAAAAAATCTTTTTATTGTGGCTCTGTCACTAAATATTTCAATACAAACTGCATGTGTCATCTCTTGGACCTGATGAGGCTGGTGTACTTATAACCCATATCAAAATAGCTGTATAATGCTGAAATAAAACCCCAGAAATGGTAGATACTGGTTACTGCCCGGCATTCTCAGAATCAGACATGACTAGAACTTTTCCTGACCTGTACTGTTTCTGGGTTCGCTGGATGTGACGCATTTGCTACCAAGATCCGCCGTGCATGCGCAACAAGATGTGCAGATTCAGATGATTTAATTCACCTGTTGGCACCCACACTATATATAACTTCTTACACATGGCCACAGTCTCCTCCCCCAGAAGAAGCATCTGCGAAACGTGCGTCGGTGCGCACGTACTTCTGCAGGGACACAGGTTCATATGGGTAACTATTTATAGCCTTGGTCTTTTTATTTTTCTGATTGCCACACTGACTTATTAGGGGGTCGTTCTCTACATATGATTCTATTTAACCCTTGGCGGCATGG
The DNA here is from genome assembly GCF_048569485.1 of Anomaloglossus baeobatrachus. Taxonomy (NCBI): domain Eukaryota; kingdom Metazoa; phylum Chordata; class Amphibia; order Anura; family Aromobatidae; genus Anomaloglossus; species Anomaloglossus baeobatrachus. The sequence goes on along the minus strand of NC_134353.1, from coordinate 67,539,633 downwards.
TAGCTCAGTGGTTAGCACTGCAGTCTTGCAGCGCTGGGGTCCTGGGTTCAAATTGCACCAAGGACAACATCTGCAAGGAGTTTGTATGTTCTTCAGGTGTTTTTGTGGGTTTCCTCCCACACTCTAAAGACATACAGATGAAAGGAATTTTGTTTACTTACCGTAAATTCCTTTTCTTCTAGCTCCAATTGGGAGACCCAGACAATTGGGGTGTATAGCTTCTGCCTCCGGAGGCCACACAAAGTATTACACTCAAAAGTGTAACCCCTCCCCTCTGCCTATACACCCTCCCGTGCCTCACGAGCTCCTCAGTTTTGGTGCAAGAGCAGGAAGGAGGAAACTTATAAATTGGTCTAAGGTAAATTCAATCCGAAGGATGTTCGGAGAACTGAAACCATGAACCAAGAAACAATTGAACATGAACAACATGTGTACACAACAGAACAACAAGCCCGAAGGGAACAGGGGCGGGTGCTGGGTCTCCCAATTGGAGCTAGAAGAAAAGGAATTTACGGTAAGTAAACAAAATTCCCTTCTTCTTTGTCGCTCCATTGGGAGACCCAGACAATTGGGACGTCCAAAAGCAGTCCCTGGGTGGGTAAAATAATACCTCGATAAATAGAGCCGACACGGCTCCCTCTTACAGGTGGGCAACTGCCGCCTGAAGGACTCGCCTACCTAGACTGGCATCTGCCGAAGCATAGGTATGCACCTGATAGTGTTTCGTGAAAGTGTGCAGGCTAGACCAGGTAGCTGCCTGACACAACTGCTGAGCCGTCGCCCGGTGCCGCAATGCCCAGGACGCACCCACGGCTCTGGTAGAATGGGCTTTCAGCCCCGAAGGAAGCGGAAGCCCCGAAGAACGGTAAGCTTCAAGAATCGGTTCCTTGATCCACCTAGACAAGGTTGACTTGGAAGCCTGCGAACCCTTACGCTGACCGGCGACAAGTACGAAGAGTGCATCTGAACGGCGCAAGGGCGCTGTGCGAGACACGTAGTACCGGAGTGCTCTCACTAGATCTAATGAATGCAATTCCTTTTCACATCGGTGAATTGGATTAGGGCAAAAAGAAGGTAAGGTGATATCCTGATTGAGATGAAAAGGAGATACCACCTTAGGGAGAAATTCCGGAACAGGACGCAGAACCACCTTATCCTGGTGAAAAACCAGGAAAGGGGCTTTGCATGACAGCGCTGCAAGATCTGACACTCTTCGGAGTGATGTGACTGCCACTAGAAATGCCACCTTCTGCGAAAGACGTGATAAGGAGACATCTCGCAGCGGCTCGAAAGGTGGTTTCTGAAGAGCCGTTAGCACCCTGTTAAGGTCCCAGGGCTCTAGTGGGCGCTTGTAAGGTGGGACTATGTGGCATACTCCTTGCAGGAACGTGCGGACCTGCGGGAGCCTGGCCAGGCGCCTTTGAAAAAATACTGAGAGCGCCGATACTTGTCCCTTGAGAGAGCTTAGTGACAAACCTTTGTCCATTCCACATTGAAGGAAGGAAAGAAAAATTGGTAAGGCAAAAGGCCAGGGAGTAAACCCATTCACAGAGCACCAGGACAAGAATATCCGCCAAGTCCTGTGATAGATCTTGGCGGACGTTGGTTTCCTGGCTTGTCTCATAGTGGCAATGACATCCTGAGATAACCCTGACTATGCTAGGAGCCAGGACTCAATGGCCACACAGTCAGGTTGAGGGCCGCAGAATACAGATGGAAAAACGGCCCTTGTGACAGCAAGTCTGTGCGGTCTGGAAGGGCCCACGGTTGACCCACCGTGAGATGCCACAGATCCGGGTACCACGACCGCCTCGGCCAGTCTGGAGCGACGAGAATGGCGCGGCGGCAGTCGGACCTGGTCTTGCGTAATACTCTGGGTAGCATCGCCAGAGGAGGAAACACATAAGGCAGTTGAAACTGCGACCAATCCTGTACTAATGCATCCGCCGCCAGAGCTCTGTGATCCTGAGATCGTGCCATGAATGCTGGGACCTTGTTGTTGTGCCGTGACGCCATGAGATCGACGTCCGGCGTTCCCCAGCGGCGACAGATCTCTCGAAACACCTCTGGGTGCAGAGACCATTCCCCCGCGTCCATGCCCTGACGACTGAGAAAATCTGCTTCCCAGTTTTCTACTCCCGGTATGTGAACTGCGGAGATGGTGGATGCTGTGGCTTCCACCCACTGCAGAATTCGCCGTACTTCCTGGAAGGCTTGACGACTGCGAGTGCCGCCCTGGTGATTGATGTAGGCGACTGCAGTGGCGTTGTCCGACTGGATGCGGATCTGCCTGCCCTCCAGCCACTGATGGAACGCCAATAGGGCTAGATACACTGCCCTTATCTCCAGAACATTGATCTGAAGGGAAGACTCCCTCGGAGTCCAGGTCCCCTGAGCCCTGTGGTGGAGAAACACTGCTCCCCACCCTGACAGGCTCGCGTCCGTGGTGACCACAGCCCAGGTTGGGGGCAGGAAGGACTTTCCCTGCGATAGAGAAGTGGGAAGAAGCCACCACTGAAGAGACGTCTTGGTTGCCAGGGAAAGAGAGACATTCTTGTCGAGGGAAGTCGATCTCTTGTCCCACTTGTGGAGAATGTCCCATTGGAGTGGGCGTAGATGAAATTGCGCGAAGGGCACTGCCTCCATCGCTGCCACCATCTTCCCTAGGAAGTGCATGAGGCGCCTCAATGGGTGTGACTGACTCTGAAGAAGAGATTGCACCCCTGCCTGCAGAGAAAGCTGTTTGTCCAGTGGTAGCTTGACTACCGCTGACTGGGTATGAAACTCCATCCCGAGGTAGGTCAATGACTGGGTCGGTGTCAACTTGGATTTTGGAAAGTTGATGATCCACCCGAACTGCTGGAGAGTCTCCAGAGCGACGGTAAGGCTGTGTTGACACGCCTCCCGAGACGGTGCCCTGACTAGGAGATCGTCTAAGTAGGGAATCACCGAGTGGCCTTGGGAGTGTAGGACCACCACAACGGATGCCATGACTTTGGTGAAAACCCGTGGGGCTGTCGCCAAGCCGAAAGGCAATGCCACGAACTGAAGGTGTTCGTCCCCTATGGCGAAACGCAGGAAGCGTGGATGTTCGGGTGCGATCGGCACATGGAGATAAGCATCTTTGATGTCGATCGATGCGAGAAAGTCTCCTTGTGACATCGAAGCGATGACCGAGCGGAGAGACTCCATCCTGAACCGTCTGGTTCTCACATGTCTGTTGAGCAGTTTGAGGTCCAGAACGGGACGGAATGAACCGTCCTTCTTTGGCACCACGAACAAGTTGGAGTAAAAGCCGCGCCCCTGTTCCTGAGGGGGGACGGGAATCACAACTCCTTCTGTCTTCAGAACGGCCACTGCCTGAAGAAGTGCGTCGGCCCGAGCAGGGGGGGGGGGAGGTTGTGAAGAAACGAGTTGGAGGACGAGAGGTGAACTCTATCCTGTAACCGTGAGACAGAATGTCTCTCACCCATCGGTCTTGAACATGTGGCCACCAGGTGTCGCAAAAGTGGGAGAGCCTGCCACCGACCGAGGATGCGGTTCGGGGATGCCAAGAGTCATGAGGAGGCCGCCTTGGAGGCAGTGCCTCCGGCAGCCTTTTGGGGGCGTGACTTAGACCGCCACGCGTAGGAGCTCCTCTGACCCTTCTCCGGCCTATTGGACGAAGAGGATTGGGACTTGGCGGAGGGGCGAAAGGACCGAAACCTCGATTGTATCTTACGTTGCTGAGGTCGCTTCGGTCTGGACTGGGGTAAGGAGGAGTCCTTTCCCTTGGATTCTTTAATAATCTCATCCAATCGTTCTCCAAACAATCGGTCGCCAGAAAACGGCAAACCGGTTAGGAATCTCTTGGAAGCCGAGTCTGCCTTCCATTCGCGCAGCCACATGGCTCTGCGGACTGCCACCGAATTAGCGGATGCCACCGCTGTACGGCTAGTAGAGTCTAAGACTGCATTCATGGCGTATGAAGAAAACGCCGACGCCTGAGAAGTCAAAGACGCAACCTGCGGAGCAGAAGTACGTGTGACCGCATTAATCTCGGTTAGACAAGCCGAGATAGCTTGGAGTGCCCACACGGCTGCAAAAGCCGGGGCAAAGGACGCGCCCGTGGCTTCATAGATGGATTTCACCAGGAGCTCTATCTGCCTGTCAGTGGCATCTTTTAGCGATGAGCCATCTGCAACCGATACCACAGATCTAGCCGCCAATCTAGAGACTGGAGGATCCACCTTGGGACACTGAGCCCAACCCTTAACTACGTCAGAGGGGAAGGGGTAACGTGTGTCAGCAAGGCGCTTAGTAAAGCGCTTGTCCGGAACCGCTCTGGGTTTCTGGACAGCATCTCTGAAGTTAGAGTGGTCGAAAAACGCACTCCGTGTACGTTTGGGGAACCGAAACTGGTGTTTCTCCTGCTGTGAAGCCGACTCCTCTATAGGTGGAGGCGGGGGAGATAGATCTAACACCTGGTTAATGGACGAGATAAGATCATTTACTAAGGCGTCCCCTTCAGGTGTATCAAGGTTGAGGGCAACGTCATGGTCAGAGCCCTGAGCTGCGACCTCCTCCTCGTCCTCCAGCGAGTCCTCCAGCCGGGAACCTGAGCAGCGTGATGAAGCTGAGGATTCCAAGCGGGCCCGCTTAGCTGGTCTGGGGCTGTGGTCCGTGGAGGAGTCCTCCACGTGAAACATAGGCCACCCCGGGAGCGCGCTGCGGCGTGGACCGAGAGGGACCTGGAGGCGCCGATCCAACAGTGTCCTGGGTCTGTGTAAGGACCGGTCTGGACTGCAAGGCTTCTAGCAGCTTGGCAGACCATTTGTCCATAGACTTAGCCATGGATTGTAAAAGTGACTCAGAGAGCTTCTCAGCAAAAACTACAAACTCTGTCCCTGCCGCCTGGACAGTGGTAGCTTGGGGGTCTACCTGAGCCGAGGGGCCCACCAGTGGTCGCGGCTCCGGCTGAGTCAGTGTAACAGGGGTCGAGCATTGCTCACAGTGAGGGTAGGTGGAACCCGCAGGCAACATAGCCCCACAAGAGGTACAGGTCGCAAAGAAACCCTTTGCCTTAGCGCCCTTGCTCCTTGTGGACGACATGCTGTTGTGTCCCAGGAGAGTGATCACAGAGGGTATAAGGGAAGAGTATACAGCCCGGCCGAACAGAGATATATATATAAAGATATATAATACGTATCTATTCAGGCAACCCAGGGGGACCAGCACCGGATGACTGGTGTGGCTTACCGACCGCTAAAAAGCGGCGTGTGTGTCCTCCAGATTCCCTGCTCCAGGTCTCCCAAAGGTGAAGAGCTGTTTCCTAATGATTCTCCAGCGCCGAATGCCTGAAAAAAATGGCTGCTGGAGCTCTCAGAGGGGGAGTGGAGCGGTGGGCGGCACCAGAAAAAGTGCGGGAATCTGGGGTCCCTGTTGTGATCAAAGAGGGGGGAGGAAGCATACAGGATGCTCCTGCCCTCACTGCCGACGTCAGGACGGCTGTCCCGCCCCTACCCTGACAGACAGGTCCGGGGGCGGGAGTCTTGCCAGTAGGCCGCAACTGAAGCCGGGGACTAAATTTATGACCGCGGCCGACAAGCAGGTGCGGTCGGCGCGGAAGTCCCCCGGCTTTCACGGATCAGCAGCCGCTGTGTGTCCCAGGCAGCGTCCGGTCGGCTGTCCCGCCACTACCCTGACAGCCAGGTCCGGGGGCGAGATTTTTCAAGTAGGCCGCAGTTGAAGCCGGGGACTAAATTTATGACCGCGGCCGACAAACAGGCGCGGTCGGCGCGGAAGTCCCCCGGCTTTCACGGCCTAGCAGCCCTTGCAGCGTCCAGGTGCCAGGCGCTCCATGAACCGTCCCCATGGGGACACAGAGTACCTGACAGATGCAGGGCCCTGTCCCTGATAAAGAAAATACTCCGATCCGGCAGATTCCACACAGGGGCTGCGGAGGGAGCACGGTCCCAGTACCTGGATGACCGCTCAGGATCCCACTTCTCCCAGAGCCCACCAGGGATGGTGAAGGAAATACGGCATGAGGCTCCGGCCGTCGTACCCGCAATGGGTACCTCAACCTTAACAGCACCGCCGACGTAGTGGGGTGAGAAGGGAGCATGCCGGGGGCCCCATAGGAGCCCTCTTTTCTTCCAACCGATAACATCAGCAGCTGCTGCTGACTAAAATGGGAATGCATGAGTGGATGTGTGCCTCCTTCCACACAAAGCATAAAACTGAGGAGCCCGTGAGGCACGGGAGGGTGTATAGGCAGAGGGGAGGGGTTACACTTTTGAGTGTAATACTTTGTGTGGCCTCCGGAGGCAGAAGCTATACACCCCAATTGTCTGGGTCTCCCAATGGAGCGACAAAGAAAGGATATTTAGATTGTGGGCCCCAATGAGGACAGTGATGCTGCAGAAAATGTTGGCACTATATAAAAGAAGGGAATTTTGTTTACTTACCGTAAATTCCTTTTCTTCTAGCTCCTATTGGGAGACCCAGACAATTGGGGTGTATAGCTTCTGCCTCCGGAGGCCACACAAAGTATTACACTTTAAAAAGTGTAACCCCTCCCCTCTGCCTATACACCCTCCCGTGCATCACGGGCTCCTCAGTTTTGGTGCAAAAGCAGGAAGGAGGAAACTTATAAATTGGTCTAAGGTAAATTCAATCCGAAGGATGTTCGGAGAACTGAAACCATGAACCAAAAGAACAATTCAACATGAACAACATGTGTACACAAAAGAACAACAGCCCGAAGGGAACAGGGGCGGGTGCTGGGTCTCCCAATAGGAGCTAGAAGAAAAGGAATTTACGGTAAGTAAACAAAATTCCCTTCTTCTTTGTCGCTCCATTGGGAGACCCAGACAATTTCGACGTCCAAAAGCAGTCCCTGGGTGGGTAAAAGAATACCTCGATAAAAAGAGCCGAAAAGCGGCCCCCTCTTACAGGTGGGCAACCGCCGCCTGAAGGACTCGCCTACCTAGGCTGGCATCTGCCGAAGCATAGGCATGCACCTGATAGTGTTTCGTGAAAGTGAGCAGACTCGACCAGGTAGCCGCCTGACACACCTGCTGAGCCGTAGCCTGGTGCCGCAATGCCCAGGATGCACCCACGGCTCTGGTAGAATGGGCTTTCAGCCCTGAAGGAATCGGAAGCCCAGCAGAACGGTAGGCTTCAAGAATTGGTTCCTTGATCCACCGAGCCAAGTTGACTTGGGAGCTTGCGACCCTTTACGCTGGCCAGCGACAAGGACAAAGAGCGCATCCGAGCGGCGCAGGGGCGCCGTACGAGAAATGTAGAGTCTGAGTGCTCTCACCAGACCTAACAAGTGCAAATCCTTTTCACATTGGTGAATCGGATGAGAACAAAAAGAAGGTAAGAAGATATCCTGATTGAGATGAACAGAGGATACCACCTTCGGGAGAAATTCCGGAACCGGACGCAGAACCACCTTGTCCTGGTGAAACACCAGGAAGGGGGGCTTTGCATGACAGCGCTGCTATGTCAGACACTCTGCGGAGTGACGTGACTGCCACTAGGAAGACCACCTTCTGCGAAAGTCGTGGAAAAGAATATCAATCATTGGCTCGAAGGGTGGTTTCTGAAGAGCCGGTATCACCCTGTTCCGATCCAAGGGTTCTAGCCAACGCTTGTAAGGAGGGACTATGTGGCAAACCCCCTGCAGGAACGTGTGTACCTGAGGGAGTTTGGCTAGACGCTTTTGAAAACAACACAGAAAGCGCCGAAACTTGTCCCTTGAGGGAACCGAGAGACAACCCCTTTTCCATTCCGGATTGAAGGAAGGACAGAAAGTGGGCAAGGCGAATGGCCAGAGAGTAAAACTCTGATCAGAGCACCAGGATAAGAAGATCTTCCACGTCCTGTGGTAGATCTTGGCGGACGTTGGTTTCCTGGCTTGTCTCATAGTGGCAATGACCTCTTGAGATAACCCTGAAGATGCTAGGATCCAGGACTCAATGGCTACGCAGTCAGGTTGAGGGCCGCAGCATTCAGATGGAAAAACCAGCCCTTGAGACAGCAAGGTTGGCCAGTCTGGTAGTGTCCACGGTTGGCCTACCGTGAGATGCCACAGATCCGTGTACCACGACCTCCTCGGCCAGTCTGGAGCGACGAGGATGGCGCGGCGGCAGTCGGATCTGATCCTGCGTAACGCTCTGGGCAGCAGTGCCAGAGGAGAAATACGTGAGGCAGTGGAAACTGCGACCAATCCTGAACTAATGCGTCTGCCGCCAGAGCTCTGTGATCTTGAGAACGTGCCATGAATGCCGGGACCTTGTTGTTGTGCCGGGACGCCAATAGGTCAACGTCCGGCTTCCCCCAGCGGCAACAAATCTCTTGAAACACGTCCGGTCGAAGAGACCATTCCCCTGCGTCCATGTCCTGGCGACTGAGAAAGTCTGCTTCCCAGTTTTCTACGCCCGGGATGTGAACTGCGGAGATGGTAGAGGCTGTGGCTTCCACCCACAGCAGAATCCGCCGGACTTGCTGGAAGGCTTGCCGACTGCTTGTGCCGCCTTGGTGGTTGATGTATGCCACCGCCGTGGCGTTGTCCGACTGAATTCGGATCTGCCTGCCTTCCAGCCATGGCTGGAACGCTTTTAGGGCTAGAACACTGCCCTTACCTCCAGAACATTGATCTGGAGGGAGGACTCTGCTGAGTCCATGTACCCTGAGCCCTGTGGCGGAGGAAGACTCCCTGACAGACTCGCGTCCGCCGTGACCACAGCCCAGGATGTGGGCAGGAAGGATTTTTTCCTTCGACAAGAGTGGGAAGAAGCCACCACTGAAGGGAGGCCATGGCTGCCTGAGAAGGAGCAACGTTCTTGTCGAGGGACGTCGATTTGCTGTCCCATTTGCGGAGAAAGTCCCAATAAAGTGTGCGCAGATGAATCTGCGCAAACGGAGCTGCCTCCATTGCTGCCACCAACTTCTCTAGGAAGTGCATGAGGCGCCTCAAGGGGTGTGACTGGGCTCGAAGGAACGATTGCACCCCTGTCAGTAGTGAACGCTGTTTGTCCAGCGGAAGCTGTGTTGGCATGCCACCCGAGAGGGGGCCTTGACCAGCAGATTGCCTGAGAGAGTAGGACCGCTACCACCGTTGTCATGACCTTGGTGAAGGCCCGTAGGGCTGTCACCAGGCCGGCAGTTAGTGCCACGAACAGAAAGTGTTCGTTCCCTATGGCGAAGCGCAGGAAGCGCTGATATTCTGGTACAATCGGCACTTGGAGATAAACATCCCTGATGTCGATTGATGCTAGGAAGCCTCCTTGGGCCATCAAAGGCGATGGCAAGCGGAGAGATTCCATCCGGAACCGTCAGGTTCTCTGTCCGTTGAGCAGTGTGAAGTCCAGAACAGGGCGGAGTGAGCCGTCCTATCTGGTACCACGAACAAGCTGGAGTAAAAGGCCGCGACTACGTTCTTGAATGGGAACGAGGATCGCAACTCCTCCTGCCTTCGGAGTGTTCACCGCATGGAAACGTGCATCGGCTCGTTCGGGGGACGGAGATGCTCTGAAGCAACGAGTCGGAGGACGAGAACTGAGCTCTATCCTGTGACCGTAAGACAGAATGTCTCCTACATCGTTCTTGGACATGTGGGGACCACTCCCCTGACCTGGACCGCCATGCAGAAAAGGTTCTCTGTGCACGGCGGAGGATGAAAATACCACCGCCTGAGACGTCAAAGACGCTAATTGCGAAGCACAGGATGACCGCATTGATCTGAGCAGAGCAGCTGAAATAGCCTGGAGTGCCCACCCCTGCAAAGGCTGGGGCAACGGACGCACCTATGGCTTCATAGATGGATCTCATTAGGAGTTCTATCTGTCTGTCCGTGGCATTCTTGAGCGTGGGCCCGCCAGCCATTGCTACTACAGATCTAGCCGCCGGTCAAGAGACTGGAGGGCACTTTATGACACTGAGCCCAAACCTGAACAACGTCAGAGGGGAAGGGACAACGTGTGTTATAAGGCGTTCTGTGCTTCTGGACTGTATCTGTGAAGCCTTGAGAGCCACGTCTGGACAGAGTCCTGGGTTGCGACCTCCGCCCCATCCTCTAGAGGGTCCTCAAGCTGAGACCCTTGAAGAAGTCGGGGAAGATTCCAAGCAAGGCTGCTTAGCCGGACTGGGACTGCGGTTCGTGCTGGAGTTCATATAATAACAAGAGGCCACCCCAGGAGCACGCTTCGTCGCAGACCGATAGAGGCCTGGGGCGATCCCTCAATGCCCGTGGCCTGTGTAAGGGGCCGGGCTGGACTGCAAACTCCTAGTCTCTCAGCCGACCATTTGTCCATAGCCTGAGACATGGATAGTGAAAATGACCCAGAGAGTTTCTCAGCAAGCTGTAACTCTGTCCCTGCCGCCTGGACAGGGAACGCCGGCGAAGCTCAGCAGTGCCCCCGACACCGGCTGAGCGAGAGCCACATGGCCCGAGCAATGTTCACAGTAATCATTGAGGATACATATGTACCGCCGAACTGTGAAACTGCATACAAACATTATATATCCATATATACAGTGCATCACATATACAGTTCATCACTCTAGGGGGCCCAGCATCGAGAAGAAGCCCCCTGGTGTACCGACCCTGAAGCAGTATGTGCTGCTGAAAACATGGCTGTCGGCGTACAGTGGATGGGGGAGCCGTGGGCGTAACCCCAAAAGTGCGGGAATCTGGTGCCCTGAGTGAAACGTGAAGGAGGCGGAGAACAGCCAAGTGTGCTCCAGCCGTCACTGCTAGCCTCCGACTGACCGTCCCGCCCTTCCCCCTGACTGGCAGGGCCAGGGGCGGGAGTTTAAGGCGCTAGGCCGCAAAAGCCGGGAGCTAAAGTTACAGACCGCAGCCGGCCAGCAGGCGCGGTCGGCGCGGTAGTCGCCAAGTCTGAGGCGAAGGTGCTCTCTGCACCGTCCCTAAGGGGACACTGAGTACCTTGCGGGGATCAGTGCCGTAGCGTGAATAGTGAGGGGGGCGGAGGACAGCGAAGTGTGCTCCGGCCCTCACTGTCGGCGTCAGCCCGACTGTCCCGCCCTTCCCCCTGACTGGCAGGTCCGGGGGCGGTAATGATTGAACAGTGCCCGGGAGGACTGTAAGGCTTCTCCTGGAGTAGCCAAAATTCAACAGTGCGACCATACATGTATAGCATAGAAGCATATATATATAGATATGTGTGATCACCAGAATCCCTGCCTGGGCCTTCCTGGTGTCTCTCCTCTCCAGCGTCAGAAGTGCTGACAGTAATGGCTGCCGGCGCTCTGTGGGAAGGAGGGGGCCGTGGGCGTGCCCTAGAAAGTGCGGGAATCTAGTGCCCCACTGTGCTGAGTGAGGGGGGAGGAGGATACAGAGTATGCTCCAGCCCTCAGCGCTGATGTCCTGTGCAGCGTCCCGCCCTTCCCCTGACTGGCAGGCCTGTGGGCGGGAATATGCGATACTAGGCCGCAAAAGCCGGGGACTAAATTTATAAGCGCGGCCCGCAAATAAGCGCGGCCGGTGCGGTAGTCCCCGGCGCACTAACACACCCAGCAGTGCTGCAGTGTGTATGGCACAAGCGCTCCATGCGCGGTCCCCACGGGGACACAGAGTACCTCACAGCGCGGCCGGCGCGGTGGTCCCCCGGCGCACTAACACACCCAGCAGTGCTGCAGTGTATATGGCACCAGCGCTCCATGCGCGGTCCCCACGGGGACACAGAGTACCTCACAGTAGCAGGGCCTTGTCCCTGACGATACCCGGCTCCTGTCCAGCAGATTCCCCAGGGGCTGCGGAGGGAGCACGGTCCCCTGTGCCTGGAGACCGATTAGGATCCCACTTCACCCAGAGCCCTAAAGGGATGGGGAAGGAAAACAGCATGTGGGCTCCAGCCTCTGTACCCGCAATGGGTACCTCAACCTTAACAACACCGCCGACCAGAGTGGGGTGAGAAGGGAGCATGCTGGGGGCCCTAATATGGGCCCTCTTTTCTTCCATCCGACATAGTCAGCAGCTGCTGCTAAGATGTGGAGCTATGCGTGCATGTGTGCCTCCTTCGCACAAAGCATAAAAACTGAGGAGCCCGTGATGCACGGGAGGGTGTATAGCAGAGGGGAGGGGTTTACACTTTTAAGTGTAATACTTTGTGTGGCCTCCGGAGGCAGTAGCTATACACCCATTGTCTGGGTCTCCCAATGGAGCGACAAAGAAAGAGAGACGTTCTTGTCTAAGGATGTCGACCTCTTGTCCCATTTGCGGAGAATGTCCCATTGGAGTGGACGCAGATGAAACTGCGCAAAGGGAACTGCCTCCATTGCTGCCACCATCTTCCCCAGGAAGTGCATGAGGCGCCTCAAGGGGTGTGACTGGGCCCGAAGGAGAGATTGCACCCCTGTTTGCAGCGAACGCTGTTTGTCCAGCGGTAGCTTGACTATCGCTGAGAGAGTATGAAACTCCATCCCAAGGTAAGTCAGTGATTGGGTCGGTGTCAATTTTGACTTTGGGAAATTGATGACCCACCCAAACCTCTGGAGAGTCTCCAGAGCCACGGTCAGACTGTGTTGACATGCCACCCGGGAGGGTGCCTTGACTAGGAGATCGTCTAAGTACGGGATCACTGAGTGGCCCTGAGAGTGTAGGACTGCCACAACGGATGCCATGACCTTGGTGAAGACCCGTGGGGCTGTCGCCAGGCCGAAAGGCAGTGCCACAAACTGAAGGTGTTCGTCCCCGATGGCGAAACGCAGGAAGCGTTGATGCTCTGGAGCGATCGGCACGTGGAGATAGGCATCCGTGATGTCGATTGATGCTAGGAAGTCCCCTTGGGACATCGAAGCGATGACAGAGCGGAGGGATTCCATGCGAAACCGCCTGGTTCTCACATGTCTGTTGAGCAATTTGAGGTCCAAAACGGGACGGAATGAACCGTCCTTTTTTGGTACCACGAACAGGTTGGAGTAAAAACCGCGACCCCGTTCCTGAAGGGGAACGGGGATCACAACTCCTTCTGTCTTCAGAGTGTCCACCGCCTGAAAAAGTGCCACGGTTCGCTCGGGGGGCGGAGATGTTCTGAAAAAAACGAGTCGGAGGACGAGAGCTGAACTCTATCCTGTAACCGTGAGACAGAATGTCCCTCACCCATCGGTCTTGGACATGTGGCCACCAGGCGTCGCAAAAGCGGGAGAGCCTGCCACCGACCGAGGATGCGGTTTGGGGAGGCCGAAAGTCATGAGGAGGCCGCCTTGGAGACGGTGCCTCCGGCGGTCTTTGGAGGACGTGACTTAGACCGCCATGCAGAAGAGTTTCTCTGGCTCTTCTGTGGCCTGTTGGACGAGGAGGATTGGGATCTGACTGAGGGCCGAAAGGACCGAAACCTCGCTTGAATTTTTCGTTGCTGAGGTCTCTTTGGTTTGTGCTGGGGTAAGGACGAGTCCTTTCCCTTGGATTGCTTAATAATTTCATCAAATTCTTCGCCAAACAATCGGTCGCCAGAAAAAGGCAAACCGGTCAAGAACTTCTTGGAAGCAGAGTCTGCCTTCCATTCACGTAGCCACATGGCCCTGCGGACTGCCACCGAATTGGCGGATGCTACCGCTGTACGGCTAGCCGAGTCCAGGACAGCATTCATGGCGTAGGATGAAAATACCGACGCCTGAGAAGTCAAAGACGCTACTTGCGGAGCCGAGGTACGGGTGACCGCATTAATCTCAGACAGACAAGCTGAGATAGCCTGGAGTGCCCACACTGCTGCAAAGGCTGGGGCAAAGGACGCGCCTATGGCTTCATAGATGGATTTCATTAGGAGCTCTATCTGCCTGTCCGTGGCATCCTTGAGCGTTGAACCGTCAGCCACTGCCACTACGGATCTAGCCGCCAGTCTAAAGACTGGAGGATCCACCTTGGGACATTGAGCCCAACCCTTAACTACGTCAGAGGGGAAGGAGTAACGTGTGTCATTAAGGCGTTTAGTAAAGCGCTTGTCCGGGAAAGCCCTGTGCTTCTGGACAGCATCTCTGAAGTTCGAGTGATCGAAGAAAGCACTCCGAGTACGTTTGGGAAACCTAAACTGGTGCTTCTCCTGCTGTGCGGCCGACTCCTCTATAGGTGGAGTTGGGGAAGAAAGATCTAGCACCTGGTTGATGGACGCTATAAGGTCATTTACTATGGCGTCCCCTTCAGGTGTATCAAGATTGAGAGCAACGTCAGGGTCAGAGTCCTGGGCTGCGACCTCCGCCTCCTCCTCTAGAGAGTCCTCAAGCTGAGACCCCGAACAGCGTGATGAAGTCGGGGAAGATTCTAATCGAGCCCGCTTAGCCGGTCTGGGACTGCGGTCCGTGCCGGAGTCCTCCACGTAATAACTAGAGGCCACCCCAGGCGCACACTTCGTCGCAGACCGAGAGGGGCCTGGGGGCGATCCCGCAGTGCCCGGGGCCTGTGTAAGGGCCGGTCTGGACTGCAAGGCTTCTAGTATCTTAGCAGACCATTTGTCCATAGACTGAGCCATGGATTGTGACAGTGACTCAGAGAGTTTCTCAGCTAAAACTGCAAACTCTGTCCCTGCCACCTGGACAGGGGCAACCGGCGGTTCTACCCGGGCCGAGGGTCCCACCAGTGCCCCAGGCTCCGGCTGAGCGAGTGCCACAGGGGCCGAGCATTGCTCACAGTGAGGGTAGGTGGAACCTGCAGGTAGCATAGCCGCACAAGAGGTACAGGTTGCAAAATAACCCTGTGTCTTGGCACCCTTGCTCCTTGTAAACGACATGCTGTTGTCTCCAGGAGAGTGATCACTGAGGGATATATAGCCACAAGCTAACAGTACAGCCGAACCGAGAAAATGTATACAAATATAATATATATATATACAGTTCGGCACTCTATGGGGCCCAGCACCGGGTGACCGGTGTGGCTTACCTACCGCTCAAGCGGAGTGTGGCCCCCAGATTCCCTGCCTCGGGTCTCCCAGAGATGCAGCCAGAAGTCCTCCACCGGCAGAATGTGCTTAAAACATGGCTGTCGGCGTTCACAGGGGAGGAGGGAGCCGTGGGCGTAACTACAAAAGTGCGGGAATCTGGCCCCAGAGTGATTAGTGAGGGGGGCGGAGGACAGCTACGTGTGCTCCAGCCCTCACTGTCGGCGTCAGACCGACCGTCCCACCCTTACCCCTGACTGGCAGGCCCGGGGGCGGGAGTTTAATGCACTAGGCCGCAAAAGCCGGGGACTAAAATTAAAACCGCGGCCGGCAAGCAGGCGCTGTCGGCGCGGTAGTCCCGGTCTCATACCAACACCGCAGTCGCTGCAGCGTCTGAGGCCAAGGTGCTCCATGCACCGTCCCCAAGGGGACACAGAGTACCTGTAGATGCAGGGCCCTGTCCCTGATGATACTCAGTCTCCTGTCCGTCAGAATCCCACAGGGGCTGCGGAGGGATCCCGGTCCCAGTGCCTGGATGAACGGATAGGATCCCACTTCTCCCAGAGCCCCTAAGGGATGGGGAAGGAAAACGGCATGTGGCTCCAGCCTGTGTACCCGCAATGGGTACCTCAACCTTAACAACACCGCCGACTTAGTGGGGTGAGAAAGGAGCATGCCGGGAGCCCTGTTAGAGGCCCTCTTTTCTTCCATCCGATACAATCAGCAGCTGCTGCTGACTAAAATGGGAGCATGAGTGAATGTGTGCCTCCTTCAACACAAAGCAAAAAACTGAGGAGCCCGTGATGCACGGGAGGGTGTATAGGCAGAGGGGAGGGGTTACACTTTTTAAAGTGTAATACTTTGTGTGGCCTCCGGAGGCAGAAGCTATACACCCCAATTGTCTGGGTCTCCCAATGGAGCGACAAAGAAATAAAGATTATTACTATTATTATACATCTTTGGCTCCCCTGAGCCATCTAGTGGTCACTACCGCCCATTACATTGGCACTCCATGCACTCTAGTACTTGAAGTGTAGAAGGAAATGATCCGGCACAAAATCTCCTTAGGTAAAAACATCCAAAATTTATTGAAACATCATTAAAAAACAGCGTGAAGACCAAGTATCCACTCAGATGGTAGGCATGGGGATCATGATAACTTAACGCGTTTCGGACTGTTATAAAAGCAAAAAAAGTCCTTAATCATAAGTGACTTTTTTTGCTTTTATAACAGTCCGAAACGCGTTAAGTTATCATGATCCCCATGCCTACCATCTGAGTGGATACTTGGTCTTCACGCTGTTTTTTAATGATGTTTCAATAAATTTTGGATGTTTTTACCTAAGGAGATTTTGTGCCGGATCATTTCCTTCTACACTCCACGTTGCCTGTTACCGGTTGGGATAAACCGAAGGATCCTAGGCACCCGCAAGGCTGAGCAGTCTGGGCAGCAGGTGAGCTGAAGTTTCCATTCTATTTACCACTCTAGTACTTGACCATTCCATTTACTCTTTTAGGGCCGTTTCACACATTCGGCTTTTCGCCGGATTCGGCACACTCCAGTACAGTGTGATACAGTACAATGGCAGCGCGGCAACCTCCAGGTCACATGCTCAGGTGAGAGAGAGGAGCGCACCTCCGAACATTTAAAGACAGAGACAGGGACATGTTGTGCAGCACTTGCACAGTAATTGTGCACCTACTGAAGCCCCTTACTCTTCTATCACACTACCTGACCCCTTTCATGGTTGCCATTCAGTATGACAAATCTATAGTAAATTTCCCTACAGTACCCCCAAATGCACAGTATGATGACCCCAACAAAGCTCTCAGAAAAGTATAATGCCACAACACAGCATGATGTCCACCACACAGCATCACATTCCCCACAGTATCCCCCCACACCGTATGATGTCCCCAACAGTCCCCCCACACAGTATGTCTCCCACAGTCCCCCCACACAGTATGATGTCCACCACACACATTATGAGGTCTCCCACAATCCATCCACACACAGTATGATGTCCCCCACACAGTATAACGTCCCTCACAGTCTCCCACACACAATATGTCTCCCAAAATCCATCCACACAGTATGAGGTCTCCCACAGTCCCTCCACACACAGTATGATGTTCCCCACACAGTATAATGTCCCCCACAATCCCCCCTCCCAGAGTATGTCCCCCACTGTCTCCCCCACATAGTATGAGGTCTCCCACAGTCCCTCCATACACAGTATCATGTCCCCCACACAGTATAATGTCCCTCACAGTCCCCCCCACACAGTATGATGTCCACCAGACTATGATGTCCCCCACAGCCCCCCTCCCCACACAGTATGATGTCTCCCACAATCCATCCACACACAGTATGATGTCTCCCACAGTCCCCCCACACAGTATGATGTCCCCCACACAGTATGATGTCCCCTACACAGTATGATGTCCCCTGCACACAATGTGAGGTCTCCCACAATCCATCCACACGCAGTATGTTGTCTCCCACAGACCCTCCACACATAGAATGATGTCCCCCACACAGTATAATGTCCATCAGTCTCCCCCACACAGTATGTCTCCCAAAATCCATCCACACAGTATGATGTCTCCCACAGTCCCTCCACAGACAGTATGATGTTACCCACACAGTATACTGTCCCTCACAGTCCCCCCCCACAGTATGATGTCTTCCACAAACCATCCACATACAGCATAATGTCTACCCCAGTCTCCCCCCACACACAGTATGATGTCTCCCACAGTCCCTCCACACACAGTATGATGTCCCCAACAGTTCATCTATAGTGCTGATATATTCACGCCCCTTGTTGAAGTCGGGTAGTAGCGAAATGTACATCGGGGTAAGAGGACGGCGGCACACTGGTGTTATACACCCAGGTAACTTCCGAGCATTTGGCTGTTGGATGTGATTGTTTTTTCATAACGTTGTGCACAGTGCCTATTTGTAATAGTACTATCTACCATTCGTGGTTGGTGGTACTTACCAGGCGGTACAAATTACATCTGTTGCCATTATGCTAATTATCTCTTTTGTTTGGGAATAGCTCCATCTACGGACTTAGCTTGGGAATACATCCACTACCTTAATGCCACTGGGTTAATTACAAATATATTGATCTTCTTAGTGACAAAAAGTTCCATTTTTTTTATATCTCCACATGGAATTATATTTATATATATATATATATATATATATATATATATATATATATATATATAATCCATTTCTTTCTACGTATTAATTATCTATAAGGGACATGTGCAATTTGGTGCACTGAGACACTTTATTTGTATAGCCCTTATGGTGTAGCACTGATTTAGGAGGGTGGTATTTGGATCTGGAACATTTTTTCGCACTAGTCACTTTTTTCCACTGTGGATACGGTTATGTGCAATATTGTTATGCTGCTACGTCCTCATTTCTTTGCTGTATACATCTCTTAATTGTGTGATGATGTTTTGAATTTATTTTCAATAAAAATTTATAATTTTATCAATTCGGACCATTTCGCTCCTTTTTGAAAGAATTATATATGAATTTTTTCAAGTTGTTGTCGCTGATCTATTCTGCAGCAAAGTACAGAGGTTATCTCTATACAGATCCGATTCCACATTGGATCACATTTCCAAATTGAATTGCATATATGTTTGTTTTTTGGGTGTGTGTGTGGGGGTGATCCACTGAGGAAACAAGGATCGCATACAAACTCCATGCAGACGTGGTCCTTGGTAGGACTCATCACTGAGTCTGCCTAGTTATGGTGCTCGGGTATCACGTAGAAATGAATTACCTTGTAAACGACGGAGGCCATGAACTGCGGGTACGGCTGCTGGTTGGATAGAAACTCCCCAATGACTTTGTTCATGACGTCCTGAGGAGGGAAGAAATCATCCAAGAATTGGGGGAGGATTCGGGCCACCACTCTCGCTTCAAACGGGAATCCTTTCCGTATCCTTAAGACACAAAATAAGGCCGTTGTTGTAACCTGACAACATGTAATTACCGAGATCTCAGCCTGGATCATAAACCCCTGCTAATACCGGGACAGAGAATCGGGGCAAACATCCATTACAGGACGTCCAGATGTGAGAGGAGGCAAATAAGGCGACTGTAAAATCATGGGAGAATTAGTAAGGCTATCGCTACAACATAAGGGGTCACCCAGCTTTTCCAGAACTCTGAATGGAAAAATCTGCAGTTCCATAAATAAAAATTAATGCTTATTCTACAATAATACCAGATTACCTGTCAAACAGCACAGACACCCTCTCCATGGCTACAATGACGGACTCGCTGTCTGGGGCCGCAGGACTCGGCTCTGCTGTGCGGCCGGGGCTGAACTTCTCTTTTCCTGGATAAAACAGAAACAATGTGGTGTATAGGCGTCCTCTGCTCCTATGTGTATAGAAATATACTGTATTCTGCTGACTATGGGGCGCACGTCCTCTCCCGCACCAAACACAGATCTGGGTCATCAGTGCAGGGCAGGGAGCGGAGCCTGGACGTCTCTAAAGCTGCACAGGACCGGTACTGTCCGCACACCGCTGCAGGTCCTGATACAAACCCACTGAACGCGGGAGCTGGAGGACCTTCCTGGGTAGCACAGTTATGTGATCAGTCAGGTTAAAGGGAACCTATCAGCCGATTTTTGCTATGTAATCTGAGAGCAGCATGATTTAGGGGCTGAAACCCTGCTAACAGCGATGTGTTACTTAACAATAGAATCAGTGTTTTATCAGCAGAAGATTATCACTACAAGACAACAGGCCTCGTGCCTCCTGGTCCAACCCCACCACTGATTAGCAGTTTTCAGTCACAATGCTGTGAACATAGGAAGCTGTGGCGTGGAAAGCCTATACACAGCGTAGCCATGGAGCACTGCTACATCTGCAGCAGAGAAAACAGTGCTTCTATCATAAATGCTGCACCCAATAAACTAAGTGACACATTGCTGGAATCTGGCTCTCTGTACCCATGTCACGCTATGGTCAGATTACATAGCAAAAACCTGGTGATCATAAATGAAGGTCCATATACATGGCCTCACCTGTGTACATGCAGGTCAGCATTAGACCTAAAGCGGTCATGGCTCTGTGCGGACTGTGCATATTGACTCTGTCCACGCTCAGCTTCACCAGAGCTTCCCCATCCAACCTCGAGAGCTGCTCCGACAGCAGGAGGCGCTCCAGGCCCCTCAGGACGCAGTGGTAGATCATGGACGGTGTGGAGTCTTCACTCCCCGACACCATCACTCCACACATCTGAGGACCGAGAGCACATTATCAGCGGCAAATAACCAATATTCACATCACACTGTCTAATGGACAGTCCACCCTGACCTCGGATCTCCTGACCTGAATCAACACGTTGGATTGAAAAAATAGAGGTTAGGGGAGAAGGACTTACATAAGATATATGGATGAGAAAATAAACCAGATATACAGTTGTGAGAGCCGAACCAAGTTTATAGCACCACTGAGCGAAAACTAACAAAGAAGAGTTTTTGACTGTACTTTTTGGGCATAGGGTGAAGGTCCAGGCTATGAATCAATTGTCCAAATAATAAGATCATCTGTGTTTGTATGATTATTGTTCAGATGCGGATGTACATACCAGGATGCGCCTTTGGAATGTGTCATTGAAACATTATACTAGGCTGAACAATGCAAGTATTCATAACATACTGAGAGAATTTATAATCTGTTGGTTCACACCATGTGGGATCTTGACTCCTTGTTCATGCTCAGCAAGGTGTTAAAGATAATGAAGCCAAAATGTACAATGTAGCTGGTTCAAACTGGGATTAGGAAGCCAGTAGCAGGCTGATGACATACTATATAGACTTTGCTGATTATCTCTGACCAATCAGGGACAATGTTGAACTGAATAACTGTGTGTATTTTATAATATACGGATTAGAAGAGCTTTGAGCTTCTCCCGGATAGAGAGATGTCTTTGTGTGGTCATTTTTCCTCATACATATATCTGCGCAGATTTGATTTGGACTCAGACTCTGAAGACCCTTTAACGGTCTCCCCCGACAATAGGTCTAATATCAGTATAGCGGCTTACCAAGAAGATTTGAAAAGTTAGTATTACAAACAGCTCTACATTTTATGTATACATGATACATGTGGCGCAGGAACAAAGTGGTATAAGGAGCAATTACTCAGTGTTTCCAATCCAAGGCCTAGTCCTTAAAAAGTTTCTCTATGTGTAAAAAGATGTCTACGTGAAACCCTAAGCAACTTAGTAATTTAAGACCTGTCAAAAAGGCTGGTCAAGAAAAGGTGACCCAGCAGCTCACTTCTGCTCCTGGATCAGATGACGTGCCGTCCATTATACACGTGATTTGTGTCCTATAGCAGCTCGAGTTCTCCCGCTCTGATCATTGCTAATGATGTTGGGGAAGATAAGGATCCGCCATTTCCAATTTTGCACCAACAATCTTTTTGCTCTCTTCTAACAGATACGCTGATGATTGTTCGGCTGGCAGCTATGTAAAGTATATCGGGGCAATAGAGTAACAGTCTTGTCTGTGCATAAGTGAAGGCTGGAAGAAAATGGTCAGGATTTGATGCCACTTTGTAGTGGAGGTAACACCCGGTGCTGGTACCTGTATGATGCCGGCGGTGAACTCCGGCCCAACATCCAGGGGGTAGTTCTCGATCAGGTAGAACGCGGCTGCGCACATCACCAGAACGTGCTGCTGATTATGAAGGTTCACACAGCTGGAGGACAAAGAAAGAACAGAGATTTTTTCCAATTAAAGGGTCCCACAAAAACAAAAAATCTTTTTGGGCAAAAATGTTATTGGTGGGGACTTGCTATACTTTTTCTTGACGCAAAAGGAGATTAACAGAACTGAGACCAAGACACACAGTCGCTCATGATTTCGGTGCGGCTCCTCAGGAATAGTGACCTTTTTAGGCTTTATTGACAAGTTCTTCTTCATTCATACCCCCACCCCACACTTACTGTGCAATGCCCCTCAGATTGGAGAGCAGGTAATCACTGATGATGGGGATGAGCTGTTTGGCCGTGTCGTCCAGCAGGTCGCACTCCAGCACGTAGAGGACGCCGTGCAGCGCTCCGATGCGGCTGGGCATGTGGGTGCTCCGCAGGGTGGACTCCAGGAGGCGGCTGACCGGCTCTGCTATTGCCTTATCCTGAGGAACAATGGCAGCGTTGGTCTAGGTCTACAGTATACATTGTTATCTCTATACAGCCACTCATGCGTTAGATAACGTTCTGTGGTTAGTAATGTTGTATGGGGACCTTAGGTCGAATATGAGCATGAAAACATCTGCATTACGTGCTCGGTCAGGGGGAGACCCAAATGCTTTAATAGGGCCCATGAAAATAAGCTGAAAGCCTTAAAACCTTCCTTCCAGACATGCAATTTAGGCTAAACGTCTTTAGTTAAAGAATTTAGCATATAGTCCACAGGGCTGTATAGAGACTGCACTCTATTCAGAGTAAAACACTATAAAGTTCTTACAACTGAATAATGTAATAGGAATAAAAATAGGAAAATCACCCCCGGTTGTGCTCAGATCGCCCCCATCACTGCTTCACCCAACATGCTACTGATAACAGAACAGCTAATGCAATGGGCAGCGCAGAGATGGCACAGCCCGCCGATTAGGAGGCACCAGATCTCCGCTCCCATCGGGGGTGATAAGCTCGGGCAGCCGGCGGCTCTATCTTACCATTCCCAGCACGGAGGCAGCTTTGCAGATTGCAGGCACTAGATACTGGATGAGGATTTCATCCTCGGACGGGTGCTGTTTCTGGAGCTCGGTTAAAGCCGCGTACATCGTCTCAAACTGATTCCTCTCGGTGAAGAGATCAGACACGGCCAGCATCTGCGGAGGACATGGAACACATTACAGGACCCAGCAGAGTAATGCACCCAGAACAAAGCCTCATGTACATCGCTGAGCACCATCCCTGCGTACCGGGCAACTGGCACCAAGCTCATGGAGCGATGTGTAATGTATAATGTAATGAATAAGCAGGAAACGTGAAAACCTTGACACCATTCTGCAACAATGGAACCAGCAGCACAAATGATCCTCAGGGGAGCATCTGACAAATCCATGGTGCAGATACAGGGGGCCCCGGGTGGCAGCATCAAGCAGCAGGACACACGGTAGTTCATACAAGTAATTTTATTTTTAGTTATTTTTTTTACAAAATGACCAAAACATCTAAAGCCCACTACAGTTCTAAGTCATTGCTGGCCAACACTTGCCTTACTCATAGCCACAATGTGTGACCTTGTTGCTGAACTTATCCCCACACTCCCCTGATGGGACATCACAGCACCGCCGGCATTATCTTACAGAAGATGTGAGGTAAGGAGGCGATCATGGCCTGCTGCAATGCTGCCGACATACTCAGCTGTATCCATGATAGATGACGCGGAGGCAAAGTATAGCCAATGTCTGCCTCCCTGCCTCACACCCGATGGTGCGCGAACCTCGATTACATTTTTCTCTCTTTTGCTTCATTGGGGGGACACAAGAGACCATGGGTGTATGCACTAGGAGGCTGCCACTATGCAAAAACGTTTGTTCCTCCCTGGCAGTTTACACCCACCAAATTGCACAGAGACAATCAGTTTTATCTTAGTGTCAGTAGGAGGCAGACGCAGGGCTGCACCCAGCCCAGTTTCTACCTTAAAACTTTGTGTTTTTTGATCTTTTCCATTTTTCTTTCAGATTCAGCTTGTAATTGTGCAACAGAGTGTAATGGCTCACTCTGTACTCCCACCTAAGAGACCGAGAGCACAATGTGGGGTTGTGTCACTTACTGTGGCCTCTGTCGTCTGTCCAGCAGGACCCTAACTCCCCCAACACATCTAGCGTGTTTGGGGCTCTCCAGAGGTCAGTCGTCGCAATGATGTCTCTGCCAGCTCACCTCTTACAGCCATCTTCCTCATCATCTGAGAAAAAGGATTCAGGGGCCTTCAGTTCAGGAACTATTTTCCCTAGGTCCTTGGCTGATGGAGGGCTCAATATCTTTATACTACTCCATCATATGGCCCTGGCATAAACCCCCCCCCCCCCCCCCCCCGCAGACCAGCCAAATCGATCTTGCTGGGCTCTTCCTCTTCCCCCGCCGCAGTCCAATCACTGGGGGTCTCTTTTTTCTTTCCTTACATGCGCAATCCCAGAGTATCTTTTCTCAGGAACGCCACCCTCCCCTCCTGGCGTCCTCACGGACACCAGAGCAAGTTGTCCAGATCCAAATCAAACAGGTTCTCTTCTATATGACGTGGGCACCCCCAACCTGTGAATCCTTAGGATAGTTAGTCTTCCCCCTCCTGTTCCAGGATGCGTCGCTCCTCAAGTTTGGATCTTCGACTCAAATGGCTATAAAATAAACATTTTCAACCCTCCCTCACTCTTGCTTTTTCTTCCATCCTGTCTGCATTCCGGGCTTTCTTCAAGGCCTCTGACACTCTTCCGTTCTCGTGCCTTTACTCCCGTTACTTTTCAGGAACATTTCTCAGGTTTCCATTCAAATCTATTTGTGGTTCCGAAGAAAGATTAATCTGTACAGCCCATCTTGGACTTTAAACTGTTGAACAAATGCGTCCGCCTCCATCATTTCAGGACTCTGTCATAACCTTCAGGGAGCCTGGAGAGTTCCTATGTTCGGTGGACACCAATGATGCCTATACATACCCATTTTCTCATCTCATCAGAGATTCCTGCGTTTTGCAGTTCAGGATTCCCATTTGCAATTTACAGCTCTGCCGATCAGCCTATTGACAGCACCCAAAGATTTCATCAAGGCGGCTGTAATGGCCATTCTCCAGACCAGAAGCATTGTTATTATTCCTTACTTGGACAACATCCTGATCTCTGTTTTGTAAGGGTGTTCTAGCAAGATGGTAGCAGATATAGAAGTTGTTCCCTTCGCTCAGTTCCACATAGCCTCTTCAGTTCTTTCTTCTATCATGAAGGGACATATCCTCTTAATCACTGGATCAGCCAGTCACACTGCCTTTCTCAATCAAGGAGGTCTCTGGTATGATGGAGTAGATCTCCCCTGGTTTCATGCAGAAGATGGTATTTACCGATTCAATGGAAGGTTGTAATGACAGATGCCAGCCTCCTCGGCTGGGGTACAGTGTTCCAGAACATCATGGTACAAGGACAGTGGAAGACTCAGGAAACTGCTCTTCCCATCAACATTCTGCAGCTCAGAGCAATATTTCTTGCCCTCCTTCACAAGCATGAAATTCTCGTCGGCCGTCCGACTGGAGTCCAATCCGACAACGTCACGGCTATGGCATACATCAACCACCAAGAAGGAGCCTGAAGCTGAGCAGTGATATCAGAGGTTTATGGATTCTTTTGTGGGCTGAACAGAATGTGCCAGCAATCTTGGAAGTACATATTCCCAGAGTGGACAACTTGGCTGCCGACATGAATGGTCACTACTCCAGTCAATCTTCGACCATATCTGCCACAGGTGGGGGACACCCGATGTCGATCTGATGGTGTCCAGGTTCAACAACATGGTCCCCAAGTTTGTCCTGGGCTCGCCATTCCCTGGCAATAGACTCCGATGCCCTGGCGATCTCATGGTCCCAGTTCTCCCTTCTCCCCTTGATATCCAGACTAGTAAAAAAAAGAGAATTTTGTTTACTTACCGTAAATTCTTTTTCTTATAGTTCCGTATTGGGAGACCCAGACATTGGGGTGTATAGCTTCTGCCTCCGGAGGACACACAAAGTACTACACTAAAAAGTGTAGCTCCGCCCTCTGAGCATATACACCCCCTGGATAACCAAATATAGCCAGTTTAGTGCAAAAGCTGAAGGAGAATAGCCACCCACAAGTAGAGACAGAGCAAGAACCGGAACAACCGGAGCCTCTGTCTACAACAACAGCCGGTGATAACACGCGGAACAAGAAACTGCCAACAGGCAACAGGGAGGGTGCTGGGTCTCCCAATACGGAACTATAAGAAAAAGAATTTACGGTAAGTAAACAAAATTCTCTTTCTTTATCGTTCCTATGGGAGACCCAGACATTGGGATGTCTCAAAGCAGTCCATGGGTGGGAATAAACAGAAAACTGAGAAGTAGGCAGAGCCTAACTTCACAAATGGGCGACAGCCGCCTGAAGGATGCGTCTGCCCAAGCTCGCATCTGCCGAAGCATGAGCATGTACTTGGTAGTGCTTTGAAAAGGTATGCAGACTAGTCCAAGTGGCAGCCTGACAGACCTGCTGAGCCGTAGCCTGGTGCCTGAAAGCCCAAGAGGCACCGACAGCTCTGGTCGAGTGTGCCTTGATCCCCGGCGGGGGAGGCACCTGGGTACACTGGTAGGCATCGGAAATGGCCGACCTAATCCAACGAGCTAAGGTCGGCTTAGAAGCCGAGAGGCCCTTACGCCGACCTGTGGTCAGCACAAAAAGAGAGGTGCACCGCCTAAGAACAGTGGTGCGAGACACATAGATCCGGAGTGCCCGCACCAGATCCAGAGTATGCAACGCTTTTTCAAAGCGATGAACAGGAGCCGGACAAAAGGAAGGCAGGGAAATGTCCTGGTTAAGGTGGAAAGGAGAAACCACCTTAGGGAGAAAGTCCGGAGTCGGACGGAGAACCACCTTGTCTTGATGAAAAAACAAAAAAGGTGACTCCGAAGAGAGCGCAGCCAAATCAGAGACACTCCTGAGGGAAGTTATGGCCACTAGAAAGACGAGACAAAGAAAACTCCCTAAGAGGCTCAAAGGGGGGTTTCTGCAAAGCCGTGAGGACCAGATTGAGGTCCCAGGGATCCAAAGGCCGCCGGTAAGGCGGAATGATGTGAGACGCGCCCTGCATGAAGGTGCGCACCTGAGCCAGCCGGGCGATACGCCGCTGGAACAACACTGGCAGAGCCGAGACTTGTCCCTTTAGGGAATTGAGGGATAGTCCTAGCTGCAGACCGGACTGTAGAAAGGACAGGAGGGTCGGCAAGGAAAAAGGTCAAGGAGCATGGCCGGAAGAGCGACACCAGGACAGGAAAATTCTCCAGGTCCTGTGATAGATTTTGGCCGAGGAAGACTTCCGAGCCCGAGTCATAGTGGAGATGACTTCAGGAGGAATACCAGAAGTCGTCAAGATCCAGGACTCAAGAGCCACGGCGTCAATCTGAGAGCCGCAGAATTCTGGCGGAAAAACGGACCTTGTGAGAGAAGGTCTGGACGGTCCGGGAGATGCCACGGCACCTCTACGGACAGATGGAGCAGGTCTGGGTACCAAGCTCGCCTGGGCCAGTCCGGAGCAATGAGGATGACCCGACGGCCCTCCATTCTGATCTTGCGCAGGACTCTGGGCAAGAGAGCTAGAGGGGGAAACACGTAGGACAGACGAAACTGGGACCAATCTTGAACCAGAGCGTCCGCTGCCAAGGCCTGAGGATCGTGGGAGCGAGCCACGTAAACCGGAACCTTGTTGTTGTGCCGGGATGCCATTAGATCCACTTCTGGAGTGCCCACTTGCGGCAGATTGACCGAAACACTGCCGGATGCAGGAACCACTCGCCGTTGTCCATGGTTTGACGGCTGAGATAATCTGCTTCCCAGTTTTCCACGCCTGGGATGTGGACTGCGGATATGGTGGACTTGGAGTCCTCCGTCCACTGAAGGATGCGTTGAACCTCCAACATTGCCAGGCGGCTGCGTGTCCCGCCCTGGTGATTGATGTAGGCAACCGCTGTCGTGTTGTCTGACTGGACTCGGATGTGCTTGCCCGCCAATAGGTGGTGAAAGGCTAAGAGAGCTAGAAGCACAGCTCTGGTTTCCAGCACATTGATCGAGAGGGCTGATTCGGACGGAGTCCAAATGCCCTGCGCTCTGTGGTGGAGATATACCGCTCCCCAGCCGGATAGACTGGCATCCGTGGTGAGGATCACCCAGGACGGGGCCAGGAAGGAGCGTCCCTGAGACAGAGAGAGGGGCCGAGGCCACCACTGAAGGGAGCTCCTGGTCTGTGGCGACAGAGCCACTAACCTGTGCAAGGAGGAAGTCCGCCTGTCCCAACAGCGGAGAATGTCCAGCTGCAGAGGACGCAGATGGAGCTGGGCAAAGGGAACCGCCTCCATTGACGCCACCATCTGACCCAGCACCTGCATTAGGTGCCTGATGGAATGACGGCGGGGCCTCAGCAAAGAGCGCACCGCCAGATGGAGGGACTGCAGTTTGACTAAGGGCAGCTTCACAAGTGCCGGCAGAGTCTCGAATTGCATCCCTAGGTACGTGAGCTTCTGGGTCGGAGTCAGAGTGGATTTGGGCAGATTGACAAGCCACCCGAATTGAACAAGAGTGGCGAGAGTGAGCGAGACACTCCGCTGACAGTCTGCGCTGGATGAAGCCTTGACTAGAAGGTCGTCCAGGTAAGGAATCACTGCCAACCCCTGGAGGTGCAGAACCGCAACCACTGCTGCCATGACCTTGGTGAATACTCGAGGGGCCGTGGCTAACCCGAAGGGGAGAGCCACGAATTGGAAATGTTCCTCTCCGATTGCAAAACGTAGCCAACGCTGGTGTGAAACTGCAATTGGCACATGCAGATAGGCATCTCTGATGTCGATGGATGCCAGGAAATCTCCTTGGGTCATTGAGGCAATGACTGATCGCAGAGACTCCATGCGAAAATGCCGCACCTGAACATGCTTGTTGAGAAGCTTGAGATCCAGGATGGGCCGGAAGGAACCGTCCTTTTTGGGGACTAGGAAGAGATTTGAGTAGAAACCTCTGAACCGTTCGCGAGCGGGAACCGGTACAATTACTCCGTTGGCCTGCAAGGATGCCACGGCCTGAGAGAAGGCGGCGGCCTTGGAGCAGGGGGGAGGTGACAGAAAAAATCTGTTTGGCGGGCTGGAAGAGAATTCGATCCTGTAGCCGTGGGAGATGATATCCCGCACCCACTGATCGGAGACGTGTTGAAACCACACGTCGCCAAAGTGGGAGAGCCTGCCACCGACCAAGGACGTTGCTGGCGCGGACAGATGGTCAAGAGGAGGCTGCCTTAGTGGCAGCAGCTCCTGCGGTCTTCTGAGGACGCGGCTTCGTGCGCCAGTTGGGTTTTTGGTCCTTGGCTGAGTTAATGGACGAGGCCGAGGGCTTAGAGGATGACCAGTTGGAGGAACGAAAGGAACGAAACCTCGACTGGTTCCTACCCTGGGCAGGTTTCCTGGTTTTAGTTTGTGGCATGGAAGTACTCTTCCCGCCAGTAGCTTCCTTAATAATTTCATCCAGTTGTTCGCCGAATAGTCTGGATCCAGCAAAAGGGAGCCCAGCAAGGTACTTCTTTGAAGAAGCATCTGCCTTCCACTCTCGAAGCCACAAGATCCTGCGGATAGCGAGGGAATTAGCCGAAGCCACCGCAGTGCGGTGAGAAGCCTCCAGCATGGCAGACATGGCATAGGATGAAAAAGCTGAAGCTTGGGACGGTAAGGCAACCATTTCGGGCATAGATTCCCTGGAGAGGGAATGCATCTCCTCTAGAGAAGCAGAGATGGCCCTGAGAGCCCACACTGCTGCAAAAGATGGGGAGAACGAGGCCCCAGCCGCCTCATATACAGATTTGGCCAGAAGGTCAACCTGGCGGTCAGTGGCATCCTTAAGAGAGGTGCCATCAGCCACTGATACAACGGTCCGGGCTGAGAGTTTAGACACCGGAGGGTCTACCTTTGGTGAATGAGCCCACTCCTTGACCACCTCAGGTGGAAAGGGAAAACGGTCATCAGAACCGCGCTTTGGGAAGCGTTTGTCAGGACAGGCCCTAGGCTTGGTCACAGTGGCCTGAAAACTGGAGTGGTTAAAGAACACACTCCTTGTCCTCTTAGGCAAGGTAAACTGGTGCTTTTCTGCCAGAGAGGGTTGCTCCTCTGATACTGGCGGATTGAGGTCCAGTACAGAATTAATGGACGCAATCAAATCACTAACATCTGCGTCACTTCCGGACAGATCAATGGGGCACATGGAGGTAGCGTCCGAGCCCCCAGTAAAGGCATCCTCCTCGTCCTGCGAGTCAGCTCGTGAATCAGAGCCGCGGGACGAGGAAAGAGAGGGAGCCCTGCGTCTCCTTTTAGGAGGACGGGGTCTGGGACCAGATGAAGAATCCTCTGTGAGCTCCGCTGAGAGAGCCCTAGCAGCAGAGGCGCCCTGAGAAGGGGGCTGATGCATGTTCAGCAAAGTCCGGGACAGCTGTCCCATGGAGTCGGCAAAAGACTGGGAGATTGACCTAGAGAAGGATTCTACCCAAGCCGGGGGTTCAGCCACCGGAGCCGGAGCAGCCGGAGGGACCACTGTGGGTGCGATTCCAGGCTGAGGCATTGCCAGGTTAGAGCAGGCATCACAATGTGGATATGTGCTCGGTTCAGGCAGCACGAGCTTACATGCAGTGCATATTGCGTACAGCCTTGCAGCCTTGCTCCTCGTGTGAGACATGCTGCTGAAGTGGGGGCTCTGAGCCAGAATGACCCCCAGAGAGTATATAAGCAGGTCCACAACCGGAGGTTGTGGCTTACCAGACCGTTTGTGTGCCCTCCAGATCCCACAGCCCGGACCCCCAGACAGATTAGCAGAGATGCTGCAGCCAGCGCCGATCGCTGTGAGAACGCTGATAAAATGGCGCCGGAGCGAGGAGAGGGGGCGGGGCCTACTCTGAGAGCGGGATCTGGAGGGCCAAGGAGATTTACAGGGGAGGGGACATTTACTCAGAGAGGAGTGTCCCTCCCCTGTGCCGAACGGCCGCTGGGCGGAGCCGCACTGTAAGAAAGGAAAGTTTTTTTTCCAGCTCACCCGTAATATTATTTCACCTGGCTCCAGGACCCAGAACGGTGCAGGGATATAAATTCCGTGTTCAGGAATATAAAGCAGCAAGTGGTGGAAATTCCTTTCCTTATCCAGCAACACGTCCGAGATAGATGTGAATTAAAAATTCATTTTATTGAAAAATTGTTAAAACACCAATCATCAGAATGACATCCAAAAATTTTTTTCTTTAAAAAGAAAGCGTCTTACGCGTTTCTGGCCATTGTGGCCCTTAGTCATACACATATGTTATCCAAATGAAACACATAATATATAGAAGAAGAAAAAAAAAAAAACAAAACAAAAAAACACAGGTTAACCCAATTATGTCAGCAAGGCAGCAGCCTAATACATTGCAAAAAGGAGATCTTCCTGAATCAATTTAACCCTTTGGGATGTGCCAAATACAATTCATTAAATTCCATAAAATCCCATACAGGAAAAATTTATATTCATTAATCTCCATGGATTGACATTTTTCAAAGAAATGGATCAATTATGAATAATGATTACAAGCATAAACATACCTGTATGCAATAAATACCGAAAGCATTCAGAACAATAATCAACATATCAATATATATACATTAAATCACTTTTGATATTCATGCCCATCGGCATGCAGGTATTGTATGTCAAAATCCACCTGGCTTCCCTGTCCCGCAGTATCTGAATACGATCTCCACCTCTTCTAGGGGCTGGAATCTGTTCAACAGCATTCACTTTAAAGGAACTGACATCCCCATTGTGATTATATAAAAAATGCTGTGAAGCCCCTGACAAGTTCCTAGAGGCGGGATTCATAATATCATATAAATGTTCCCCAATGCGTCTCCTTAAAGTGCGGCTTGTGGAGCCTACATACTGTTTGCGACATTTTTCGCAAGTTATAACATAAACGCAGTGGTCTGAACTGCAGTTGATGAAAGAATTAATTTTATAGCGTTTCCCAGTAGTGGAATTAACACTCTCTTTGGTATTATACATATGAGAGCATGTCCCACACTGCTTTTTGCCGCACTTATAGGAGCCACATGTAGGTAACCAGTTTTTTAGGAGCCGCACTGTCCCTCTGCATGATTGACATGCAAGGGCAGTGAAATCGAAACTAGGCCTCAGGCGAAGCCGGGGCCTAAATTTAAGCGATGCGGCCGGCGCGCAGGCACCATCGGCACGGTTCTCAGGTGAAAACCAGAGAACCAGCCGGAAATGTCAGAACAGATACACAGCACACTCTCCCCAACAATAAAGTACAAGGGACCCCCCGAAAATAACGTCTCAGATACTTAGCTTGTGAGACGCAGGGTTTCAAGTCCCTGGGGATGAGTGCTCCGTCCGGCAGGATCCTGAAGGGCTGCGGATGGAGACCGGTCTCCTGCAAGGCAGGGAGAACCGTGCTGGGTCCCACTTCAAGCCAGAGCCCGAGGGATGGTGAAGGAGCGCGGCATGTAAGGCTCCAGCCCTGGAATCAACCTTAACAACACCGCCGACACAGTGGGGTGAGAAGGGACATGCCGGGAGTCCAGGCTTGGACCCGCTTTTCTGCAAATTCTTTCCAAAAATCAAAAATCAGATGAGAATGCATGTGTGGATGTGTGCCTCCTGAACACAAAGCAATGAACTGGCTATATTTGGTTATCCAGGGGGTGTATATGCTCAGAGGGAGAAGCTACACTTTTTAGTGTAGTACTTTGTGTGTCCTCCGGAGGCAGAAGCTATACACCCCAATATCTGGGTCTCCCATAGGAACGATAAAGAAAAAAAAAATAGATGTTCTTCAGAGTTCCCCCTTTGAGTCACTAGGTGAAGTTTCTGTATTCTTCCTGTCCTGGAAGGTTGCCTTCCTGGTGGCTATCACATTGATCAGACGAATATCCGAACTTGAGGCCCTCTCCTGCCACTCTCCCTTTCTTGTATTCCATCAAGACAAGGTGCTTCTGTGTTCAACTCCATCTTTTCTACCAGAGGTGATTTCTTTTTACACCTTAATGAGGACATTGTATTGTACTCCCCTCATTCTGCCCGTCCCTGGTCCATCCTCGGGAACAGTCGCTCCACAAGTTGGATCTTGTTAGAGATCTCCATGTCTACATTTCCAGGACAGAATCTTTCTGACTAGCGGACTCTCTCTTTCTGATTCCAGACAGTCATCGCAAAGCACTGCCCGCCTCCAAATCATTATTGCCCGTTGGATCTTGTCGGCTATCTTGTAAGCTTACCAGATTAAGGACAGAGTCAGCCCACTCAGGGTCACAGGTCACTCCACTCACAGAGCGGGGCTTCCTGGGCCGCCCGCTATCAGGCCCCGATCTTGCAATTATGCAAGATAACCACCTTGTCTTCCATTCATACCTTCACAAAATTCTACAGTATCCATACCTACACCTCATTGGATGTGAGCCTAGGTAGAAGGGTCCTGCAGGCTGCAGTGGTCTGAGTTCAAACTTGAGGGTATGTTCTTGTGCCCACCCTTGGGACTGCTTTAGAATATCCCATGGTCTCCTGTGTCCCCCAATGAAGCAAAATTAAAAAAAAGAAAAGAAAATAAATAAAAGGATTTTGGGTACTCACCATAATAAAATCCCTTTCTCTGAGTCTTCATTGGGGGGGGGACAGTACCCATCCTTGCTGTTCAGATATTATGAGTTGCTAACCAGGTTGCTTCAATAATTCCTTTAACGGTTGCTTCTCCTAATGCTTTCTCACCAACTGATTGTCATTGTACCAGTTGGTGGTTGTATACTACAGGGGTGAAGCTAATTTTTTTTTTGCATAATGTCAGACTCCATGTGGTAGCTGCATACACCCATGGTCTCATGTGTCCCCCAATGAAGACTCAGAGATAGGAATTTTACAGTGAGTACCCAAAGTCCTCTTTTTTTCCATCCCTATCTTCCATTTATTAACTAAAGTGTCAAAGCAGTTCTGACTGAAAGAGGTGGAGGTTTTATAACACCCTGGTTAAAGATAGGGAATAACTCAGTGATCACTGGGGGTTCCTGGCGGTCTGTCCCCCACAATTTGCCTCTGCTGTTTAATGGAGCAGAGTTGCAAATGTTCATGAGATTGCCAAAGAAAAGCAAGCATATCGCTTTGCTGTATTTCTGGCATAGACGATGAATGGAGCGGAGGTTGGGCATGTTCACCTTCTCAAGACATTGTTCTGTTGAGTCCAGTTGTCGGGCTCATTCGGGGACCCAGTGGTCATACCCCCATCGATCAGGGAGATAACTTACTATATTGAGATAAATTCTATTAATTGTGATTAAGTTATGGGGCAGGTCACCAGAAGAATAAAGTGAGTGGGAGCCTGGACGTGACTACATTACATGCGATGCTCTGTGCTGGGCGACATCCAGGTCTTTTAGGAAGAGTCATCGCCATGCGAGTATACATATCTTGAAGATCATACATAACCCAACCCTGTGACTTACCGATCTCACCACCTCACTGATCAGGATGACCGGGGTCTTCTTCCCTGTATTAGATGGAAGAATCCACTGGCTGTACAGCTCGAGAAGAAACTGTGAGCAGGAATGTATATCGACTCCAGCCCGATGTTTCCTGCGGTTATATATAGATATATCAAGATCTAGAACAACACTCATCTCACCGGACTTACACTGCAGAAAGGAAGGACAAACCTGGAGTTTATAGGAGACGTTGGAGGTGAAGACGGTGCTGGGGCATCATTCTCGTCCTCCTCATCTTCATCAAGCTCCTCTGGTCTCAGAGGGGTAATATTATTTCCCAGCCAGACAGAATGGATGGAGACCTACAGAGGAACATGCACCGTATTAGCTTTGTAAAGTACAAGCTCCAGTCCTTGGCTGCTGCCGGGTTAAATGTGGAACCATGTGTTTAGAGGGTGGGAAGAATTCTTGCTGTGCCCCCTGTACTATTACAGCACCAAAAAAACCTGTAGCCCACCCACAGATCGGACCTACTCCCATAGCACATCTATCATGGCTTCTAATTTTTGCAGCTGGCCTCCTTTATATGTAGGTAACAAAGACATATAAAGCATTGAGCAATTAATATCCCTCCATGGACGACTCACTTGGCCCAACTTATAGCTCATGTTCCCGATTTCACGTTCGGTATTGATCTGTAGTAAGAGCTTCTCGTGACTGATCAGCGCTCCTGAAATAAAGGAGTAAAAGATGAAAAATGTGATGTATCCACAGTGATCCTAAAACATCAAACTGTGAAGGTGGTCTGAGCTGTAGTATGTTTGTTTAAATGTAATAAGAATATCTGTGTATGTAAATAATCAAAATGTAGATGTAGTTGTATAATAATCTGTCTATGTAGCAATTGCACAGATCAATAATACTCCCTGTTCAAAGCTGTATATTCATGAAGAGGTTACCAAGGATAAGTGAACAGATGTACAAATAATGGAAGTTTTCAAATAATGAGCAAAAGTCTTATCAGTAATGTTCAGACAGAAAGAATATGCAAGGAACAACGATGTGTTTTACAAGATGCTGTGATAAATTAAGGAGTATAAGTACTCCCTGTCTAGCTTCAAGGTTAAAGATTCAAACTGTAAAATTGGGTGTCTTGCAATACACAAGTTCAGTTGATGACGCTAGCTCAAGGAGAAAGCATGTCTGTGTGTTTATTGTCTGATACATTGATATATCGGCACTGATATACAGCTAATACGGCACCGTCTCTGATCTCCCAAACGAAGACTCCATTAGCAGTCTTCACCCAAATTCCTCCCTTGACAAAACAATAGAGGATCTTTGACGCTTCAGAATATAATGACGGGTAATGACAGAACACAACAGCAAATGTATCAGGGAGGTTTAGTGAAGCTTTGTGACATGAAAGTGTCTCTGCTCTAGGAGAACATGTACGGTGTATAATACCGTGGAGGAGAGTTATGGTCCTGTGATATCCCATGCTGGTTATGAGGAGAGGTCATTACAGAAGGCAGTGAAGCGCCTGAAATAATGGTGGCCTACTAAAAATAATAATAATTCAAAAACAGTAGAAAAATATAATGATTATTGCTGATATAACAGATTTTATATATTATATAATCAGCATATGAAGGTAGACCAGCTGACCTCTGAGCTCCGGTTTAGGCTGCTTTCACACATCCGGTAGGTGCAGAGCCGGCCAGTCCGGCTCTAAAACCTATGCAACGGATGCGGCGAAAAAGCCGCATCCTTTGCATAAGTTTTTAAATGCGGCCCGTCCGGTTTTTGCCGCTTGCGGCATGCTACAGAGCATGCGCAGTGGAAAAAAACGCATGCGGCAGCCGGATGCGTTTTTTGCCGCATTGCGCTGCATCCAGCGTCCATAGGTATGCATTGAAAAATGCGCCACATCAACCGGATACGCCGCAATGCGTTTTTTTTTTGCCGCACAAAAAAATGTGCCAGGCAATGTTCCATTTGGCCGCCGCATCGGCTAAATCTGCAGCATGCGGCAAAAAACGGACGGAACGCAAGCCCATGTGGCACAATGCGGCACTAATTAAAGTCTATGCAGGAAAAACGTAACCGGCAGCAAAAAAAAAAAAAACAGTTGCGTTTTTCCTGCAAAGTGCTGGATTGTGCCGCACAGGAAAAACCGGAGGTGTGAAAGCAGCCTTAATGATACCTGGTCTATCTTGGTTGCACGGATCCGGACTGGGAAAACATCCAGCAGTAAAGTAAAATCCAGTTTTATTGAGCAAATTAAAAGATTCCAGCGCTCAAAATTAAAGTGCAGGATACATTCTATGGCAGACTACGCGTTTCGGCGGTATAAAGCCTTCTTCACGGTCCCAAGCTGGTGTTGAAGTGTGGACATACTCTTAAATAAATGAACCAAAAGAAGGGAATTTTGTTTACTTACCGTAAATTCCTTTTCTTCTAGCTCCAATTGGGAGACCCAGACAATTGGGTGTATAGCTATTGCCTCCGGAGGCCACACAAAGTATTACACTTAAAAGTGTAAGGCCCCTCCCCTTCTGGCTATACACCCCCAGTGGGATCACTGGCTCACCAGTTTTAGTGCCAAAGCAAGAAGGAGGAAAGCCAATAACTGGTTTAAAGACCAATTCAATCCGAGGAAACATCGGAGAACTGAACCATACCACATGAACAACATGTGTACCCGAAAAAACAGAAAAAACCCCGAGAAAACAGGGCGGGTGCTGGGTCTCCCAATTGGAGCTAGAAGAAAAGGAATTTACGGTAAGTAAACAAAATTCCCTTCTTCTTTTTCGCTCCTAATTGGGAGACCCAGACAATTGGGACGTCCAAAAGCAGTCCCTGGGTGGGTAAAAGAATACCTCGTGATAGGGCCGTCAAAGAGCCCTTTCCTACAGGTGGGCAATCGCCGCCTGAAGGACTTATCTACCTAGGCTGGCGTCTGCCGAAGCGTAGGTATGCACCTGAAAATGCTTGGTAAAAGTATGGAGACTCAATCAGGTAGGTGCCTGACACACCTGCTGAGCCGTAGCCTGGTGCCGTAATGCCTAGGATGCACCCACGGCTCTGGTAGAATGGGCCTTCAGCCTTGAGAGAACCAGAAGCCCAGTAGAACTGTAGATTTCAAGAATTGGTTCCTCGATCCCCCGAGCCAGGGTGGATTCAGAAGCTTGCGACTGTTTACGCCGACCAGCGACAAGGACAAAGAGTGCATCCGGGTGGCGCAGGAGCGCCATGCGGGAAGTAGAACCTGAGTGCTCTCACCAGAACCAACAGATGCAAATCCTTCTGAAATTGATGGACTGGACGAGGACACAAAGAAGGTGAGGTGATATCCTGATTGATAGGAAAGTGGGATACCACCTTAGGGAGAAATTCCGGAATCGGACGCAGAACTACCCTGTCCTGGTGAAGGACCAGGAAGGGAGATTTGTATGAGAGCGTTGCTAGCTCGGAAACTCTCCTAAGAGACGAGACCGTTACTAGAAGGCCACTTCCCGAGAAAAGCGGGAAGGGAGACCTCTTTCAAAGGCTCGAAAGGCGGCATCTGGAGAGCAATTAGAACCTTGTTCAGATCCCAGGGCTCTAACGGCCGCCTGTACGGAGTGCTGAGAAGACAAACTCCCCGTAGGAACGTGCGTACCTGAGGAAGTCGTTTCTGAAAAAATACAGATAGCGCTGAGACTTGTCCCTAAAGGGAACTGAGCGACAACCCTTTTTCCAACCTAGATTGCAGGAAGGAAGGAAACATAGACGATGCAACCGGCCAGGGAGAAACACCCTGCGCCGAGCACCGAGATAAGAATATCTTCCACGTCCTGTGGTCAATCTTGGCGGACGTTGATATGCTAGCCTGTCTCATGGTGGCAACCACGTCCTGAGGTAATCCTGACGACACTAGGTTCCAGGACTCAAAGCCACACCATCAGGTTGAGGGCCGTAGAATTCAAATGGAAGAATGGCCCTTGAGACAGCCAGTCTGATTGGTCTGGTAGTGCCCCCGGTTAGCCTATCGTGAGGCACCCCAGAACCGGGAACCACAACATCCTCGGCCAATCTGTAGCGACGAGGATGGCGCGGCCGCAGTCGGTCCTGATCTAACGCAGCACTCTGGGCAACAATGCCAGAGGTGGCACATAAGGTAGCTGGAACTGCGACCAATGCTGAACTAAGGCGTCTGCCGCCAGAGCTCGATGATTGTGAAACCGTGCCATGAAGCTGGCACATTGTTGTTGTGCCGTGACGCCATTAGATCGACGTCCGGCCTCTGTCAGCGGCGCCAGATTTCCTGAAACCCGTCCGGGTGAAGAGACCATACCCTTTCGGCCACACCCCGGCGACTTAGGAAGTCAGCTTCCTAGTTTTCCACGCCTGGGATGTGAACTGTGGATATGGTGGATGCCGTGTCTTCCACCCACATCAGAACCTGCCGGACTTCCTGGAAGGCTTGCCGGTTGCGCGTTCTTCCTTGGTGGTTGATGTATGCCACCGCTGTGGAGTTGTCCGACTGAAGTCGGATTTGCTTGCTTTCCAGCTGCTGTTGGAAGGCTTGTAGGGCAAGATACACTGCTCTGTGTTCAAGAACATTGATCTGAAGGGTGGACTCTTGCTGAGTCCCCGTACCCTGAGCGCTGTGGTGGAGAAAAACTGCTCCCCACCCTGATAGACTCGCGTCTGTCGTAACTATCGCCCAGGATGGGGATAGGAAGGACCTTCTTTTTGACCATGAGGTGGGAAGAAGCCACCACCGCAGAGATTCCTTGGCCGCCTGAGAAAGAAAGACGACTCTGTTGAGGGAGGTCGACTCCCCGTCCCATTGGCGGAGAATGTCACATTGTAGTGGACGCAGATGAAACTGCGCGAGAAGAACTGCCTCCATTGCTACCATCTTACGTAGGAAGTGCATGAGGCGTCTTAATGTGTGCGACTGGTTCTTAAAGAAGAGATTGCAGCCCGTAGTGAATGCTGTTTGTCTAGCGGAAGCTTCACTATCGCTGAGAGAGTATGAAACTCCATGCCTAGATATGTTAGCGATAGGGTCGGAGTCGGATCTGACTTTAAAAAGTTGATGATCCACCCAAAACTCTAGAGAGTCTCCAGCGCAACGTTCGGGCAGTGTTGGCATGATTCCTAAGAGAGTGCCTTGACAAGTAGATCGTCTAAATATGGGATCACAGAGTGACCCTGAGAGTGCAGGACTGTGACTACTGCTGCCCTGACCTTGGCGAAGACCAGTGGGACTGTCGCTAGCCGGAAGGTAGAGCTACGAACAGGTGTTCGTCTCCTATAACGAAGCGTAGAAACGCTAGTGCTCTGGATCAATCGGCACGTGTGGATAAGCATCCTTGATGCCTAATGATGCTAGGAAATCTCCTTGGGACATTGAGGCGATGACATGGCGGAGGGATTCCATCCGGAACCGCCTGGTGTCCACGAGCTTGCTGAGCAGTTTTAGATCCAGAACGGGACGGAACGGCCCGTTCTTATAGGCACCGCAAATAATTTGGGGTAAAAACCGTGACCTTGTTCCTGAAGAGGAACGGGGGTCATCACTCTTTCTGCCTATAGAGTGCACCCTGTTTGCAGAAGAGCAGCGGCTCGGCCGGGAGGTGGAGAAGTTCTGAAGAATCGAGTTGGAGGACGAGAAGTGAGCTCTATCCTGTACCCGTGAGACAGAATGTCTCACACCCAACGGTCATTGACCTATGGCAGCTAAATATCGCCAAGGCGGGAGAGCCTGCTACCGACCGAGGATGCGGAGAGAGGAGGCCGCAAGTCATGAGGAAGCCGCCTTGGAAGCGGGTTTTCAGACTGTCTCTTTTTTGGGCGTGACTGAGCCCGCCAAGAATCTGAGCTCCTCTGATCCTTTTGAGTCCACATTGGACGAGGAAAAATGGGACCTGCCCGAGCCTCGAAAAGACCGAAACCCCGACTGCCTCCTGCTCTGTTGGGGTTTGTTGTGTCCGGGCTGAGGAAAGGATGAATCCTTACCCCTGGACTGTTTAATGGTTACATCCAAACGCTCACCAAACAGTCGGTCAGCAGAAAAAGGCAACTGGTTAAGCATCCTTTTTTTGGAAGCAGAATCTGCCTTCCATTCACTTAACGAGCAGACCAGGCTCTGCTTAAAAACACGGAGTAGCGGAGGCTACTGCCGCACGGTTCGCAGAGTCTAGGGCAACCTGAATCGCGTAAGAAACAAATGCAGACATTTGAGAGGTTAAGGATGCCACCTGCGGCACAGATGTACGTGTAACCGTGTCAATCTGTGTAAGACAAGCTGAAATAGCTTG
Organism: Anomaloglossus baeobatrachus; assembly: GCF_048569485.1. NCBI lineage: Eukaryota > Metazoa > Chordata > Amphibia > Anura > Aromobatidae > Anomaloglossus > Anomaloglossus baeobatrachus. The sequence continues at coordinate 67,499,175 of NC_134353.1, read as the reverse complement.
GAATGCCCCAAGGGTGAGAATGCTGGAGCCAACGGTGCGCCGACAGCCTCATAGATGGATTTAGACCAGAGATCCATCTGTCTGTCAGTGGCATCTTTAAGTGCAGCTCCATCTCCCACTGCAACTATGGATCTAGCTACAAGCCTGGAGATTGGAGGATGCCGCTTGGGACACTGGGTCCAGTCCTTGACCACGTCAGGGGGCAGGGATAACGTGTATCCTAAGCCGTTTGGAGAAGCGCATATCTGGATAAGTGTGGTGTTCCTGGACTGCCTCTCTGAAGGCAGAGTGGTCCAGAAAAAAACGTGAAGCTGACTCCTCCACTGGAGGAGCTGTGAGAAATAACCAACATTCTATTGATGGACGCTATAAGATTATTCACTATGGCGTCACCATTAGGTGTATCCAGATTGAGAGCGGTCTCAGGATCAGAATCCTGAGCCGCTACTTCCGCCTCAGTACACAGAGAGTCCTTCTGCTAGGACCCTGATGAAACCGAGGGCCGCTCATAGTGAGCCCGCTTAGGCTGTCTGGGACTGACGTCTGTGCAGAGCCGTGACTCTGGGATGCATGTGACATTCCCGGAGCTGTTAGTTGTTCACACTGAGGGGGGCCATGGATCAATGATTCAACAGTGCCCATGTTGTGAGAGACATGTCCGGACTGCTAGGCTTCTAGTATCATAGCCATAGTCTCAGAAAATCTGTCAGTAAATACTGCAGACACCGTCCTCATCCTCTGGCCATTAGCAGAGACTCCGGCTGAGTTGATACAATGGGGGTCTATGTAACCTGCCGGCCGTATAGCCGTACATGCTGTACCGGCTGCATAGAAAAACATGTGGTTCTGCACCTTTGTTTTACACAGAGAATATGCTGATAACTCCTCCGCACAATCCAGGAGGGTATATACAACGTGCGACCAAACAGTGCAATGTATATAGTACAAGCATATCTATAAGTGCACTTCTGCACTAGTGGGGTTAGCACCACAGGTGCTGCTTAACGCCTGTTACAGCGATTGTGTGACTATCAGAATGCCAGGGTCTTCCACACTTGTCTCTGTATCGTACAGAAACTGACACTAATGGCTGCCGGCGTCCTGTATAGAGAAGGAAGCCGTGGGCGTGCCTGAGAAAGTGCGGGAATCCGGTTTCACAGTGCACACAGTGAGAGGGGTGGAGTATGCAAAACATACTCCAGCTCTCAGCGCTGCTGTGCTATGCAGCGTCACGCCCCTACCCTGACTGTCAGGCCTGTGGGCGGTAACGAAGGGAGACTAGGCCCAGAAGCCGGGGACTCGAGTTAATAAGCGCGGCCGGCATATCAGTGCTGGCCGGCGCGGAAGTCCCCGGCGCACCACAAATCCCAGCGGCGCCTTCAATAAAACGGCAGCGGCGGTTAGCGCGGTAGTCACCCAATACACTAACACACCCAGCAACGCTGTGGTGTGCGATGGCACTAGTGCGGACAGCGCCGCTGTCCCTGGCGCACTAACACACCCAGCAGTGCTGCCGTGTGTCTGCGCGGTCCCCACAGGGACACCGAGTACCTCCATGTAGCAGGGCCATGTCCCTGAAGATACTCCGCTCCATGTCCAGCAGATACCAGGGGCTGTGGATGGAGCACGGTCTCTGTGCCTGGAGACCGATAGAATCCCACTTCACCCAGAGCCCTGTAAAAAGGGATGGGGAAGGAAGCAGCATGTGGGCTCCAGCCTCCGTACCCGCAATGGGTACCTCAACCTTAACAAACACCTCCGACATGAAGTGGGGTGAGAAGGGAGCATGCTGGGAGTCTGTATAGACCCTCTTTTCTTCCATCCGACATAGTCAGCAGCTGCTGCTGACTAAACAGTGGAGCTATGCGTGGATGTGTTGCCTCCTTCGCACAAAGCACAAAACTGGTGAGCCAGTGATCCCACTGGGGGTGTATAGCCAGAAGGGGAGGGGCCTTACACTTTTAAGTGTAATACTTTGTGTGGCCTCCGGAGGCAATAGCTATACACCCAATTGTCTGGGTCTCCCAATTAGGAGCGAAAAAGAAAAGGCTGTGGATAAAAACAGGTGTATATAATGACCAGAGCAGAGCATTAACTCCACACCGACCAGAACCAGCCAGAGAGCGCCAGCCAGAGAACGCCAGCCAGAGAACGCCAGCCAGAGAACACCAGCATGAATGTGAACAAAGCTTGTGAAATAAACCAAATACAACATATGTCTGGCATCAACCCATGAATAAAAAAAAGACAAAAAAAATAAATAAATCACACAACAAAATTCGCAAGACAATTATAAAAACATGTAAAATACATGAAGGCAATGATATTATAAATCAGACTGTTAGAAAATGTATAAAAAATATATAGATGAACAAACAACAACGGAGAAAGGGAAACCAGAGAACAAACAAAGTATTATGTCCACCCTTCAACACCAGTGGAGAAGGCGGCTTTATACCGCCGAAACGCGTAGTGTGCTATAGAATGTATCCTGCACTTTAATTTTGAGCTCTGGAATCTTTTAATTTGCTCAATAAAGCTGGATTTTACTTTACTACCTGAAGTCTTCTTACCTGCTGGAACTTCCTACAAGATTGCATATATTAATGAAAAATAGAGCAGCCCAACACCAAAAACTCGCTTTAGGGTGCAATATTCCCACCTTGCGGTTTCTTCAGATAGCCATCCATAGAAAGACAAAAAAGCAGGCAGTACTCCACAGGCAAACCTGTGGAGTGCTGCCTGACTTTTTGTCTATATATATCTATCATATACGTATATCTATATATATATATCGATATAGATATCTATCTATGTATCTATATAGATATACAGTAGATATATTTTATAATGATCGCCGACTTGGGCAGAGTTGAACATACTGATTGGATGCAGAGCTGCTGAATGTACTGGCAGTGCTGCAAACTCCATGCTGGACCCTGGGAGGGTGAGTGCAGCCCTGTTTGTGTTTCTTAAATAAAAGGCAACTGTGGTGGAGAGGTTTTCTGAAACCAGACATCCACTTTAGAGTCTGAGGTTGTAAAGCGGACTCACAGAACCAACAGACTTAACCAAAACAAGCAATTAACATAAAGGAAAAAGATGGGCAGGAAGCATACTACAGCTGATAATCTAATGATGGAGGACTCCTGACTGTCAGCAGATATCAGGGAAGAGGCATTGGTCGGTCGATCTTTGTCCCCTGTAGAGTAGTACCTGTAGTGGCAGCGGATAAACAAGGCACGGGGTCCCAGGCCTGATATGCGTGGTGGGTGGCGATGTTGTCTCTTCTAGAAATCAGAGCTTGGATTTCCTGCTCCACAATTCCTCTAACAACACTCAGCTTTCTGCCAAATCTAGAAAGAGAGAACAGAAATAATTCATCCACCGCCTCATACGTCCTGGATGTACGGTGTCCGCACACATCAGATAGCTGTTGGTCACACAGGTATTCAGCTGACAATCTTCGGCCACCCCCCCCCCCCACCGGCTCAGCTCACTGCCTGACTATAATGTGTTACGGGACAGGTATTCAGCTGACAATCTTCGGCCATCCCCTCCCCACCCCGATACACCCACCGGCTCAGCTCACTGCCTGACTGTAATGTGTTACGGGACAGGTATTCAGCTAACAATCTTCGGCCATCCCCCCCACCCCATTACACCCACCGGCTCAGCTTCTGCCTGACTATAATGTGTTACGGGACAGGTATTCAGCTGACAATCTTCGGCCATCCCCACCCCGATATACCCACCGGCTCAGCTCACTGCCTGACTATAATGTGTGCCAGGACCTTTACCCTTAGCAAGTCTGACATATATGTGATTCCTGGTACACTAAGTGAATGGGATTCTTCTTCACATCCATAGGGTAAGTTTTCGGTAATATAGATGGTTATTTGCACCCTATCTAAGTTAAAGGCCGCTGCACATACTCCCTCCTTTCCTTCACCAACACATTGTAACAACCCAGCAGCTCTGAACATGAGCGGGACCATGAAGGGCTTTCTGCCTCTTAATGTTTTCATTATCAATTAGGGTCATTCGAACCTTAAAGGGATTGACCACTACTAGGACAACCTCTTCTCATTCCCTATGATTGGATACATTAAAATAAAAAAAGCTTATACTCACCTCTCGGTCCGGCGTGGTTCCAGCTATGTCCGTGCTCTCTGTCACGTGAGCCCTGCGCCTAATCACCGGCTGGCTTTATCTCTCCGCCTTCAGACATATGAGTAATCAACAGGAAGTGAGAGCTGCGGCTCCCTGCTGATTACTTATACATGTGAAGGCGGGTAGAGAGAAGCCTGCAGGGGGGCTGACGTGACCTCACAATCTCAAGTGGGCCCCAAAAATGTGAGCACCGACACCACTGGAACTGAACCAGCACGGGAGGGAAGTATAAGCTTTTTTATTTTAATGGGACCAAACAAAGGGAATGAGAAAGGGTTGCCTTTGTAGTGGAACACCCCTTTAAAGGGAATCTGTAACCAGGTTTTTGCTTTCCCATCTGAGAGCAGCATGATGTAGAGACAGAGACCCCGATTCCAGTGATGTGTCACTTACTGAGCTGTTTGCTGTCATTTTGATAAAATCACTGATCTAGAAGTTATACAGAGCTCATGAATATGCTGGACTACCTGCAGCACAGCAAGTAGTCCTGTAATGATAAAATCACTGTTTAATCAGCAGGAGATTATCAAAACTATACTGCGCAGTCCAGTAAGTGACACATCCCTGGAATTAGGGTCTCTTCCTTCATCAGGCTGCTCTCAGATCAAGTGGAACGGAAACAGAAAAAGCAAATACTATATGTGTACCTGGTATCAAGTGCCTTTAAGGTCTTGTTTCGTGGCTGCTGCTCCAGGGCGCTGATGGCTGGATTGCCGGCAGAGGGAATGGTCATGGCGCTCAGCACTAGGGACGTGATGGCTTGTACCGCCAGGACATTTATTTGCGTTCTCTCTGTGTCCTCCTAGAATCAGCAAAAAAAAAAAATAATTAGTTACGGGGCATTTTCATAATTGAATTTCATTAACACTTTTATTCTTAGCATAAGAAAGTCAATGCCCCTACATTTACATGACGAATAATCACTTATTTCCTGCATTGTATATGTTTATCATCAGGATTTAATAATACCTGTCAGCAGATGGTGAGGAAATGAGTTTTATCACTTCTCAATATCAGACACTGAAACGCTTAAAGGGAATCTGTCACCATCTGAGAGCAGCATGATGTAGAGACAGAGACCCTGATTCCAGCGATATGCCAGTTAGTGAGCTGTTTGATTTCATCAAAATGACAGCAATGTTTTCTCTGCTGGACTACCTGCAGCACGCCAAGTAGTCCTGTAATGATAATCTACTGCTGATTAAACAGTGATTTTATCACAACTACACTAAGCGGCTCAGTAAATGACACATCGCTGGGATCAGGATCTCTCCCCCTACGTTGTGCTGCTCTCAGATTGGGTGGCAAAAACCTGGTGACAGATTCCCTTTAAATTGATGGACCTCTGCTATGCCGTGGAGGGTGATAGACACTGTAGGGAATATTTAGGACATGGCTAGAAGAGCTAGTCTCCATCCTGGCTCAGAGGGCTGTCTTGAGCAGAGAAGCATCTTCTTTAGGTTCTGTGCACACGTTGCGTTTTGTATCGCCTTTTTTGTGGGCATATTGACACAAAACGGCTACCAAATGCTAATGCCAGAAAAGTGAAGGAGAATCCTTAAGTGTTGTGCACACATTGAGTATTTTTCTTTTGCAAAAAATAATCTGCAGGGTGTCAATTCTTAAAAAACTAAAACCACAAGGGTAATAAAGAGGTGGTAATTAATCTCAAAGCACCTCTATAGTAGTGCTTTGAGGGTGTCAATTCTTTCAGCGTTTTTGCACAGTTTTTTTTACCCACTGACTTCAATTTGAAAAATTCATGCAAAAATGCTTGTTTTTCTGCAGAGTTTTTCCTGCCAACAGATGCAAAAAATGGTGCAGAAATTTCTGCAAACAAATACTTAACGTGTGCACATACCCTTACTGTCCATGTACCCTGCCAAGATGTACGGGGAGGAGCACTAATAAATGTGGGATGTAAACAAGATTTATCATGTACCTCTTGCTGACTCTCCTCTTGGTCCATTACAATGGGCTGAGTCACCAGCACCCCGAGCAGCGTGGCCCACGTCTCCTCAAATTGTGTCCGGCTTGTCCAGCCTAGAGAAATAATGAAAGAAGTCAATACGCTGTGGGATCATCCAGATATTATTAGCAGAAACAATCCTATGCTGGTCTTAAAAGGGACTTGAGCTATAAAAAAAAATGACAAATGAACACAAAAATCCACATTGATATAGTTTTCCTAACTTAAATGGAACCAGCCATCAGTGTATCACACCCTAAGTAACGGCGGGTGTGTACAGTCTTTCCTGCTTATTAAAACCAGACGTTGCGTGTAGAATTCCATTTGGAACTTGTAGAAAAATCCAAATTTTAAAGTATTATCCGCACTTACATTGTGAAGGTGGTCTGAGCTGTAGTATGTTTGTTTAAACGTAATAAGAATATCTGTGTATATAAATAATCAAAATGTAGATGTAGTTGCATAATTATCTGTCTGTCTATGTAGCAATTGCACAGATCTATAATACTCCCTGTTCAAAGTTGTATAGTCATGAAGGGGTTACCAAGGATAAGTGAACAGATGTACAAATAATGGAAGTTTTCAAATAATGAGCAAAAGTCTTATCAGTAATGTTCACACAGAAAGAATGTGCAAGGAACAAAGATGTGTTTTACAAGATGCTGTGAGAAATTAAGGAGTGGAGAACTCCCTGTTTAGCGTCAAGGCCAAAGTAGCTTTTCTGTATAATTGGGCGTCTTCCAATACACGAGTTCAGTTGGTGATGCTGGCTCAAGGAGAACATGTCTTATGTATTCATTGTCTGATACATTGATATATCGGCACTGGTATACAGCTAATACGGCACCGTTTCTGAATATCCCAAACCAAGACTCCATTAGCAGTCTTCACCCAAATTCCTCCCTTGACAACATCTCTCCTGCCTCTCTCCGTATTAAGTCGCTGGCCTCCGTTCTGTGATTGACAGGTCTATCTTGTCTCTTTGACCTGCTCCCCTACCGAAGATTTTGCACCGGTGCCGATGTTGTTCCCTTAGATGGGGCAGAGCGATAGTTTTTCGCATTCACAGACTCATAACAGTGGTGTGTACACGATGGCGGCTCCTTTCCAACTATCAATCTCCGACAAGATGATTAAGCAGTTTCTTCTGCAGTGACAATCATAAGAAACTGATGCCACATTGTGTCACAGCTATCTCTCTATTGTAAGAGATTAGTGACAGGTTCTGGGTCTGAGTCTCACTTTGCCTGGGTGAGACTCTGCTAAATAAATGTGGTTTTTGGTTTTCTTTCCTTTGGCATAGAGAGGGTTAATGTCAGTTTGCTTACCAGCAGCTTTAGACTCCTAATCAGGCGTTTCTGGTTTGGACCACTCCCAGTCCCTTTATATACCCTGTGCTACCAGCAGAGGGAGCCAGTTATTCTTGATCATTTGGATTCTGGTCCTGGAGGAGGAAGGAGCTGCTGAAACCCTCTCTCGGAGTTGCTGGTGTGGCTGCAATCTTGGTACTGTCTGCAGCAGTCTCTTGTGGTGTTTCCCCCCTGTCTATCTTCCTTTCCCAGTGTGTTGTTTCAGTGCAGCGGTGGGGCTAGCGTCCTCCACCTGCCTACTCCCTAGCCAGGCACTACTGTATTGTCAACTCAGGTCTTCAGATTCCTGCTTGGCGACAGGTGAGGATCCTTTATAAGGACTGGCTAGGAGTGCATGGTACAGGGGCAAGTAAGTGGAGGAGGTGTCCAGCTTCCCTCTCACTAGTGCTAGGACTCTTTAACATTGTTAAAGTGTCCTCAGTGTAATCCTTCTTTGTCGTGGTGTTACCCATTTAGTTCTGTGTTTGGCATCACACCGGACCTTACCCAGTATGTGCCGTGACACTTTGTAAAATTTACAATCAGAAAATAGAGCATGCTCCGCATCCGGGTCCTGTTTGACAGGTACAGACATTGACAGTTGGCTGACAGGACAATCAAAGGATTTTTGTAGCTGAAGGCACCATCACTGGTGAAGAAATATGCATTTCCCTGGTACAACAATGGAATAAATGCGTATTCTCAATTTTTAGAAGATGGCACCTCACCGGCTGGACTCTATCTATTGTGCATTTTGCCCCCGGTACAAATTAGGTCCAGACAGGACACGGATATGCTCTGTGTAGGATAAGCTCACCCATGTATGTCATCCATCAGGATAAACCTCCAAAAGGCAATATTGCCTGCTCTCACACTGCAGAGGCTATGTGCAGATTACAGACTCCTACAGGTCCTGGTACCAGATGGGGTCCTCTACCACATAAAAAACCCCAGTATTACAAACGGCACTCTGTATGTGGGGGCCGGCTTACTGAACGGAATCTGGAAGCTTTAAGTTACATCTTTGTCTGATCCAAAAATCAAACAATGAGCAATTTCCAAAGTCACAAACTATAAAAAAAATTCCAATATATAGAAACTTTAATGATATCATAAAGAGAAAATAAAATCCAAAACACATCTCTGGCCTCTGCAGAAAGGACATATCTATCCTCCAAGACAATGAACATATGAGATGAATTATAAATAAGGAGCTGAGGAAACTAATTATAAAAGGGGAAGTCAGGCAGAGGATATCTTCATTGAAACTTTGACCTCCTGGTGTGGACAGGGAATTTTCTGGGAACAGGACACCAGGTCTGAATTTTGTATACCCAATGGGAGGGAGAACTGCATTCGAAACTGCAACAGCATCCTTTCATCAAAGAAATTTAGTAGCCAGTTTGGAACCGTAGTATAGTTATGAATATTGGGGTGTGCATAGGTCCTACAGATATGGAAGATCTATTTTCAGCGTCATAAAATAATGAAGAACATAATGCATCTTTTTTCATAACCACTGGACATGCCTATGAGCTCCAAATTAAAATACGCCAACTGGATGATACTAGCCATGCCATGTTTCATATCTATACAAAGAAAAAATCATGATGAGAAACATGATCACAATATCTCCTGCCTGTATCCCCCATGGATGGAGATATTCGTGAAGTTGCAATTTCATAATTTTCTTGAAACTGCAGCCACATCTCATGACTCGCCCTGTCATGAGTCAATAGAGGGGAGATAACTTGTGTTAATTAAAAGCGAATACCACATTTAGCCTTTGTCAGCTCATCGAGGGACAGCTTGCTGTGTTTCTGTCCGTTTCTCTTCTAAGGAGCCTTTCCCACCTCTAAGCTTGGAAGCCATTGTTGTGGTATATAGTAATTTGTTTTGCTTATTTCTTTTTTCATGTAATTGTCTATACTGTATTATTTTGTCTCCTTAGTAAAATCTTTTGTATATTTCTTGGAAACACTGTCTATATTTTCAGATTAAAAATATAAAATGTAATAGCTTTGTTCCTCTTGCTCTATAAAGCACTACCTTGAGACCTTATGCTATCTTTTTTCTTTAGAACTGAAGTTGTTAGAATTTTTATTACATACAGATAATGAAAAAGCATAATCTATAAGCATATGGATTGAATCAGATATAACATCTCGATAGATGAAGTACTCCATATATATCAACTAATTTGTGAACGAATACACGTACAGGACAAAACATTGACACATGAGGGTGGGAAAAGGTTAAATAGCAAAAACACCAAAAAACACCTAAGAACTATTCATTATCCTAATGGTCTCTTGCAGCCCAATATCTATCCAAAGGGACCCAGGTAGTCTCAAAACGATCTAATGCATTATTAAATAAAGCTGATAGACATTACATTGTTCTGACTTCTTGCACCCGGCGTTGGAGTTTAAGTGAAGGGCGGTGTACTGACATCCATCCATAGGCTATCAAACATCCAGCAGCGGTTATTATTGCGAAGGTAGCCTGGGCTATACGTTGTATGTTTAAATGTAATAAGATTATCTGTGTATGTAAATAATCAAAGTATAGATGTCATTGCATAATTATCTGTGTGTCTATATGACAAATCGCACAGACGCCATAAACGGATTTTTGTGTACTTACTGTAAAATCGTTTTCTCTTAGCCATCATTGGGGGACACAGGACCATGGTGTTATGCTGCCTATCCATAAGAGGACACTAAGATGCAAAAGCATAGCTCCTCCTCTGCAGTATACACCCCCTGGCCGGGCCAGGCAACCTCAGTTTTAGTACACAAGCAGTAGGAGAAAAAAACAGTAAAAACTTCTCAACAGAGGAACATGAGAAAAAAAAAAGTCATAACCAAATAAGGTACTGAGAGAACCAAGGCCCAACAGGGCAACATGGTGGGTGCTGTGTCCCCCAATGATGGCTAAGAGAAAACGATTTTACGGTGAGTACACAAAAATCCGTTTTTCTCTGACGCCTCATTGGGGGACACAGGACCATGGGACGTCCTAAAGCAGTCCATGGGGGGGTAAACAATAAACCAGAGGTTCCCAACTCCAGTCCTCAAGGCACACCAACAGTGCATGTTTTCAGGATTTCCTTAGTATTGCACAGGTGATAATTTAATCACCTGCAAAGGTGCTGAATCCAACACCCATGCACTGCTAAAGAAATCCTGAAAACATGCACTGTTGGTGTGCCTTGAGGACTGGAGTTGGGAACCTCTGCAATAAACAACGCAACCCAAGGACTAGGAACCAGTCCCAGATAGCCAGGAGTGCCTACTGAGATAGGTACTCCACTATCGTTTGCAGAATTTTCCTACCTAGTTTCCTGGAAGCCTGGGTATGGATTCAGTAATGCTTTGAAACAGTATGTAGGCAAGACCAGGTCGCAGCCTTACACCTCTGTTCCACTGAAGGCTGATGCCTAATGGCTCAAAGGGTGCCAACTCCTTGCGTGGAATAAGTCTGTAGCCCACTAGGAATGGGCTTAAGTTGCAAGCGGTAGACCTCCTGGATCACAGAGCGAATCCTGCGAGCCAGCGTTGCCTATGAAGCTGCCTGTCCTTTCTTAGGCCTTTCAGGAATGACGAACAAGGAGTCTATGTTCCTAAAGGGGCTGTCCTGGGTACGTAATATCTGAGAGCCCTCACAAGATCTAGCGAATGTAGAAACCTTTCCACCCTATGGACTGGGTGTGGACAAACAGGAAGTCAGAACAATGTCCTCGTTCATATGAAACGGGGAAATAACCATCGGAAGAAAATCCGGAAGGGGGCATAGAACCACCTTGTCCTGATGAAAGATCAGAAAGGGTTCTCGGCAAGAGAGTGATGCCAGTTCCGAAACTTGTCTGATGGACGTAATCGCCACTAAGAATGTTACCTTCCAGGAGAGAAGAGCAAGAGAAGATTCCTTAAGAGGTTCAAAAGGGGACCTCTGGATACCGTCCAAAACGAGACTGAGGTCCCATGGGTCCAGCGACCGTTTATACAGGGAAACTAGATGGGAAACACCCTTGAGGAAAGTCTTGACTTGCGGATTGCAAGCTAGGCAGTACTGATAGAATATTGAGAGAGATGAAACCTGCTCCTTAAGGGAGCTGAGGGCCGACCCCTTTTGCAACTTGACTGCAGAAAAAAAAAAAGATCGCCAGAGGCATAGGTTGGACATTAGATTCCCTGCACTGGAAGAGGAAAGTTTTCCACGTACGGTGGTAAATATGGGATGAAGGCCGGCTTTCGGGCACTGTACAAGGTGGAGATGACCGCAGGAGAGAATCTCCCTCTTTTTAAAGTCCAGGTCTCAATGGCCAGGCCGTCAGCTTCAGGGCTCTGGAGTTCTGATGGGAAATGGGCCCTTGGGTCAGCAAGTCTGGGATGCTTACGAGGTGCCATGAGCAACTGTACTAATTCAGCATACCAGGCGCACCTGGGCTAGTCCGGTGCTATTAGTATCACCGGGACTCCTTCTGCCTTGATCTTCCTGATTACTCTCGGCAGCAGGGGCAGAGGCGAAAAACATGTAAGTCGGACGGAAACGACTTCAGGAGACTAGAGCATCCGCGCCAATTGACTGTGGGTCACGTGACCTGGCTAAGAACGCGGGTACCTTTGCGTTCAACCTTGAGGCCATTAGATTATTATTATTTATTTGTAGAGCACCATTAATTCCACGTCTGGTGTACTCCAGTGAGTGCAGATGTGTGGGAACACTTCTGGGTGGAGAAACCACTCTCCGGCGGCCAGGCCTTGGCGACTTAGAAGGTCCGCCACCCAGTTTTCTACTCCCGGTATGTGTAACGTTGAAAACACAGACCCCCGTCGATTCGGTCCAGCTGAGGATCCTGAGGACCTCGAGATAAGCTGTCTTGCCTCTGATACCTCCCTGCTGATTGACATAGGCCACAGCTGTTGCATTGCCCAATTGGACCCGAATCAAACGACCTGCTAGCAGAAAAGGGGAATGACCTGAGCACGAGAAGATCACGCTGATTTTCAGGATGATTTCTGGGAAGGGAAGACTCCTGGGGTGTCCAACGTCCCGAAGCAGTGTGGAGCCAGTACGCTGCTCCCCAGACTAAGAGGCTGGCATCCGTGGTCAGGAGTAGCCAGTCCACTTGGGGGAAAAAAACTCCTTCTCGATATGGAAGAGGACTGAAGCCACCAGTAAAGCGCATACCTGACTGAAGGTGTCAGGTGAAAAGTTCGTCCAAGGAAAAGGGGCTCTTGTCCCTGGCAGCTAGAAGCGCAAGCTGCAGTGGGCGGTGGTGTGGCTAAGCGAGCGGCACTGCCTCTATAGCCGCCGCTATCGTACCTAGCACTCTCATACTGAATCGTATGAAGTGACAGGAGTACGTAGAGGGCAGTGTACCGCTTGATGTAGAGCGGTCGCCTTGACTTGAGGGAGAAATATCAAGCCCCGAAGAGTGTCCAGGGACATGCCCAGGGAGGTGACGGATTTTGACGCAACCGGGGATGATTTGACTGGAGTCAGAAGCCGCCCTCAGCGGGATAGGGTGCCCACAGAGATCTGCACGCTGGTTGAGCCCTTGATGAGGAGGTCATCCAAGCAAGGCAGAACAGCCACTCTCCTGGCGTGAAGGGCACCTTAGTTAAGACCCTTGGTGCTGTGGCAGAGCCGAGGGTAGGGCCACAAATGAAAATAAGAAGTCCTGAACCGCGAAGCGGAGAAACTTTGGTGAGCTGGAGCGATGGGTATGTGCAGGTACGTGACCCTGATAGCTAGGGAAGCAAGGAATTCTCCGTCGACCATAAAGGTAATAATGGACCCTAGAAAGTCCATTCTGAATCTCCTTACGTGCACGTTTGCTCAGGTGTTAGAGGTCCAGGATGGGACGAACTGACCCGTCTTTCTTTGGCGACCACGATAGGTATAGCCTTGAACCTCTCGCCGTCCGGAACAGGTACCATCACCCCCGCTGTTTGGAGGGAGTGGATTGCGGAGGAGAAGGCCTCGTGGTGTTTTGGAGCGTTTGGGGGGGTTTGAGAGAAAAGACTGACCAGGGGATCGGGTCCAGAATTCAATGTGGTAACCGTAAGACACAAGGTATCACACCCATTTGTGGTCTGAGGCGGCGGCCCAGATGGAGAGGGACGAGACTTCTCGGTCTTTGTCTAGACTGCCAGGACGAGGTGGACTCGGGGAGGGCTGAGAAGGTCGGGCCCTGCGTGTCTAGTAAAAAACATCCTGGGCTAGAGTTGGGGGAGGGAGGTACTCTTTTCCTCCCGTGGCGTCAGACAAAAAAAAAAAAAAAAGCCTGTCCAGACGATCGGCAAACCATCGGTCTGGAAAGGAGTACTGTGAGAGGCTTCTTAGAGACCGAGTCCACTCTCCATTATTGGAACCAGAGGGCCTTATGGATGGCTATGGTATTTGAGGCGGCAATAACTGCGCAGGTAGCAGCGCCGAGGGAGGCCTGCATGAGGTACTCCGCCGCCGCAGCAATGTGAACAGTTACATCTGTGAGGGTCTGAGGAAACTGGTAGTCCTGGTGCCTGTGCGACCCACACGGAAGGGGAGAGGGATCGAGCTGCTCCATTTGTCTGTCTGTCGGGTCCTTGAAGGAGGATCCATCAAGTAAAAGACAGGAGGGTCCTTCAGGCAGGCAGAAGCCGGGTGAGGGTCAACCGAGGCCGGATCGGCCCAGCCCTTAGAGACAGCTAAGCCAAAGGGGTACCGGGACTCCATGAGTTTACGGATACCGAAGCGGCGTCAAAAAGCTCTTTTTTAAGTTTCTTCACCCATTTAAAGGAGACCGCAGAGTCAGTAGTAGTGGATGGGAGATCTTCCACATGCAGAGTTTTGGTAGATTGCTGCAATAAGGGAGTCCATCGCAGCTTGATCGCTCGGGGAGGTTGAAACCAAGGAAACATCCCGGTACAAACATCATTCCCCTTCCTCCGGCTCCTCAGAGACCGCGGAACATGTGGGAGAACCCCATCTGTGAACCCCAGAGGGAGACCCATCGGGGTCATGCCCTTTTTCTGATATGCAACTGGTGAAGCAGAGGGCTGAATCTTATCAGAAGAACCCTCTATAGAGGTGTCATCAGGCTGCGTTCTGTCCAGGGGCCCCGAGGGGTGTAGGACGATGTTGCATAGCCAGCACCAGGTTCTGGGAACTGTGCCCATTCTGGGGGACTGGGAGCCGTAGGCTCTGGGCTGGCAGCGGTTGCTGCGGTGGTGGCTACAAAGGCACCGGACTCACAGACGGAAGAGGTGCTATCATCCCCTAGTAGCTAAGCATGGCAGGATACATTAATAGTCTTATAGTTGTTGCTGTAGTTGTGCAGGGCATAAAACATGTGACTGCAGCCCCTGGCTGATGAGCCACAAACTCTGATTGTAATGAGGGAGCAATGTTCTGCAGAGTTAATATGTAAGTGAGGCTATAACTCATCCAGAACCCTGATGACCCTTTCCCCCTCCTGCGTCACAGTTCCTGTGGGAAGGAGGAAGCCAGCTCTGAGAGACGCCCACAGGCTCTGATCACAACAAGAGGGAGCAATGCTCTGCAGATCCTGTGTGAGGAGGGTTACGTGCGCTTTCGTGAGGAAGCGTGGCTTATCGAGTGTCGTAGGGGGCAGGGCTTAGCTCTGACAAGAAGGCATGAGAAAATATAATAAACAAAAAAATGGTGGGAAGGGACTCCCCTTCCCCCCTCCAGCCCTGTACAACAATGGTGGACAGAAAAACCTCTATAAGTGTACCGCAGCTGCGGGTGCACTTAGTCCAGGGAGTTGTCCCCTCCCCCCGCCACAGGTGGAATGCTCTGCAGGTGTCTGCAATCACAGCCCATGTGCATCCAGTCAGTGTGACCTTTGCTCCAGTTTCCTGTCAGGGAGCCAGTGTACAGATTCTGACGCCTGCTGTGCTCGGACACAGAACGTGTATCAACTCAGAGCCTGCCAGAGGGACTGAGGAATGCTCTGGGGCTCTGGAAAAATCGGAATTATCTCACCTCAGCTCCTGTGGAGATGGCAGTCTGGTCACGCAGGTGCGGAGCGAATATCAACTCAGAGCCTGCAAGAGGGGCTGAGGAAGTTTTCATCTGCTCTGGGCTCTGGAAAATCAGTGCAATGAGACCTGTCGTCCAGTGAGTAACAGCCCAGGATCCAGCGTCGCAGGAGGTGGTACGGGGAGGCAACACTCCACGTTCCCGCCTGTTGATGGTTTTTGGGAGATCGGTCCCCGAAGGAACCGTCGCCCTCTAAAAACAAAAAATTCTTGCTGCAGTAGTCTGCAGAGATGTGCCTCCTATAGACACTAAGCTAAAACTGAGGTTGCCTGGCCCGGCCAGGGGGTGTATACTGCAGAGGAGGAGCTATGCTTTTGCATCTACTTAGTGTCCTCCTATGGATAGGCAGCATAACACCCCATGGTCCTGTGTCCCCCAATGAGGCGTCAGAGAAAATATGATTCTAAGCTGTATGTTCAAGAAAGAGTTAACCAAGGACGAATGGACAAATGTACAATGAACAGAGAAGGTATTCATGCTTATCAGTGGTTTCACACAAAGAGGGAATGTATTATCTGTGGGATGAAATGTGGGTTTCTATGTCCCTACGCACCTCCCTATACTGTTTCGATGTGTGAGAAAAGACAGATTGATACTTTTGTACATGTCTGAAGGTTGAAATGTAATACTGATATCAGACCTATTGAATGCACAAGTCAGTCGACTATACTGACTCAAACAGTGAACACGTCTCGTTGTGATCAATGTCTGATTTATTATATCTGCGCAGATAGCTAATTTGGACTCGTCCTTTGGATTTGCCCTGAACAAAGATTCCATTAGCAGTCTTACCTAAATTTCTCCCTTGACATTATATGCAGTAAAAGTAGACATCTGCGTAATTTCTAAGCCACAACCACTCACCATAGAAGTCTTCCTTGTGGTCTGCATAGAGCTCTTATAAAATAGATGGTGATGTATGAAGGGGCCTATAACTGGATAGGTCTCATTTAGACCTCCTTCACTAAAGTGATGCAGGAGGCATCTGACTGACAGAAGGATCCCCCACCTTATGGTCTGTTATAAAAGATTCAGAACAACTTGCGCTGTATCAACTGAAGTCCCTGGTGTCTTCATGAACGAATCCATTGAGTGGCCCCATCCACACACAGACATACAGAGAAGACCTTCACCCACCGAGCAGCACCGCCAACCGGACCCCCACCAGGCATTCCCACAAGCTAAACACAAGCCACACTGAAACCCCTTCCACAAAAAACGTGTAACACTCCAACCAGCTCCTCTTGCTCCACAAAACGCCGCCTGCAGATGACACCCATCTTCCAACACAACAGGTTCCCATAAATTTCATGGTCCCTTATGCTATCTTTAATGGGTGTCCAATTGGCCTGAAAAGTGATTAGTGGTGGCAGCTAATCATTATTCTCGGGTTACAGTGGCTGTACCGAGGTGTATATATTCCATGTGCTGGAATCGGTTGTGTATATACTATACGTCACTGTCAGATCCCCAATAATTGGCTTAGCAGTGGAAACAGCTGTGGTCTTGTTCATTAATCGTCCGTCAACCGCATAATTGTCCTGACGATCGGGGGCAGCAGATGGCGGTTCGTTACAATTTGGTGGCAGCAGTAGGTTATCTGTGTGACCCTCCCCTTCCACCCATGGACAATAGCTCTTTTAGAAATAAGTACATTAACAAAATCCTTAATTTAAAACAAAAGTGTGTTTTCTGATGACACATTCCCTTAAAGTGACAAGATGATATAAGGAAATAATAAAGGATGTCCATTTGCTCCTTACCCAGGGTGTTTATGCGGTATATAAACTCTTTAAACACTTCCTTTTCTTGCAAGAATTCAACCGGGATCTCTGGGAGCGACGTTCCAAACTCTCCTCCAGTTTTGGGGGACCAGCCGAGCTTCCACACCTGGGTAACAAACAGCAAATTGTAAAGGCTAATCTCTTCTAAAAGTCTTGGAAGAAAGTTCAGGCCTGGATACCCGCGATGAGAAAACTAGCAGCAAGTCAGTATCGTGCAATAAGCTCCACTACCCAGAAAAATAGAATTCCAAATGTATTACTCAGAATTATTATTTATTTATTTTTTTTAATATATTTTGTGCGAGAATACAATCCATTTTGTTCCCATAATGTCCACCTTGTCTTATAGCTAATGATGTTACAGGGTTCAGCTAACACTGATGGATGGGGAAGTTTCACATTTCCGTTCACGCCCCTTCTGCTCTTATTAGTGCATAGTTCAGGCGAGTTATTTCTTTGTTTGAGGTACTATATAAACTGGTAACATGAGGTAATAAAGCAGGAACCTTCAGTACACCAAAGCGTGTGCGCTGTATTGATTTCCCGAGCGCTCGTCAAACAAATCTTAATAATTTTGAGTTACAGAGGCATAGAGGGAGTGTATTTTGCTCACAATTTCTTTACAGGTTCCAAAGATCTACTGGAAATCGGAACCAGAGGGGTGCAGTTGAGGCACCTATATGGGGCCATGTTTCTTGCACGAGGTGACACGCAGACCCCTTCTCTGTACTATCAGGACCCCTGTGCAGATCAGCAGGGATACAGAATTCGATGCCTTCTACTGAACCTGCTCTCATCGTTTTAATAGTAATCAAAATTAAATAGAAATCTTTGTTGCGACAAGCCGGGGGTCACTCACCAGCGGTGGTACTCTTGTATAGCTGTTAACTATGGGTATCCTGGCCAAGCTGATGATTATATTTCTGAACACTGGCGTGAGGAACGCGGCAATGTTTCCATTTCTCTTGTGCCCAAACAACAAAACGCTCTGCAGGGAATCCACCATCTCGGACATCATTATGCAGGCGGTCTTGACGAAGGCGGCACCTGAGCGAGAACACATTCATTATTATATTATTATGTTGGTTAATAGCTTAAAAGTGTAACGAGAGGGTTTTCCGACACTGTACAACCACCCAGTCTTCGCCAACTTCCCATCATTTGCTATAAACATCGATCCACCTGGCACTGGCATGTAAGCCGGCAACAGCTCTTCCCATTAATTCTCCCCTGTAGCCTCCTGCCGGCCCGCAGCACCGGTCAGCACTATACATTATATAAGTGTCAGCATTGAAGGCTGTATAATTATGTAAGGAGCAAACCAAGCGGGATTGAACTGTACAGGCTCATTGACATTGAAGGAATCACACCCAGGCCGACGGATGGGATGTCACCGTATCCTGAGAACGCTAACAAGTGGATCAAGTGACTGGCGGCACAATCTTGCAGTAAGAAAAACAGAAATCCAAGTGATCCTGCTGAGTATAAACTTCACACATCACATACCAGATTCCCCTTCCTCTGCAGCGGTCTCGTCTGATGAACTGTTCTTCTTCCTTTCAGGGCTCAGAAGTTGCTCCCCGGGTTTGACTGCAACTAAAGCACAAAAAAAGGTATTCGGTCATGAAAAGCCTTTCATATCATCTATACATGAGCAGATATCACATATTTCTTACTGACCCAAGAGGGAACAATCCAGGCTCCTACAATGCTTGGAGACATGACAGTATGAAAAATGCAGCCCCCCTGGGGTCTTCACATAGCAATGCTGCTTTTGTTATCATTTTAGACTCCCTGCACTATTATTATACCTGGACTGCACTGATTTTCCTATATGTTGATGCAAATCAGTCAGTATAATGTTCAAATCATCAATCGTTATATAATATAGATTACAATTTATTGGACAAGTCTCCCAATAATAACAATACTTTTCCAAAAGTAAAAAAACACTGTTCCAAATTATTATGCACAACAGTTTCCAAACATTGAATAGGTTGCAGTGAACTGAAAATTCAGATTTGTTGAATTTGCAGCAAAAAGGGTCAAATTTACTGAAAACAAAAGCTTTTACAAATCAAAAACATTTTAATAGGCCAGGTTACAATGTAATATAGGGTCCCTTCTTTGATATCACCTTCACAATTCTTGCATGCATTGAACATGTGAAATTATGGATAGTTTCTGCTTAAATTTCTCTGCAGGAGGTCAGCCTCCGAGACACTGCTGTAAAGATGTGAGCTGATGCCTACTCTCATAGATCTTTTGCTGGAGGATACTCCAAAGGTTCTCAATAGGGTTGAGGTTAGGGAAGGCTGGTGGCCACACCATGAGCTTTACTCCTTTTATGCCCATAGGCTGGAGGATACTCTAAAGGTTATCAATAGAATTGAGGTTAAGGAAGGTTGGTGGCCACACCATGAGCTCTTCACCCTTCTATGCTCATAGGCTGGAAGATACTCCAAAGGTTCTCAACAAAATTGAGGTTAAGGGAGGCTGGTAGGGACACCATGAGCTTTTTCTCTTTTATGCCCATAGCAGCCAATGAATTCTTTGCAGCAAGAGATGGGCATTTCATGCATGCAGAATATTTTGCAATGGGTGGCTTGGGTTCTTCTTTTTGCATCATGGAATAAAGTAGTCAGTCAGAAATTCAAACTTTGGCAAGCTTATTCTCACACCTTCCAGGACCCTATAGGGCCTACCATTTCTCTCCCCATTACTCCAACACCTCCTTGCTGATGTTGCAGCAAAAACCTGAGGAGGTTGTTTTAACTTCTTGAAAAGGTATGGATTGTACAGATTAAGACAGTTCCTTCTTCCTTAATGTTGAAAGTCTGATTAAAGGCTGTACTCAGACTATCCACCATATTCCAAACTTTAGGAATCTGATCGGATTCAAACATCTAAAATTGGATTTGGATAAGGGTTGGACTCCTGAGCCGCTGGAGTGTTGGAAGAAGGGGAACGAGAAAAGAATGCCATTCAGGAGGATGCTGAAGGAGTGGAAGACCTGGAAGAACAACTAGTGTGAGCTCGCTTCTTGGATCTCTTATGTGGTCTGTCAAGTTGGAATTGAGGAACCAGGGAATCCAACTCCCCAGTGAAGCGAGTAGGACTCCTTTGGTGGTGGCTGGATTAGGTAACCGTTCCATGACGGAAATTAAGGACTGAGATACTTTAGTTAGGTTGGCAACTGAGCGGGAGACAGCCGCGGCCCACTCGGGGGCAATGGGCACATTCTCACTGCGGGCAGTGGGGGTGGCTCCTCTGGGGATTACATTGTGGACGGATTACAGTTTGGGCAGAGGGACGAGATCTGACTGGACGGAAACCTCTTGTGGCAAGAGGCACAGGCAAAATGAAGGACGGAAAAGAAGAGAGGGAGAGAGACAGAGAGAGGGAGGGAGACTGACTATCTTTGGAGTACACTGAGGAAAACCGTCATCAGGTGTCCCGGATGAGGTCTGTCAGGCCGTCGGATGGTACTGTTTCGTCTAAACTCCCTGCATGTTAGGCTCTTCGGGGCGAGCGGGCAGGGGTACGGAGGAAAGGACTGCTGGGAAGCCCCAAAAACTATATATTAGGGGGTTAGGGTCTTGCAAGAAAGAGGCAACAGTTTCACAACCCCACACTGAGCTCTCGGTCTCTAGGTGGGATGCCAACGGCACTAGGGGTAGCTGATCAGTGTGGGTATCGGGTGTCGGATCCCTTGCCGAATGGCTGGAAATGGTACAATAATGAGTGTCTGCAGGAACAGTAAAGCACGGTGGAAGAACTTAGCAAGTTTGGGGCTGCATTGCTGCAGATGGAGGGGAAGTTTTGGTAAGGTCCTTTGTTATGATTCAGGGACCGAGGAGGATCAAAAAATGCGGAATCCCAACAATGGTAACAGAGTGGCTGGAAACTTAACGGACTGCAGACCTAATCCTGACACACAACTAACAGTAGCCGTGGGGCGTGCCTACGATGACCTGGACGCCTCGACAAAGCCGGAGAACTAAATAATCTCACAGATAGAAATATAAGAAAGCTAATCTGCCTCGGAGTAGTCCCCAAAGATAGATAGATAGCCCCCCACATGTAAAGGCTACGGCGATATAGAAAAACACAATACAAAGCCAGAAAGGACAGATTTCAGCAAAGGTGAGGCCCAAACTATCTTTATAGAAAAGGATAGGAAAGAGCAGCTGTTTGCAGCCGTAAAGAAGGGAATTTTGTTACTTACCGTAAATTCCTTTTCTTCTAGCTCTTATTGGGAGACCCAGACGATTGGGACGATTGGGGTATAGCTACTGCCCTCTGGAGGCCACACAAAGCACTACATTAAAAGTGCAAGGCCCCTCCCCCTCTGGCTATACCCCCCCCGTGGTATCACGGGTTCTCCAGTTTTAGTGCCAAAGCAAGAAGGAGGAAGCCAATAACTGGTTTAAACAAATTAACTCCGAATAACATCGGAGAACTGAAAAACCGTTCAACATGAACAACATGTGTACCCGCAAACAACAAAAAAACATCCCGAAGGACAACAGGGCGGGTGCTGGGTCTCCCAATAAGAGCTAGAAGAAAAGGAATTTACGGTAAGTAACAAAATTCCCTTCTTCTTCAGCGCTCTATTGGGAGACCCAGACGATTGGGACGTCCAAAAGCTGTCCCTGGGTGGGTAAATAAATACCTCATGTTAGAGCTGCAAAACAGCCCTCCCCTACTGGGGTGTCACTGCCGCCTGCAGGACTCTTCTACCTAAGCTGGCATCCGCCGAAGCATAGGTATGCACCTGATAATGCTTGGTGAAAGTGTGCAGACTGGACCAGGTAGCTGCCTGGCACACCTGTTGAGCCGAAGCCTGGTGACGAAATGCCCAGGACGCACCCACGGCTCTGGTTGAGTGGGCTTTTAGCCCTGAAGGAACCGGAAGCCCCGCAGAACGGTAGGCCTCTAGAATTGGTTCTTTGATCCATCGAGCCAGGGTGGCTTTAGAAGCCTGCAACCCCTTGCGCGGACCAGCGACAAGGACGAAAAGTGCATCGGCACGGCGTATGGGCGCCGTGCGGGAAATGTAGATTCTGAGTGCTCTCACCAGATCTAGCAAACGTAAGTCCTTTTCATACCGGTGAACCGGATGAGGACAAAAAGAAGGCAAGGAAATATCCTGATTAAGATGAAAAGAGGATACGACCTTAGGGAGAAACTCCGGAATGGGGCGCAGCACAACCTTGTCCTGGTGGAACACCAGGAAGGGAGCCTTGGATGACAGAGCTGCCAGCTCAGACACTCGCCGAAGCGATGTGATCGCAACAAGAAACGCCACTTTCTGCGACAGCCGAGAAAAGGAAACTTCCTTCAGAGGCTCGAAGGGCGGCTTCTGGAGAGCAACTAGTACCCTGTTCAGATCCCATGGATCTAACGGCCGCTTGTACGGGGGCACAATATGACAGACCCCCTGCAGGAACGTGCGCACCTTGGACAGACGTGCTAGACGCTTCTGAAAAAACACGGATAGTGCCGAAACTTGCCCTTTAAGGGAGCTGAGCGACAAGCCCTTTTCTAACCCCGATTGCAGGAAGGAAAGAAACTTGGGTAATGCAAATGGCCAGGGAGACACTCCCTGAGCCGAGCACCAGGATAAGAAAATCTTCCACGTTCTGTGGTAGATCTTAGCAGAATTCGACTTTCTAGCTTGTCTCATTGTGGCAACGACTCCTTGAGATAATCCTGCAGATGCTAGGATCCAGGACTCAATGGCCACACAGTCAGGTTCAGGGCCGCAGAATTCTGATGGAAAAACGGCCCTTGGGACAGTAAGTCTGGTCGGTCTGGCAGTGACCACGGTCGACCGATCGTGAGATGCCACAGATCCGGATACCACGCCCTCCTCGGCCAGTCTGGGGCGACGAGTATGATGCGGCTGCACTCGGATCTGATCTTGCGTAGCACTCTGGGCAAGAGCGCCAGAGGCGGAAACACGTAAGGGAGCTGAAACTGCGACCAATCTTGAACCAAGGCGTCTGCCGCCAGAGCTCTTTGATCGCGCGACCTCGCCATGAATGCCGGGACCTTGTTGTTGTGCCGGGATGCCATTAGGTCGACGCCCGGCACTCCCCAGCGGCGACAGATTTCCTGAAACACGTCCGGGTGAAGGGACCATTCCCCTGCGTCCATGCCCTGGCGACTGAGGAAGTCTGCTTCCCAGTTTTCGACGCCTGGGATGTGAACCGCGGATATGGTGGATGCTCTGTCCTCCACCCACATCAGAATGCGCCGGACTTCTTGGAAGGCTTGCCGACTGCGCGTCCCTCCTTGGTGGTTGATGTATGCCACCGCTGTGGAGTTGTCCGATTGGATTCGGATCTGCTTTCCTTCCAGCCACTGCTGGAAGGCTAGTAGGGCAAGATACACTGCTCTGATTTCCAGAACATTGATCTGAAGGGTGGACTCCTGCGGAGTCCACGTCCCCTGAGCCCTGTGGTGGAGAAACACTGCTCCCCACCCTGACAGACTCGCATCTGTCGTGACTACTGCCCAGGATGGGGGCAGGAAGGATCTTCCCTGAGATAATGAGGTGGGAAGGAGCCACCATTGTAGAGAGTCCTTGGCCGTCTGGGAAAGCGAGACTTTCCTGTCCAGGGACGTTGACTTCCCGTCCCATTGGCGGAGAATGTCCCATTGAAGTGGGCGCAGATGAAACTGCGCAAAGGGAACTGCTTCCATGGCTGCCACCATCTTCCCTAGGAAATGCATGAGGCGCCGCAAGGGATGCAACTGGCCCTGCAGGAGAGATTGCACCCCTGTCTGTAGTGACCGCTGCTTGTTCAGCGGCAGCTTCACTATCGCTGCTAGAGTATGAAACTCCATGCCAAGATACGTTAGTGACTGAGTCGGTGATAGGATCGACTTTGGAAAGTTGATGATCCATCCGAAAGACTGTAGAGTCTCCAGTGTAGCATTCAGGCTGTGCTGACATGCCTCCTGAGAGGGAGCTTTGACCAATAAGTCGTCTAGGTAAGGGATCACCGAGTGTCCCTGAGAGTGCAAGACTGCTACCACCGCCGCCATGACCTTGGTGAAGACCCGTGGGGCTGTCGCCAGACCAAATGGCAGAGCTACGAACTGAAAATGGTCGTCTCCTATCACAAAACGTAGAAAACGTTGATGTTCTGTAGCAATTGGCACGTGGAGATAAGCATCTTTGATGTCTATTGAGGCAAGGAAGTCTCCTCTGGACATTGAGGCAATGACAGAGCGGAGGGTTTCCATCCGGAACCTCCTGGCATGCACATGTTTGTTGAGCCGTTTTAGGTCCAGAACAGGACGGAATGAGCCGTCCTTTTTTGGAACCACAAAGAGATTGGAGTAAAACCCTTGCCCTTGT
The DNA here is from genome assembly GCF_048569485.1 of Anomaloglossus baeobatrachus. Taxonomy (NCBI): domain Eukaryota; kingdom Metazoa; phylum Chordata; class Amphibia; order Anura; family Aromobatidae; genus Anomaloglossus; species Anomaloglossus baeobatrachus. The sequence continues at coordinate 67,474,473 of NC_134353.1, read as the reverse complement.
TCCTGAGGAGGGACTGGGATCACCACTCCTTCCGCTTTTAGGGAATCCACCGCCTGCAGCAGAGCATCTGCTCGGTCTGGATGTGGGGAGGTTCTGAAGAACCGAGCTGGAGGACGAGAATTGAACTCGATTCTGTACCCGCGAGACAAAATGTCCGTCACCCACCGGTCTTTGACCTGTGACATCCAAATGCCGGAAAAGCGGGAGAGCCTGCCCCCGACCGGCGATGCGGAGGGAGGGGGCTGGAAGTCATGAGGTAGCCGCTTTGGAAGCGGTACCTCCATTTGCTTTCTTGGGGCGTGTGTGAGTCCGCCACGAATCTGAGTTTCTTTGCGTCCTCTGAGTCCCTTTGGACGAGGTAAATGGTGTCTTGCCCGAACCTCGAAAGGACTGAAACCTCTGCTGCCACTTTTTCTGCTGAGGTTTGGATGTTCTGGGTTGTGGTAAAGAGGAGTCTTTACCCTTGGACTGCTTAATGATGTCAGCCAATGGCTCGCCAAACAGTCTATCTCTAGACAAAGGCAAACTGGTTAAACATTTTTTGGAACCAGCATCTGCTTTCCAGTCCTTTAACCACAAGGCTCTGCGCAAAACTACCGAATTGGCGGACGCCATTGAGGTGCGACTGGTAGATTCTAGGACCGCATTGATAGCGTAAGACGCAAACGCCGACATCTGCGTGGTAAGGTGCGCCACTTGCGGCACTGCTGGATGCATGATAGCATCCACTTTTGCTAAGCCAGCTGAAATAGCCTGGAGTGCCCATACGGCTGCGAATGCCGGAGCAAACGACGCGCCGATGGCTTCATAGACAGATTTTAACCAAAGGTCCATCTGTCTGTCATTGGCATCTTTAAGTGAAGCGCCATCCTCCACTGCAACTATGGATCTAGCTGCAAGTTTGGAAATCGGGGGGTCTACCTTTGGACACTGTGTCCAGCGCTTGACCACCTCAGGGGGGAAAGGGAAACGCGTATCTTTAGATCGTTTAGAGAAACGCCTTTCTGGGTGAGCGTCGTGCTTCTGGATTGATTCTCTGAAGTCAGAGTGATCTAACAAAGCACTCAATTTACGCTTGGGATAAAGGAAACGAAACTTCTCCTGCTCCGCAGCCGCCTCTTCTGCTGAAGGGGCTGGGGGAGAAATATCCAACAGCCTATTGATGGCTGAGATAAGGTCGTTTACCATGGCATCCCCATCCGGGGTATCCAGATTGAGAGGGGTTCCAGGAGTGGATTCCTGATCACTCTCATCAGACACATCACAGGGAGACTGATTGCGCTGAGACCCTGAGCAGTGTGAAGACGTCGAGGGTCTTTCCCAGCGAGCCCGCTTAGGGTGGCTGGGGCCATCATCTGAGTCATAATCCTCGGCCTGTGAAGCCGGGGACCCCCCTGTGGGCTGTATACATTCCAAGTAAGGGGGACCTGAGGACAGAGGCCTCGCCGTGCCCAAAGACTGAGCCCCATGCATAGATTGCAATGTTTCAAGGATTTTTGCCATAGACACAGACATATTATCTGCAAAAACTGCAAAGTCTGTCCCTGTCACCGGGGCAGAACTTACAAGCGTCTCAGCCTGGGTCACTACCTCTCCTGACTCCGGCTGGCGAAGCAGCACCGGGTCGGAGCATTGCACACAATGGGGGTCATCGGAGCCTGCTGGTAGATTAGCCCCACATGCAGCACACGCAGTATACACAGCCCTTTTTGCCTTGGCAGCCTTGCGTTTTGAGGATGACATGTTGCTGCTTCCACAGAGCGATCTGGGATATGCAGCCAGAAGCGACCTCACAGTGCAAGAAATACACTATCTATATATCCGCACACAGTACACTGATACACAGTGAGGCACTAGAGGGACCAGCACAGAAAAATCGCTTACCGCCCGCTTAAAAAAGCGGGTGTGTGGTCGCCAGATAGCCCCTAGTCCAGGTCTCCCAGAGCCTTGCGTCCTTCCTCCAGCCAGGCATGCATGTAATGGCTGCCGGCGTCTCAGAGAGGAAGGGGGGCGGGCCCTGGGCGTTCCTGGCCAAGAGCGGGAAGCCTGCTTCCCTCTGTGCCAAGTGAGAGGGCTGGAGCATGTAAATCAGGCTCCAGCCCTCGTCGCTGCTTGCGAACAGCGTCTCTCCCCTACCCTGATTGACAGGGTGGGGGCGGGAACGAATCGGAGCTGCCGGCGTCCTAGGCCCAAAAAGCCGGGGACTAAATTTATAACCGCCGCCGCCGTAAAAGCGCGGACGGCGGATCCCCGGCGCACCACAAGTCACAGCAGCGCCGCCCGGTCCAGAGGGGGTCGGCGCTGCGTTCCCATACACAAAAAAGTCCCCCAGTAATCTGTAGGGACACCAACTCCACGTTGCGGTCCCCGGCGCACTACAACACCCAGCCAGCCCGGAGTGTGTCTGTGCCTGCCGGGGACACAGAGTACCTGTATGATGCAGGGCCTGTCCCTGATCGTACTCCTGCTCCGTCTCCATCAGGTTCTAATGGGTCTGTGGATGGAGCCCGGCGTCAGAGCTGAGAGGCCGGCAGGATCCCACTTCCACAGAGCCCTACAAGGGGATGTGGAAGGAAAACAGCATGTCAGGCTCCAGCCCTGTACCAGAAATAGGTACCTCAACCTTACAACACCATCCAGGGGTGAGAAGGGAGCATGCTGGGAACACTATATGTGTCCTCTTTTCTTCCATCCGAAATAGTCAGCAGCTACTGCTGACTAAAAACTGTGGAGCTATGCATGGAATGTCTGACCTCCTTCGCACACAAAGCTAAAACTGGAGAACCCGTGATACCACGGGGGGGGTATAGCCAGAGGGGGAGGGGCCTTGCACTTTTAATGTAGTGCTTTGTGTGGCCTCCAGAGGGCAGTAGCTATACCCCAATCGTCCCAATCGTCTGGGTCTCCCAATAGAGCGCTGAAGAAAACCCTAATATATGCCAGCACTACTGATATCGAAAAATCCTGAGGTCACACAACCTCTCCCCCACTGTATCAGCACTCAGATGTTACTGGGATCCAAAAACACTAACACAGATGAGGGACTGAATAATATCAAGCATGACAAAACACAAACCTTGCAGAATCATGGAGCTAAGTATACAGACACTTCCAGCAGGGAATGATCCCATTCCACCACAACTCCACACAGACAAATTAGGAGTCATGCATAATATCAAAGCAGAACAACAAAAGATGGTAAACAAACAGCAGAGGTACAAAGACCACTTATCTGAGGGAAGTTCTGATAGTGAGCAGAGCTGGTTACAGAATGTCCTCAACACACTGGAGCAATTGACCACCGGCAAGTAACAAGAGAAAACTACTAAGTTAAATATCCCAATCTGACCCTGATTGCCAGTCCTCTGCAGGTGTGTTGCTTCCATTCCACACATCAACTGCACCACCAGCACTGACCACAAGAGGGAGCCCCAAACTGGAAAACATATTCACAACAGTCCTTTAACTTGAGAAATACAGGCAGATACTTTTCTATCATACAATTGCATTGCGAAAGCATCTGATTGGCTCTAATTTAATTCTGCAGAAGGACAATGACCCCAAACATACAACCAATGTCTATAGGAACTATCTTCAGCATAAAGAAGGACAAGCAATCCTAGAAGTGGTGATCCGGCCCCCGCAGAGCTCCAATCTCACTTTATTCAGTCTGTCTGGGATTATATGAAGAAACAGAAGGATTTGCAGCACAAGCCTCATACACAGAAGATCTGTGGTTAGTTCTCCAAGATGTTTGGAACAACCTCTCCGCTCAGTTCCTTCAAAAACCATTTTCAAAACAGAATTAGTTCTTCTAGGTACACGTCTGCAAAGGATGATCACCAAATATTGATGTAATTAAGATATCTCTATATCAATTAACAAAATGCAAACTAATAACACTTCTCTACCTGAAACCATTCTTACCTTACAGCCTTTTTCCACACTTGGGAGGTATACGATGAAATGAATCTACACAGAACTGGGCCTGAATATGGACTTGTGTTAATAGGTGGAGAATAATTGATCAACCGTCTAAGCAGCGGGCGGTGAGATCAGGAGTGCGCTGTCACTTACCAGCCTCGATAATGAAGCGCGTGCAGCTGATGAGTGAGCAGGCATGGGTCATGTACTCGGCGGAGGCCAGCAGGTTCCACAGCACAGGCTGCTGGAGGGTCAGACAGCAGCAATCCAGAACAGCCTGGAGATCCACGCTCAGCGGGATCTGCTCATGTACCAAGTGCCAGGACACCGCCTGCGGAGAGAAACCGGGTCACACACCGATAACATGGCAGAGAAGTCAATGACCGCATCATAGGTTACCTCCACTGACAGCACCACAAACTTCACAAGCTCCGCTTCCTTCTCTTGGCTTATATGGAAAGAGGGAGGGATTTTTGGTAGAGACATCAAATACTGCGCCAGCGCTCGACAGAGGGTGACAAGGCTGTAGTACACGTCAGCATCACCTAATCCAAAGACAAGAACATGCTCAGTTATCAGGGGGTTAACTGCACAATACACCCCATTTCCATGAATATACACTGAAGTTTTTTTTTTTTTTTCTTCTTCACTGTATATGATGATTATTGGATCCTCAACGATCATTAAAAAGAACTTGCAGCTATCTTCTTATGTAGATGGCTGCTCTTTTATTATTATTTTGCCAGCACGACAGGTACTGGGCTTTTCCATCCACTCTACTTGACTGGATTGTTCCCATTCATTATCATTCTTCCAGCACAATAGGTGCTAGTGTCAAGCGAGAAATTTAGGTGAAGATAGCTACTGGTATCTTCATTCCGAGTATGCAGAGACACGGATCGAATTAGCTATATATAAGCGCAGATATTACTGAATCAGACAATGATCACACAAGACGTGTTCCTTGTATGAGCCAATGTCATAGACTGGGCTCGTGTATTGGAAAAGACTTAATTATACAGAATGCAACATTGAACTTGAAATTACAATAGGGAGTAGGGAGTATTTAACTCCTTAGTTTTTCCCAGTATGTTATAAAATACCTCTCTGCTCATTATTCCTTCTTTCTGTGTGTGAAACTACTGATAAGGCTCCCAAATGAACTTAATATCCTCTTTGTTCATTTGTAGCTTGGTTAACGCTTTCTTGTATATACAGTTTAGAATCATATTATGGTGTCTGTGCAATTGTCATATAGACACACAGATAATTATGCTACTACATTTATATTTTAATTATTTACATACACAGATATTCTTATTATGTTTGAACAAACAATTTACAGCCCAGGCTACCTTCACACTAGACTTTGTCATCCACTCTAATTGACTGGATTGTTCCCTTTCATTAACATGCTGCCAGCACTATAGGTGCTAGACTTTGCCATCTATTCCATTTAAGTGCATTGTTCCCTTTCATTATCATTCTGACAGCACAACACTTACTGGAATTTTTCCATCCACTCTACTTGAGTGGATTGCTCCCTTTTATTATCAAACTGCCAGCCCAACATGTACCTGGACTTTCCCATCCAGTCTACTTGGTTGAATTGTTCCCTTTCATTATCATTCTGCCAGAACAGGTGCTGGGCCTTGCTATCCACTCCACTTGTGTGGATTGTTGATTGAAATTGCCATTGATTCTACCTGATTGGGCAGGTCCTCTTCAACAGCATTCTACCAGCATTGTAGGTGCTGGTATTTCCTTAACCTACTTTACCAACATTCATTGCTCCTTTCATTGCCCAATAGCTTAAGTGCCCTGAATACAAAGCCGACCTCCCGTACCTCACTGCCTGAATGCAGTTTGACAGAAAGACTGATTCCGATGGATCCATCGCCCATAGGCTCTCATTACAACACACGACGGACGCCGACGGCTCCATCGCTGTCCATTTTTTGGACACACACAAAAATCGTTACATTCTGCGCTCCTTCCGCCCGACGGTCAGTCACTCCACGACTGATCTGTCGCGCGACAGATGCAACGCAAGGTCGTCAGTCGCTAATACAAGTCTATGGGGATAAAACCGGAATCCTGCAAAATATTTTGCAGGATACCGTATTTTCTCAAGGCGACAGATTGCGAGTGATGGAAAAAAAAAAAAGACTACAGTGTAAAAGTAGCCTAAGGCTACTTTCACACATCAGTTTTTTTCCATCAGGCACAATCCGGAAAAAAATGGATGAAACGGATCCGGCGCCGGATCCTTTTTATCCCCGATGATTTGTATTAGCGCCGGATTGTGCCTGACAGCCTTGCGTTGCATCCGGCTTTTGCCGGATCCTTCGTAATTGGCTAAAGCGGCGGCTGGATGGAACGTCTCCTGTAACGTTTTTTGTCTCTGACAAAACCGCATGGCACCGGATCCAGCGCGATATGGCGTTATTTACAATGGAAGCCTATGGACGCTGGCAAAAACGGATGTGGCAGCCGGATCAGTTTTTGTAAGGCTTTCACACATCCGGTTTTTGCTGTGCGGCACAATCCGGCTCTTTGCAGAAAAAACGCAACCGTTTTTTTTTGCCGCTGGTTGCATTTTTTCCGCACAGACTTTCATTAGTGCCGGATTGTGCCGCATGGCCTTGCGTTCGGTCTGGTTTTTGCCAGATGCGGCATATTTAGCCCATGCGGCGGCCGGATGGAACGTTGCCTGGCACGTTTTTTGTCCAGCAAAAAAAAACGCATCGCGCCGCATGTGGTTTTTTGCACTGCGCATGCTCAGTAGTGTGCCGCAACCGGCAAAAAACGGACGGGCCGAATGTAAAAACTTATGCAAAGGATGCGTTTTTTTCGCCGCATCCGTTTCATAGGTTTTAGAGCCGGATTTCGCCGCACTGCAAAAACCGGATGTGTGAAAGCAGCCTAAACTGATCATGCTCCAATTTATTGAAAAAAAAAAAAGATGCAGCAAAAAAAAAAAAAAAAAAGGGGCAAAACGGATGCAAAAACGGATGCGCCGGACCAGTTTTTTTGACGGATCAGGTATACCGGAACCATAAAAAAAAGCATCAGGCGGATCCGTTTTTTGCATATTCTGCGCCGGATCCGTTGCATCAGGCACACGCCGGATTGTGCCTGATGCCAAAAAAACTGATGTGTGAAAGTAGCCTAACATGGCTGTGAGACGAACAGACTAATTACCTAACACCGTGCTCAGCTTCTCCCAGTAGGAGCTTCCGTCCACAGGCTGCAGCGGCTGAAAGAGCTGATGAGTGTCCGGAAGCTGCTGAACCGTCTGCGAGATCACATCCAGAATCACAGATCTTGTGGTTTCAAAGAAAGTGCTGTTCTGATCCGCCACCATCTGGTTCACTCCCAGGGACAGACACGGGGCGAGCAGGCTCAGGTTAAACTCCTACAACGGGAAGAAAAGGTCATGTTAGTTTGATGCACCGGTGTTCACATCATTATATTCAGTGATGTAATAAAAAAAAAAAAAAAATCTTTATTTTTATATAGCACTAACATATTCCGCAGCACTTTACAATCATCAGGAACACTGTCCCCATTGGGGCTCATAATCTAAAGTCCCTATCTGTATGTCTTTGTAGTGTGGGAGGAAACCGGAGACCCAGAGGAAACCCACGCAAACACGGGGAGAACATACAGACTCCTTGCAGATGGTGTCCTTGGTGGAATTTGAACCCTGGACCCCAGCGCTGCAAGACTACAGTGCTAACCACTGAGCCACCACAAGACTGCAGTGCTAACCACTGAGCCACCACAAGACTGCAGTGCTAACCACTGAGCCACCATAAAGCTGCAGGCAGCACTGCTCAATGTCCATATACAAGTGGAAAACATCTCCTTGCAAATAATATTCAGCTGGAAGGGACCTATTAGTATAATGCACTCTTATTAAAAAGGATTCCACGTTCCTCTCCTCCAGACGGCAGCAACAAGTGTTCCTTGCATAGATATGATATAATATAAACCCTTCTTATTAGAGGGATTGTTCAGAGCTGCTTCCTTCTGGATCAGGTGTGTGGTCTCGCCAAAGTTACAACCCTACATACCTGCTGAAACTGTGGAAATGTGGGCTCCATACGTGGCTCACCTACACTTACTAAATGCATTGATATTTGGCTTTAAAAAGATCCCAGACCGTTACATTGGTATTGGGGTCTTCCAATTCTCCTCCAACAGATGCTGTCAGGATGGAGCATTATCGTAGTGGTGCAATTCAATGATCAAAACTATTGTTTTGTGGGAGGCGAGCCACCCTCCGCGTTGTATGGTAGAGCCTTTATCCTCTCCCCCCTAAGGCAAACACATGCTCGGCTGAACTTGGTGTTATAAGAGGGTTTGCTGACAGCTATCGGAGGTTTATGGGCGGCTTTAACCTGTCAGGTCCACGAGCAGTTCTGGATGCATATTGCTGATCCCTGCCTAACCGTCCCTGTATACACTAGCATAGATAAAGGGATCTATAGAAAAAGTATTTCTAAAGATCCTTTATCATATGCTAATGAGCGTGGGGACTAGTCCCAAGGGCGTTAGTTCCTGCGCTCATTCCGCCCTCTTAGCATGTTAACACGCCCACAGGGGCGTACTAACATGCTATTCAATGCTCATTGCCAAGTGTCATTAGCAGTGACGTGTACCTGTGTCCATTGTCACTGCTTCAGAAGACAGGCGTAAGATCAGTGCGCATGATCAGACTGCCCCGCACTTCTGGTCATGCACCCCAGACCTCTCTGAAGTCGGGATGCGTATAGTGCCCATGACCGGAGGTGCCAGGGACTTCTGATCATGCACACTGACCCTAAACCCGGTGTCTGATGTCGTGACAACGCACACAAATACGCACGTCACTGCCAATGATGCTTGGCAATGGGCATTGAATAGCATGTTAGTATGCCTCTGTGGGTGTGCTAACAAGCTAAGAGGGCGGACTAGTGTGGGGAAAAAAAAATCACACCCTTGTGACTAGTCCCTGGCCTCATTAACATATCATAAAGGATCTTTAGAAATACTTTTTCTAAAGATCCCTTTATCTATGCTAGTGTATACAGGGACAGTTAGGCAGGGATTAGCATTGTGCACCCAGAACTGCTCACTTTAAGGATTGGGTAATTTTTAAGTTTACTCCTTCCGTTATTCCAGGAACCATAACTTTTTTTTATTTTTCTGTTGCTATAACCACAACAGGGCTTGCTTTTTGGTGAGCAGAATTGTACTCTTGAATGACACCATCCATTTTATCATATGATGTAATGGTAAGCGGGGGAAAAAAATTCCAAGTGTTGCAAAGTATATTATATATATATATGTGAAAATTCTGCAATTGTTTTTTTTCCCCTGAGTTCATTTGACCATAAAACGGACCTGGCAATAAGATTCTCAGGGTCAGTGCCATTATGTAGATACCAATCATTACATCAGTTATCATGTACAGGGAAATATGGAAGCCTGCATCAAAGGCAGGGAGAAGACCCTTGATGTACACAGCACGTCATGAGTAGTTAAGGTACATTTTCACAAACCGACAGGCTGCATTTAGCGACTGATGATCAGAAATTTACCGATCAGCAGTTATTAAAAAACCTATTCACACAGGCAGATCAGTCTTAGAGGGAACATGCAAAATACACTCCTTCTATGCCTCGAACTACAAAATAATAAGATTTGTTTTACGAGCGCTCGGGAAATCATTACAGCACACAAACTTTGTGGTGTACTGAAAGTCTCTGGTTTATTACATTATGTGACTAGTTTATATAGTACCTCACACAAAGAAATAACTCCTCCAATAACGTTTATTACATCATGTGACCAGTTTATATAGTACCTCACACAAAGAAATAACTCCTCCAATAAGGTTTATTATATCATGTGACCAGTTTATATAGTACCTCAAACAAAGAAATAACTCCTCCAATAAGAGCAGTAGGGGCGTGACAGAAATGTGAAACTTACCCGCCCATCAGTGCTAGCTGAACCCTACATTACAGGAACAAAATGAAATCTATTCTCTCACACCTGTAATCAGGATTTCCCAGTATAAACTAAAAGCACAACCTTTATCTGCTTTATTACCGCACTCTTTCGACCTGGATCTAAGCCCCAACTGCTCCTGTATATTCTAAAAAAAACTCTGGTATACAGCACGGTCTGGTACAGTGGCTGTCTTATTTTTTCAGCACCTCCACAATCCTTGCAGCTGCCGTCCTCATGTGGATTACGTGTCCTACATCATCAACAGATTACTGCTAATCTTGTGCCTGTGTAGTCGAAGAGCTGCGCAGGTGTCTATTGCTCGGCCCTCAGCAGAACATAACAAAGTCCTCTAATGCGCATGCGCCAACTTCACTTTTGGTAAACAGGCGCTGGCGCATTACAGGACTTTGTTCTTCCCTTAGTACGCAAAGAAAACTGCGCCTGCACTGTAATTGTATCCGAGGATGATGTAGGACCATCCACATCAATCAAGCCAGGAGGCCGGCAGCCGCAGAGATTGAGGTGCTACGAGGCAAAAAAAAAGGATGACACTGCGCACTGATTGCCAAATTTATCGGCAGTACATGTGCTGATACGCTGCAGGGAACGATGACATTCTGTGCAGCACAAAAGATAATTTCACCGGATAAATAAGCATTGTACATAATCACCAGCTTGGTACATTGCAAAACTATCATAAACCGAGCGCCTCTAAGGCTATGCACGCTTGTGGAGTATTTGGTTGCAGGAATTTCTGCATCTCTTGACAAGAAAACTGCAGCCCAAAACATACTTTTTTTTTTTGCATGTGATTTTTTGTCGCTTTCAATGGTGAAACACGCAGGCAAAAAAAGATTATTCTCTGCACCAAATTTGCAAGAAAAAACCCTCAACAAATGCACAAAATGTCAGGTTTCTGATTAACTTTGTTGGCATCAGGAATTGCTTGCAGTTTTGCGACAAAATTGCATTAAAAAAAAAAAGATAAGAACGCACGGTGCACACAGCGTTACAGCGTAAGTCTGTGTGCGCACGGTGCGTTTTTGATGTGTTTTTTTCTGTTTAGTTTTGGTGCAGTTTGTGGCCCAAATCTGCAGATCGCTCCTTATCCCAGCAAAGTCAACGACAATTCTGAAGGGCTGTGCGCACGTTGCTTATATTTTACTTCTAGATTTGGTGCAGAAAAAAAAACGCAGTGTGTCAATGTTGGTGCATTTTTTTTTTAGCTTTTACACCCAAGAAAGCATGGCACAAAAAAGCACCAAAAAAACGGACCACACATTGCGTTTTTTGGTGTGTTTTTCTGCCACAAAGGTGCAGATTTCATGCAGAAAATATCTTCACCAAATCTGCAGCACGTGCACACTTTGAGTATCTGGCTGTAGAATTTCTGCATCTCTTGGCAGGAAAAACGCAGCGCAAAAATGTGTTTTTTTCATTGCTTTCAATGGTTAAAAACACAGAAAAAAAAAACCAAACAAACAACAAACACTGAAAGAATTGACATGCTGCAGATTATTTTCTGCACCAAATCTGCAAGGAGACAAAAAAAAACCCCTACACATGTGCACTACACTCCAGGCTTCCCAGTGACTTTACTGGCAGTAGCAGTTTCTTGCTCTTTTGTGACAAAACTGCACTACAAAAAGCATAAAAAAAAAGCAATAAAAGCGCACTGTGTGCACACCGCCTGAAAGGACCCTTAGTCATGTACGCGATACCTTGCTGGCCATGAAGGCAAGACGCTCCGAAGCAGGGATTCGATTCACCAGTTCTGCTCCTTCCAGCAGCGCAGAATCAGAGTGAGCGTAACACTGCGACCGCACCAGAGACACGTACCAATCCTGCCACGAGAGGTGGGGGGAAAAATTATACACAAAATTACTGCAAGCATATAAAAAACTGATAGGAAAAGGTCTATAATTTGCCATTCCTGCACTGGTCTTGAAAGTATTCTGTGCCTGCGTAGATGCAGGAGATAGCACTGCCAGCTGTATATATGCGGGCACAGAAGACCGAGGAGAGGGTCACATTGGTGGATGTGCATGGCAGCGGCATTGGCTGACAACACACTGAATCCAGAAGCAAAAAAGGCAGAGAACAAGAGTGTCAAGGGGTTAGGGCTTTCTATAAGTGCATGCCAGACTATGAGGGTTTTGGGGCCGTTTCACACATCCGGCATTTCGCCCTATTGGGCGCACTCCAGTACAGTGTATACAGTACAATGGCAGCGCAACAAGCTCCGGTCACACCCGGAAGTTGTCGCGATGCCATTGTACTGCTAGTGTATCACACTGTACTGGAGTGCGCTGAATACGGTGAAAAGCCGGATGTGTGAAAGTAGCCTTAGAGACTTCATCAAAATTTTCGGAATCTAGTTTCTCATCCGTGAACAGTTAGTGCAGCCGTGATAATCCCACCTCATCAGCTTCCAACGTCTCCAGCCGTGGCTGATTTTTCCCGTCCAGCGGGTGCGAGGTGACTAACGGTAGCGGGCTGATTGTTTCTGGTGCCACAGTTGATCGATATCTGTCCAGCAGAGAAAAAAGTCTTTGGTGCCTAAAAAAAAAAATAAATAAAAAAATCGAAAGATGAAAGAGTGAATGATGTCAGTTGTGATGCACTGCGGTAATCAGCATTAGTTTGTGATCACAAAGCTCAGGAGAAGATCTGATACTTTCTTGGCTCATCGACTTCTTTAGGAAGAGCATGTCTACAGGGTGATCATTGGGCCCCCATTCATCCAAAGTCCTAGAGGTGCAACGGCACATCGAAAGCACCCAAGACATGTTTTATGCCATAAATGTGTTGTGAAGGTCCAGGCTATGAATCAATTGTCCACATAATAAGATCTGTGTTTGTATGATTATTGTTCAGATGCTGATGTACATACCAGGATGCGCCTTTGGAATGTGCCATTGAAACAAATTATACTAGGCTGAACAATGCAAGTATTCATAACATACTGAGAGAATTTATAATCTGCTGGTTCACACCATGTGGGATGTGGACTCCTTGTTCATGCTCAGCAAGGTGTTAAAGATAATGAAGCCAAAATGTACAATGAACAAAGAAGTATTCAGTAGCTGGTTCAAACTGGGATTAGGAAGCCAGTAACATGCTGATGACGTACTATATAGACTTTGCTGATTATCTCTGACCAATCAGGGACAATGTTGAAGTGAATAACTGTGTGTATTTTATAATATACAGATTAGAGGAGCATTGAGCCTCTCCCGGATAGAGACAAGTCTCTGTGTGGCCATTTTTCCTCATACATACATCTGCGTAGATTTTATTTGGACTCTGACCCTGAAGACTCTTTAACGGTCTCCCCCGACAGTGTCTGATATCCCTGTAATACAGACGTAAATATCGCTTTTTGTCTACCAATTTTTCCAATTACCTTTGTGCTAATCCACTGCTCTGCAGGTACTCCTGCATCTTGTCCAACTCATCTATAGGTAACTGGCACACGCTATTCTGTAAGGGAACAAGACCACATTTCCAGATTAAGAATTTCTAAGTATATATATTACAAATTGATATGACATAAAATGTTGTTACATGAAAATCCTGACAAAAAAAGGCCAACCCCTTTAAAAAAGAGAATTTTGTTTACTTACCGTAAATTCTTTTTCTTATAGTTCCGTATTGGGAGACCCAGACATTGGGTGTTTAGCTTCTGCCTCCGGAGGACACACAAAGTACTACACTCAAAAGTGTAGCTCCTCCCTCTGAGCCTATACACCCCCTGGAGATCCAGATCTAGCCAGTTTAGTGCAAAAGCTGAAGGAGAATAGCCACCACAAGTAAAAACAGAGCAAGAACCGGAACAACCGGAGACTCTGTCAACAACAACATCCGGTGATAACACACGGAACAAGAAAGTGCCAACAGGCAACAGGGAGGGTGCTGGGTCTCCCAATACGGAACTATAAGAAAAAGAATTTACGGTAAGTAAACAAAATTCTCTTTTTCTTTATCGTTCCTATGGGAGACCCAGACATTGGGACGTCTCAAAGCAGTCCATGGGTGGGAAATAAACAGAACAACTAAGAAGTAGGCAGAACCTAACTTCACAAGTGGGCGACAGCCGCCTGAAGGATGAGTCTGCCCAAGCTCGCATCTGCCGAAGCATGAGCATGCACTTGGTAGTGCTTTGAAAAGGTATGCAGGCTAGTCCAAGTGGCAGCCTGACAGACTTGTTGAGCCGTAGCCTGGTGCCTGAAAGCTCAAGAGGCACCGACAGCTCTGGTCGAGTGTGCCTTGATCCCCGGCGGGGGAGGCACCTGAGAACACTGGTAGGCGTCCGAAATGGTCGACCTAATCCAACGGGCTAAGGTCGGCTTAGAAGCAGAGAGGCCCTTGCGCCGACCTGTGGTTAGCACAAAAAGAGAGGTGCACCGCCTAAGAACAGCGGTGCGAGACATATAGATCCGGAGCGCATGCACCAGATCCAAAGTATGCAACGCTTTTTCAAAGCGATGAACAGGAGCCGGACAAAAGGAAGGTAGGGTAATGTCCTGGTTAAGGTGGAAAGGAGAGACCGCCTTAGGACGGAGAACCACCTTGTCTTGATGAAAAACCAAAAAAGTTGACTCCGAAGAGAGCGCAGCCAAATCAGAGACTCCTGAGGGAAGTTATGGCCACTAGAAAGACCACTTTCTGTGAAAGACGAAACAAAGAAACCTCCCTAAAAGGCTCAAAGGGGGGTTTCTGCAAAACCGTGAGGACCAAGTTAAGGTCCCAGGGATCCAAGGGCCGCCGGTAAGGCGGAATGATGTGAGACGCGCCCTGCATGAAGGTGCGGACCTGAGCCAGCCGGGCGAGACGCCGCTGGAACAGCACTGACAGAGCTGAGACTTGTCCCTTAAGAGAGTTGAGGGACAGTCCCAGCTGCAGACCGGACTGTAGGAAGGACAGAAGGGTCGGCAAGGAAAATGGCCAAGGAGGATGGCCGGAAGAGCGACACCAGGACAGGAAAATTTTCCAAGTCCTGTGATAGATCTTGGCGGAGGAAGACTTACGGGCCCGAGTCATAGTGGAGATGACTTCAGGAGGGATACCAGAAGTCGTCAAGATCCAGGACTCAAGAGCCACGCCGTCAATCTGAGAGCCGCAGAATTCTGGAGGAAAAACGGACCTTGTGAGAGAAGGTCTGGACGGTCCGGAAGATGCCACGGCATCTCTACGGACAGATGGAGCAGGTCTGGGTACCAAGCTCGCCTGGGCCAGTCCGGTGCAATGAGGATGACTCGACGGCCCTCCATTCTGATCTTGCGCAGGACTCTGGGCAAGAGAGCTAGAGGGGGAAACACGAAGGACAGACAAAACTGGGACCAGTCTTGAACCAGAGCGTCCGCGGCGAATGCCTGAGGATCGTGGGAGCGAGCCACGTAAACCGGAACCTTGTTGTTGTGACGGGATGCCATTAGGTCCACGTCCGGAGTGCCCCACTTGCGGCAGATTGACTGAAACACTGCCGGATGCAGGGACCACTCGCCGCCGTCCACGGTTTGACGGCTGAGATAATCTGCCTCCCAGTTTTCCACGCCTGGGATGTGGACTGCGGATATGGTGGACTTGGAGTCCTCCGTCCATTGAAGGATGCGTTGTACCTCCAACATTGCCAGGCGGCTGCGTGTCCCGCCTTGGTGATTGATGTAGGCAACTGCTGTCGCGTTGTCTGACTGGACTCGGATGTGCTTGCCCGCCAACAGGTGGTGAAAAGCTAGGAGAGCTAGAAGCACAGCTCTGATTTCCAGCACATTGATCGAGAGGACTGACTCGGACGGAGTCCAAGTGCCCTGCGCTCGGTGGTGGAGATATACCGCTCCCCAGCCGGACAGACTGGCATCCGTGGTGAGAATCACACAGGACGGGGTCAGGAAGGAGCGCCCCTGAGACAGAGAGAGAGGGGCCGAAGCCACCACTGAAGAGAGCTCCTGGTCTGTGGCGACAGAGCCACTAACCTGTGCAAGGAGGAAGGCCGCTTGTCCCAACAGCGGAGAATGTCCAGCTGCAGGGGACGCAGATGGAACTGGGTGAAGGGAACAGCCTCCATTGACGCCACCATCGTCTCGAACTGCATCCCTAGGTACGTGAGACTCTGGGTCGGAGTCAGAGTGGATTTGGGAAGATTGACAATCCACCCGAAATTGGGCTAGAGTGGCAAGAGTGAGCGAGACACTCCGCTGACAGTCTGCGCTGGATGAAGCCTTGACTAGAAGGTCGTCCAGGTAAGGAATCACTGCCAACCCCTGGAGGTGCAGAACCGCAACCACTGCTGCCATGACCTTGGTGAATACTCGAGGGGCCGTGGGTAACCCGAAGGGGAGAGCCACGAATTGGAAATGTTCCTCTCCGATTGCAAAACGTAGCCAACGCTGGTGAGAAACTGCAATTGGCACATGCAGATAGGCATCTCTGATGTCGATGGATGCCAGGAAATCCCCTTGGGTCATTGATGCAATGACTGACCGCAGAGACTCCATGCGAAAATGCCGCTCCTGAACATGCTTGTTGAGAAGCTTGAGATCCAGGATGGGCCGGAAGGAACCGTCCTTTTTGGGGACTAGGAAGAGATTTGAGTAGAAACCTCTTAACCGTTCCCGGCCGGGAACCGGTACAATTACTCCGTTGGCCTGCAGGGATGCCACGGCCTGTGAGAAGGCGGCAGCCTTGGAGCAGGGGGGAGTTGACAGAAAAAATCTGTTTGGCGGGCTGGAAGAGAATTCTATCCTGTAGCCGTGGGAGATAATATCCCGCACCCACTGATCGGAGACATGTTGAAACCACACGTCGCCAAAGTGGGAGAGCCTGCCACCGACCAAGGACGTTGCTGGCGCGGACAGATAGTCAAGAGGAGGCTGCCTTAGTGGCAGCAGCACCTGCGGTCTTCTGTGGACGCGCTTTTGTGCGCCAGCTGGATTTTGGTCCTTGGCAGTGTTAGTGGACGAGGCCGAGGGCTTAGAGGACGACCAGTTGGAGGAACGAAAGGAACGAAACCTCGACTGATTCCTACCCTGGACAGGTTTCCTGGTTTTGGTTTATGGCATGGAAGTACTCTTCCCGCCAGTTGCTTCCTTAATAATTTCATCCAGCTGTTCACCGAACAGCCGGGACCCAGCAAAAGGGAGCCCCGCAAGGTACTTCTTAGAAGAAGAATCTGCCTTCCACTCTCGAAGCCACAAGGTCCTGCGGATAGCGAGGGAATTAGCCGAAGCCACCAGCATGGCAGACATGGCATAGGATGAAAAAGCCGAAGATTGGGAAGTTAAGGCAACCATCTCGGGCATAGATTCCCTGGCGAGGGAATGCATCTCCTCTAGAGAAGCAGAGATGGCTTTGAGAGCCCACACTGCTGCAAAAGTCGGGGAGAACGAGGCCCCTGCCGCCTCAAATACAGATTTGGCCAGAAGGTCAACCTGGCGGTCTGTGGAATCCTTAAGCGAGGTGCCATCAGCCACTGATACAACGGTCCGGGCTGAGAGTCTAGACACCGGGGGGTCTACCTTTGGTGAATGAGCCCACTCCTTGACCACCTCAGGTGGAAAGGGAAAACGGTCATCAGAACCACGCTTTGGAAAGCGTTTGTCAGGGCAGGCCCTGGGCTTGGTCACAACGGCCTGAAAACTGGAGTGGTTAAAGAACACACTCTTCGTCCTCTTAGGCGAGGTAAACTTGTGCTTTTCTGCCAGAGAGGGTTGTTCCTCTGATACTGGCGGATTGAGATCCAGTACAGAATTAATGGACGCAATCAAATCACTAACATCCGAGTCACTGTCGGACAGACCAATGGGGCACATGGAGGTAGTCTCCGAGCCCCCAGTAAAGGCATCCTCCTCATCCTGCGAGTCAGCTTCTGAAACCGAGCCGCGGGACGAAGGAGAGGGGGCCCTGCGTCTCTTATTAGAAGGACGGGGCCTGGGACCAGATGATGAATCCTCTGTGAGCTCCGGTCCTGAGAGAGACCTAGCAGCAGAGGCACCCTGTGACGGGGGCTGATGCATGCTCAGCAGAGTCATGGACAGATGTCCCATGGAATCAGCAAAAGACTGGGAGATAGACCTGGTTAAGGATTCTACCCAAGCCGGGGGTTCAGCCACAGGAGCCGGAGCAGCCTGAGAGACCCCTGGGGGGGCGATTCCAGGCTGAGGCATCGTCAGGTTAGAGCAGGCATCACAATGTGGATAGGTGCTCGGTTCCGGCAGCAGGAGCTTACATGCAGTGCATACTGAAAACAGCTTTGGCGCCTTGCTCCTTGTGTGAGACATGCTGCTGGAGTGAGGGCTCTGCCAGAATGACCCCCAGAGAGTATATACAGAAGGTCCACAACCAGAGGTTGTGGCTTACCAGACCGCTGGAGCTGTTTGTGTGCCCTCCAGATCCCGAAGCCCGGACTCCCAAGCACCTCAGCAGGGATGCTGCAGACCAGTGGTGATCACAGGGAAAACGCTGAGAAAATGGCCACCGGAGTGAAGAGAGGGGGCGGGACTCACTCTGAGAGCGGGATCTGGAGGGCCAAAGAGATTCACAGGGGAGGAGACATGTACTCAGTGAGGAGTGTCTCTCCCCTTTGTAGAACGGCCGCTGGGCGGAGCCGCGCTGTCCCTCTGCATGGATGACATGCGAGGGCAGTGAAACCGAAAGTAGGCCTCCGGCAAAGCCTAAATTTGAGCGGTGCGGCCGCCGCGCAGGCACTATCGGCGCGGTTCTCAGGCGACAGCCAGAGAACCCGCCGGAAATGTCATAAAAATCACTCAGCACACTCTCCCACCACAATAAAGTACAAGGGACCCCCACAAATAAACGTTTCAGGTACTTAGCTTGCTGAGACGCAGGGTAGCCAGTCCCTGGGGATGAGTGCTCCGGTCCAGCAGGATCCTAAAGGGCTGCGGATGGAGACCGGTCTCATGCCAAGCATGGAGAACCGTGCTGGCTCCCACTTCAAGCCAGAGCCCCAGAGGGATGGTGAAGGAGCACGGCATGTAAGGCTCCAGCCTGGGAATCAACCTTAACAGCACCGCCGACACAGTGGGGTGAGAAGGGACATGCCGGGGGTCCAGGCTTGGACCCGCTTTTCTTCAAACTCTTTCCAAAAATGAAAAATCAGATGAGAATGCATGTGTGGATGTGACCTCCTGAACACAAAGCGATAAACTGGCTAGATCTGGATCTCCAGGAGGTGTATAGGCTCAGAGGGAGGAGCTACACTTTTTAGTGTAGTACTTTGTGTGTCCTCCGGAGGCAGAAGCTATACACCCAATGTCTGGGTCTCCCATAGGAACGATAAAGAAATGCATAATAAAAACTTCATGGGTTAGATTTTTTTTCCAGAATATACAATAGATGCTCAATCAAATTAGGATCTGGGCAATTAGAAAGCCAACAAGAAAACGTTTTCCATGTTCTGATTTTCAGGAAGGCACTGCTGCCCTGTCACCTAGGCAAAATTTGGCCTAGGCGCTGGATCAGTTCCGCCAACCTTACAGCAGCACTTGCAGGTTCCAAAGCAATGAGCTTGTGAGTGCTGCGCTCCTTTCCTAGGAACCAGCCACCTTTGATAAGAGTGCAGTGGTGGTCAATGGCTTAGACAATGAGTAGAATAGTAAACTATATGATTAAAAATCCCTCTGTTCTTGAAACTAGATAAGAATTTTAATAAAAGGGTCAATTGCAAAGTTGCCAGTTTTCTCAAGCACTTTGCAAATGTTTCCCATTTAAGTAAAGGGGAATAAGATGATTTTGGGTACTCACCATAAAATGTTTCTTCGAGCTTTCATTGGGGGAGAAAATGGACCATGGGTGCATGCGACTAAACCTAGAAGGCTGACACTATGCAACAAAAGTTATCCCCTCCCCAGTAGTATACACCCACCAACTGGCACGGAGGTGATCAGTTAGTGAGAAAGCAGTAGAAGTAACAGTAAGGTAAGAACATAATGAAGTAATTTAGGTAAAACAGCAGAAGATATAGCAACTGAATACAAGGGCGGCTGCTGTGCCCCTGCTAATGAAGGCTCCAAGAAAGATTTTATGGCAAGTACCAAAACTCTTCTCGATCGCTTCATTGGGGTACACAGGAGACTATGGGAAGTATTAAAGCAGTCCCAAGTGTGGGCAAAGGATTGTACCCGCAAGTCTGAGCTTGGACCACTGCAGCCTGCAAGACCCTTCTACCACGGCTCGCATCCGAAGAAGGATAGGTGTTAACTTGGTAAAATCTTGTGAAGGTATGAATGGAAGACCACGTAGAAGACTTGCATAACCACAAGACCTGATCCTGCTGAAGGACAACCTAGGAGGTCTCACCACATGAGTGGAGAGAGCCGTGACCTTTATTGGGCGCACTCTGTCCCTTTCCGGTAAGCTTCAAAAAGGTGGCAGACGGGATCCAGTGGGCAAGGGAGGATCTGGAGGAAGGAAGTCCTCTGCGATGACCAAGCAGATTCACAAAAAAGAGAATTTTGTTTACTTACCGTAAATTCTTTTTCTTATAGTTCCGTCATGGGAGACCCAGACCATGGGTGTATAGCTACTGCCTCCGGAGGACACACAAAGTTACTACACTCAAAACGTGTAGCTCCTCCCTCCTAGCATATACACCCCCTGCTAGCCAGTCCTAGCCAGTTTAGTGCAAAAGCTGAAGGAGGACATCCACCCACAAGTAGAGATAGAGTAAAACCCGGAATAACCGGAGCCTCTGTCTACAACAACAGCCGGTGAAGACACACGGAACAAGAAACTTGCCAACAGGCAATAGGGAGGGTGCTGGGTCTCCCATGACGGAACTATAAGGAAAAGAATTTACGGTAAGTAAACAAAATTCTCTTTTTCTTTATCGTTCCTATGGGAGACCCAGACCATGGGACGTCCCAAAGCAGTCCATGGGTGGGAATAAACAGACAACTGAGAAGCAGGAAAACCCAACTTCACAAATGGGCGACAGACACCTGAAAGATGCGTCTGCCGAAGCCCGCGTCTGCCAAAGCAAGAGCACGCCTTGGAGAGAGCTTCGAAAAAGTATGCAGACTAATCCGAGCTGCCGTCTGACAGACCTACTGAGCCGTAGCCTGAAAGCCGAAAAGGCACCGACAGGTCTGATCAAATGTGCTCTGATCCCCAGCGGGGAAGGCACTTGAGTACACTTGTAGGCCTCGGAAATGGCCGACCTAAGCTAACGAACAAGGGTCGGCTTAGATGCAGAGAGACCGCTATGCTGACTAGCAGTCAGTACTAGAGAGAGGTGCACCGCCTAATAACGGCGGTGCGAGACACCTAGATCCGGGGCGCCCGCACCAGATCCAGGATATGCAACGCTTTCTCAAGCGATGAAGAGGAGCCGGACAACAGGAAGGCAGGAAAATTGCCCCGGATAAGGTGGAAGCAGTAACCACCTTAGGGAAAAAAGTCCGGAGTCGGACGGAGACCACCTTGTCTTGATGCAAAAGACCAAAAAAAGGGGGTGACTCAGAGAGAGTGCAGCCAGAACTCCCTGGCAGGAAATTATAGCCACTAGAAAGACTACTTTCTGTGAAAGATGAAACAAAGAAACCTCCCTAAGAAGCGCAAAGGGGGGTTTCCGGGAACCGGGAGGACCGGATTAAGGTCCCAGGGCTCCATAGGCCGCCGGAAAGGCGGAATGATGTGAGACGCGCCCTTAAAAGGAGCGCACCGGAGCCAGCCGGACGATACGCCGCTGGCACATACCGACAGAACGGAGACCTGTCCCTTAATGAGGGATAGTCCTAGCTGTAGACCGGACTGTGGAAGGGACAGGAGGGTCGGCAAGGCTAAAAAGGTCCAAGGACACCTTGGAGCTCGAGTCATAGCGGAGATAACTTCAGGAAGGATACCAGAAGTCGCCAAGATCCAGGACTCAATAGCTACGCCGTCAATCCGAGAATCCAGAATTCTGACGGAAAAAACGGACCTTCTGAGAAAAGGTCTGGACGGACCGGAAGATGCCATGGCAATCCAACGGACAGAAAGAGCAGGTCAGGATACGAAGCCTGCCTGGGTCAGTCTGTAAGAGAATGACCCGACGGCCCCCTTCCCTGATCTTGTGCAGGGCTCTGGGCAAGAGGTAGAGACGAAGCTGGGATCAAACATGAACCAGTGTGTCTACCGCAAAACCTGAGGATTGTGGACCACGGTTGGACAGCTGAAATAATCTGCCCGCAGTTTTGACATCTAGGATGTGGGCTGCGGATACGGTGGACTAGGAGTCCCTTGTCCAGTGAAGAATGTTGAGGCGCCAAGATTGCCAGGCGGCTGAGTGTCCCGATCTGGAAATTGATGTAGGAAAACGCTGTAACGTTATCCGACTGAACTCGAATGTGCCTAGCCGCCAACAAATGGTGAAGGCTTAGAGAGCTAGAATACAGCTCTGATTTCTAGCCCATTGATCTAGAGGGCTGATTCGGACAGAGTCCAAGCGCCCTGCGCTCCGCGGTGGAGATATAATGCTCCCAAGGCGGAAAGACCAGCACCCTGGTGAGAATCACCTGGGACGGGGCCAGGAAGGAGCGTCCCTGAGACAGAGTGGTCGAAACCACCCCTGAAAACGAGCCCCAGGTCAGTGGCAAAGCCACCACCCCGTGGAAGGAGGGAGTTCGCGTGTACAGCGGACAACATCCAGTCTCAGAGGGCACAGGAGAAACTGGGCAAGGAATCGCTTCCATTGACGCCACCGTCTGACCAGCACCTGTATTTGGTGTCTGATAGAACGACGTCGACCGCCAGCGGAGGGACTACTTATCGACTAAGAGCGGCTTCACAAGAGCCGACAGTCTCGAATTGTGTCCTTGAGAGCCTCTGGTTCGAAGTCAGAGTGGACTTGAACAGAATGACAAGCCACCCGAATAGGTTAGAGTGGCGAGAGTAAGCGAAGTACTCTGCTAAGAGTCTGCACTGGATGAAGGCCTGAGAAGAAGGCCGTCTAGGGCAAACGATCAGTCAATCCCTAGGGGTGCAGGACCCTAATCACAGCAGCCCCAATGAGAATACTCGAGGGGCCGTGGCCAACCCCAAGGGAAGAGCCACGAATTGGACCACTCTGATGGCAAAACGCAGTCAACGCTGGTGTGAAACTGCGATTGACCGTTGCAGAAAAGCATCTCTGATGCCGAAGGCTGCGAGGGAATCTCCTTGGGTTCTTGATTGATCCGGTGAAAAAAACACACGGAACAAGACCGAGACTCCATGTGAAAACGCCACACCTGACCATGCTTGAAAAGCTAAAGATCCAGGTCGGAAGGCACCGCCCTCTTCGGGGACTAGAAATAGATTTAAACAAAAATCTCAGAACCGTTCCCAGTCGGGATTCGGTACAATTACTCCATTGGCCTGCAAGAAATGCCACGGCTTATGAGAAGGCGGCGGCCTTGGAGCCGGGAGGAGGTAACAGAAAAAATCTGTTTGGCGACAGAACTCCATGTTGTAGCCATGGGAGATATAATCCCGCCCCCACTGAACGGAGACGTGTTAGAACCATACGTCGCCAAGTGGAGAGAGCCTGCCACCGACTAGGAGGAGGTTGGCGTGGCTAGATAGCTCGGAGGAAGCTGACTAAGTGGCAGCATCTCCTGCGGTCTTCTGAAGACGCAGCTTCAAGCCAATTGGTTCTATGAACCTAGGCCGAGCTAGAGGACGATCAGATGGAGGAACGGAAACCACCGAAACCTCAACTGATTCCTGCCCTGGACAGGTTCCCTGGTTTAGGTTTGTGGCAAGGAAGAACTCTCCCCGCCAAGAGCTTCCTAAATTTCATCCAGTCGGTTCCGAAGAGACTGGTCCCACCAAAGAGGAGCCCAGCAAGGAACCTCTATAGAGGCATCTGCCCTCCATTTCCGAAGCCACAGGAGCCTGCGGACAGCGAGGAAAGTAGCCAAGACCACCGCCGTGCGGTGTCCAGCATGGCAGACCTAGGCAGAGGATGAAAAGACTGAAGTCTGGAAGTTCAGGCAACCGTTTTGGGCATAGGGTCCCTGTGAGGGAATGCATCTCCTCTGAGGAGCCATCAGCCACTGACATAACGGTCCGGGCAGAGCCACCTGAGGTGAATGAGCCCACTTCTTGACCACTATTGGTGGACAGGGGAAACACAGTCCTCAGAATCACGCTTCATGGGAAGCGACTGTCAGAGCGGACCCTGGGCTGGTCACAGGGACCTGAAAACCGGAGTGGTTAAGGAACACACGTTGTGTTCACCTAGATAAGGTAACTCCGGCGGATTGAGGTCCAGTACAAAATTAATGTACCGTGGGATCCTTATAGAGGTGCCGTCAGCCACTGATACAACTATCCGGGCTGAAAGTCTAGACACCGGAGTGGCCACCCTGGGTAAATGAGTACACTCCTTGACCACCTCTGATGGGAGGGGGAGACAGGCAGCAGAACCCCGTTGTGAGATCTGCAGGACAGGCTGTGGGCTTGGACGCCTGAAAACTGGAGTGGTTAAGGAACACACTCCTCGTCTTGTTAAAGGTATACTGATGCCTTACTGCCAGCGGGGAATACTCCCCTGATACAGGCGGATGGAGGTCCAATACAAGTATAATGGACGCAATCCAATCAGTCGCATCCGCGTCACCTACGGACGGATCAAAGTACCTAAAGTAGCGTCCGTGACATCCTCCTCGTCCAATGAGTCAGCTCGTAATCGGAGCTGCGGGACGGGGAGGACAGGGGACCCTGCGTCTCCCTGTCAGGAGGACGGGGTCTGAGAGCTTTGCTGAGCGAGCAGAAAACGCCCTGAGAAGGGGGCTGCATGCTCAGCAGATGCCGGGACAGGCCGACCCCTGGAAAAAAGATTCCCCCAGGGGTCAGCCATCGACCGGAGCAGCTGGAGGGACCCTGAATGAGCCTCCAAGCTGAGGGGCCACAGTGGTTATGAGCTCGGTACAGCCGTACGAGACTACCAGCAGTGGATACTAAAAACAGCCTGCAGCCTCGCTCTGTGAGACATGCTGCAGAGGTGGGGGGCTATTTCTAGAATGTCTAGAATACCCAAGACAGGGGTCAGCCTGGGGAGACTCCAGGCAGAGGCACCACATAAGGACCATTACAGTGTGGGTCCGTGCCGGTTCAGGCAATATGAGTTTACATGCAGAACATGTAGTATACAGCCTTGGAGCTTTGCTCCTAGTGTGAGACATGCTGCTGAGGAGGTTCTATAATAAAGAATTAACTCCCTCAGAATGCCGTGATCGTGTATAAAAGTGCACAGCCAGAGGTTGTGACTTATCAGGCCGCTACTGTGAGTGCCCCCTCAGGTTCCAAGCCTGGACCCCCCAGCCATATATCCATTCCCTCTGCTGCAGAGCAGCCAGCGCCGATCAGCGTACTAAGAACGCTGAGAAAATGGCGCCAGAGTGAGGGGGGGGGGGGCGGGGGTTAACCTAGGAGCGGGAATCGGAGGGCTAAGGCATGTACAGGGGAGGGAATCATCTCCTAAAACGGAGTGTCGTCCCCTGTGCAGAGCGGCCGGCGGGCGGCGCTGCAGTGTCCCCTTGCATGAGTAACATGCAGGGGAACAAAACGAAACTAGGCCGCGGCTGAAGCCGGGGCCGAGAGTTATACATGCGGCCGAAAATCAGGCATCATCGGCGCGGTACTCAGTAAAAACTGAGAAACCGGCCGGAAAAACTGTAAAAAGCAGCATTATCAACATAAATCACTGTCCCCTCAATAAATCCACATTGTAGAAGGACCCTTGAACAACGTCTCTATACTTAGCTTTGAGACGCAGGGTCCAATCCCTGGTGGGGTGGGGGTCCAGTGCTCCGTCCAGCAGGGTCCTGCCAAAGGGCTGCGGATGGAGGCCGGTCTCCTGCAAGGCAGTGAGAACCGTGTTGGCTCTAACTTCAAGCCAGAGCCCATAAGGGATGGTGAAGGAGCGCGGCATGAAGGGATTTCTGCCCTGAAGTCAACCTTAACAGCACTGCCGCCAGGGGAGTGTGAAGGGACATGCCGGGGGTCCAGTGGACCCGCTTTTCTTCCAAATCTTTAGAAAAAATGAAAAATCAAAAAAGGATGCATGTGTGTGTGTGATCCTCCTGACACAAAGCTTGAAACTGGCTAGGACTGGCTAGCAGGGGGTGTATATGCTAGGAGGGAGGAGCTACACGTTTTGAGTGTAGTAACTTTGTGTGTCCTCCGGAGGCAGTAGCTATACACCCATGGTCTGGGTCTCCCATAGGAACGATAAAGAAAGAGAGAGTTTGTTCGTCTGAAAGAAGCAGTTCTGGCGATGTAAAGGCACAAGGTGCTCTCATAAGGTCCAGCTTATGGAGCGACCGTTCACAAGGGTGAGAAGGAGATGGACAGAACAAAGGGAGCACAATGTCCTTATTAAGGTGAAAAGAGGAAACAACCTTAAGGAGAAAGGATGGAGTCGAATGTAAAACCACCTTGTCCTGATGAAACACCAGATAAGGAAAGCAGCAGGAGAGAGCTGCAAGTTTGGACATCAGTCTAATCAAAGTGATGGCTACCAAAAAGGCAACCTTCCAGGAGAGGAAAGAAAGAGAAACTTCTCATAGCAGTTGAAAAGAGGACCTCTCAAGAACATCTAAAACGAGGTTGAGGTCCCAAAGCCTTACCGGAGAATAAAGAGGTGCAGAACGTGCAACCCCCTGAAGGAAAATACCAACCTGGATACAAGAAGCAAGGTTTCTCTAAAAAAAGAATGGAATGTGCCAAAACCTGACCCTTAAGAGAGCTAAGAGACCGGCCAGAATGAAGAGCCGAATGCAAAAAGGACAGCAGTGAAGTAAAGGAGAAGACCATGGGAGCCTGGTTGGTTTCACATGAGCTAAAGGAGGCCTTCCATGTGCAATGTTATCTGAGAGATGAAGAAGGCTTCCCTCACCTTGATCATGGTCTGGATGGTCTGACCGGAGAGACCAGAGGATCCCAAAACTGTGGTTTCAACAGCCATGCCGTTAAATTGAGGGGCTGAGAATTCGACCGTGCAAAAGTAGATCTGGAATGTCTGGGAGTTTCTACGGGAGGTCTTCTAGAAGGTGGATTAGCTCTGCGTATCAAGATCTTGTGGGCCAATCTGGGGCCACAAGTTTGATGAGTTCTCCTTCCATTTAGATTTTTTTAACCAACCTGGGGATCAGTGGTAAAGAAAGAAACAGAAATAGAAGGGAGAACTGGGACCAGGAAATCGCCAGAGCATGGGAGTCCATCACTAGGGTAGAGATCGCGAGATCTGGACATTAACTGGGGAACCTCGTGGTTCAATCTAGGTGCCATCAGATTGACGACATATCTCATACCGGTCTAATTCTTGAAACGGCCCATTAACCTATCCACGTGTTTTTGGACCCACCATGCTGCCCATCATTTAGAAAATATAATAGGGATGACGTATAATTTGCAGGCTAGGTTTTAATGTCCAAGAAGAACTAATCAGAGTCAGGCAGATATGTTTCCCTTACCTGTGGAGTTGCAGCCAGCAGCATCTCTACCCGGCGACACGCCAGCGTATCCACCATGCGGGCCAGCACTCGGAACGGCGTGCACAGGAGCTTGTCGATATACAGCAGCAGCACTGCGCCCGACTGGCTGAGGTGAATGCCTTCCAAACATTGCAGAGTTTTCTTCAGGGAAGTTGGCTAATGGATAAAGAAATGGACAGTTAGATATTGGTTATAGACAGCCAAAAACATCAGGAAAACAACCACCCAAAAGTGCAGTGAAAAGCGTTTTTTGTTTTTTTTTTAGGGGCAATGCGGCTCATTGGCCTCATTTAATCCTGGAGTACCCCCTTTAACTTGCAAAATGCCAGATTTTCCTGGCTAATGTAAAATGAGTTTTTAGCTGGAATAAGGAGAAATGAAACCCGCAGAAAAATTGTGACGTTCCGTTCCGGCAAAATGAATATTGGAAAGGGCACACTCGTTACTTGGCTTTGCCAGGCAGTAACCTTTAAAACAAAAGCAGCTGGCACACCCTGCGCTCGGAGAGGAAACCAATATGCTCATTGTACCCTTCTACTAGACTACGTCGTGCCTGTTGTGCCATGAATATCAATGAAAGCTCAAAATGCTTGTATAGTAATTGTCCTGGATACAAATTGCCTGTTTATTACCCAAATAATTGGCACCTCAGAGCTGCAGAACAAAAGAAACAAAGACCACTGGTGACCACCGGAGCAGAAGTACAGGAGAAACATAGGGTTTAATAGTGAAAACTAACATGTGGATGTGCCTTCTCCTCTGCGGGGGCCAGTCCTCTGCGGGGGCCAGTCTTCCCCACAGGATCTTCCCCCCAGGCCAGTCTTCCCCCCCAGGCCAGTCTTCCCCACAGGATCTTCCCCCCCAGGCCAGTCTTCCCCCCCAGGCCAGTCTTCCCCCCCAGGCCAGTCTTCCCCCCCAGGCCAGTCTTCCCCCCCAGGCCAGTCTTCCCCCCCAGGCCAGTCTTCCCCCCCCAGGCCAGTCTTCCCCCCCCAGGCCAGTCTTCCCCCCCAGGCCAGTCTTCCCCCCAGGCCAGTCTTCCCCCCAGGCCAGTCTTCACCCAGGCCAGTCTTCACCCAGGCCAGTCTTCACTTCTGTACGCTGTACTAATCATGGTGGACTCAATTTGTAGGACCAGGTCAGTAATCGGTGGCCGTCGAATAGGAGCACTGAAAGCCACCTCTTACCTAACAGTATTCCTTGCTTTTATGTTTATTATTCGGCTTGGTGCAATGTTATCCTTCTGGTGTGATGCCCATGTGACGTCAGGCCAGGCTGGCTAATCAATAGAAGAGCCGCGGAAGCCAAGAAATAGGAGGAGGATCGCAGGCTCCCGTCTGATGGACACAGAATACTGACCAGGCTTCTTGATAAGGCCCTATGAATCGATTTCCTCCGTTGACAGCTAGCATCATCGGCCGTCTAGTAGGCAGAGGTGCCCATGTTGCCATCCAGGGTGAATAACAGCTGCCATGGAAGACCAGAGTGAACGCCAAACCAAGGCAAAGCTAATAGAATTGCTCATCTCTACAGTACGTGGTTGTTTTTATAGTTTCCTGTAGCTAGCTTAATACTTTGAACTTTCTGACGACCGGACGCTCAGAGCCCTGACCATAACGCATCCAACACCTTTGGGATACAGTAGAACGGAGATTGTGAGACCATCCTTTCCTCCAATGTCAGTGCCTGACCTCACAAATTCCCACACACACAATATTTCACTACGAGTATTGTGTTGTATCCATTTTATTGCAAATAAGCAGTAAAAGATGGCTCAGTTTCAAAGAAAGGTCATCAACCAAGACAGCCCTGGCATATAACATGCACATAAGTTGTGGATATAGTAGTAGCACACAGCAGGCTTTCCATATGGGGTGGCGAGAGAATGAGGACACTTACTGTGGCTAAGTTTTCACAGCGGGACTGTATGGCCTGGATGAAGAGGCCGCTGGCTGCAGAATTCCTGTGTATTGCACTGATGAAGTCCTGCACCGGAGGTTCATGTGACAAGTTGATCAGATCCTGCACGTGGTTCACAATCAGCCAGGTCAGATGCTCCGAATCGTGCAGATTCTGACACTAAAACACAAAAGAAGGGGTCATCATTTACCTCTTTCATGCCCAAAGTCTTTTCATCCTCCATGCTTTGTCTTTCAATACTACTCTGCATTGTTGGAGTCAGACTTTGGACAGAATAATTCTCTTTCCCCTCCTGGCAAATAATGTAGTTCTTTCTATTAAGGCTCCTTCCCCTCCTGGCAGATAATATAGTTCTTTGCAGTAAGTCTCCTTCCCCTCCTAGCAGTTAATATGGTTCTGTGTAATAAGTCTCCTTCCCCTCCTGGCAGATGATATAGCTGCCCAGACACGGATGTTTTTAACTTAGATAGTGGCATTTAAGTTAGGTTCCCGGATTACAGAAATATACTTTGCCGTTGGTTTCCGGGCTTACATGCATTGGCCAATTCATAAACTAAAAATCTCATTTTTTCATATAGCAGTAATGCAGTACCAGAGTTCCCTTATACATTGTTGGCTTTTTAGTGTGCAGCTGTATGCATCTTAAAGTTCTGTAATATGTCTCCTTCCCCTCCTGGCATATAATATATCTATTTCTAGTAAGTCTCCTTCCCCTCCTGGCAGATTATATAGTTCTTTCTAGTAAGTAAAATAAATGTATTCAGCTCACCCCTTTTCACTCTAGGATCCACCACCGATGCATGGAACGCCCTGGCCCGGGCGGAGACACACAATCATGGAGAGAAAAAATAAGGTCCATGACTAAGACCGCAAGGTTGAAACGCGTAGGGAAAGTCCTGTGTTTTTCACTATGTGTCCCCATGCCCCTTTTGTGTGTTGCATCCTGCTTTTAATGGATTTAATCAATTTTTCAGTTTTATCCTAAATCTCTCCGGCAATCCGATGCTGGATATTTTTTCTCTCCATGATTCTTTTTAGTAAGTCTCCTTCCCCTCCTGGCAGATTATATAGTTCTTTCTAATAAGTTTATTTCCCCTCCGGGCAGATAATGTAGTTATTTCTAGTAAGGCTCCTTCCACTCCTGGCTGATAATATAGTCCTTCCTTAAATGACCTGCAGAAGAATCCTTCAAAGCTACACACAGACTTTGCTTCTTTCCTGACAAGCAGGAAGGAAGCCATTTCTATTGGGTGCCTGGCAGTGAACAGAGGATACTCACCACATAGTCACAGAACAGGATCAGGGCGCCCCGCCGGACTATTTCCCGGTTACACACGCCGAGCCGTGACTGTGCCTCCACCTCGTCGCTGTCCGTGGATATCTGAGGGCTCAGCAGCAGTTTGGTACTGGACAGGTTGTTTCTTCTTTATACAAAGAGTAGACAGATTATTATTCATGAGGACATTTTGCTCAGCCGTAAAACATGTGAAGATAGATAATGAAAAACGTACTCATCAATTTTGGACCTCAAGGTGGTCCTAAACCTTAGACTGTCCAATAAAGGCAAAAAGAACTACCAATGACTATTGGTGACGGACCTGTGGAGCAGTATTGTTCTGAATATATTATGTGACGGAGTCTTTTGCCTAGCATTACCAAAGCTGAGGAAGTCCATGATCAGGCGTCATGCATTATTCTACATATCGAGCAGCAAATTTTCAGTCTCTGCAAACGAGATGACCGCAACATGCTCCGTCCCAGTACAATGCACATCACAAAAGGGAACCTGCCATCACCATGCTGTCCGAACCACGAGCCACGGGGATCAGACACTGCCTGAGTTATTGCAGTTGTGTAGGTTTTGCTCTGCACTAATCTATGTGATCAGTGCAGAGCAGGAGAAGAACCTGCCGGGATCTGACCGATGAAGGCTTCATGACTTATTCCAGGACCTTTCAGGTCATGCGACTGATCACATGATCTGAAAGATCCTTCAGTTAATCCAGCAGAAGGTCCTTCAGCTGCTCGGCTACTACAGCCTCCGTTCGGATCCCAATCAGAAACTACAAGAAGTGGTAATGTATAATGTGTGTGTTGAGTGTGTGTGCATACAGTGTGTCCACCCGTATCCTGTCCACCGCCATTAACTTGAGAACGGCGGCAGCTATAGGCATAGAAGTGGTGTCTAGGTATAGTAAAGTAGCCATGCGCTACACAATGAAATCACCTATAGCGCCACCTGGTGGAAAACAACGGAGTTAGCATTTTTATCTTGAAAACGGAACGAGATAGAGAAAAAAGTGAATTACAAACTTGTAGGGCATCATCAATTCAATACAAATCGACACCTTGCATACAGAAATGCTATGATATGAAACCCATGACCCCCCCCCAAAAACATTGAATGCTGGTCACGCATATGGTGCTCATATAACTTTGATGCTCAAAGTGGCCCCCGTCAGCTGCAATGCACATCTGGACTCTGGACAGCATACTGTATCTTGCTGCACCTTGTGCAATATGGTAGGTGACACGTTTGCACAATCATCTGTGATACGTCGTCGTAGATCCTGCAATGTTGGTGGAGGGGTCGCATACACCTGCTGTTTGATGTGACCTCACAGAAAGAAGTCCAGTGGGGTCAGGTCAGGTGAGCGTGGAGGCCACTCCACACAGCCACCATACCCAATGACTTGTAGGAAGGTCTCCATGAGGTATCGCTTCACGTCCGCAGCCTTGTGAGTTTTACACGTTCTAAATCATAGCATTTCTGTATGCAAGGTGTCAATTCGTATTGAATTGATGATGCCCGACAACTTTGTAATTAACTTTTTTTCTCTATCTCGTTCCATTTGAGATAAAAATGCTAACTCCATTGTTTTCCACCAGGTGGCGCTATAGGTGGTTTCATTGCGTAGAGCATGGCTCCTTTACTATACACCTAGACCCCACTTCTATGCTTATAGCTGCCGCCATTCTCAAGTTAATGGCGGTGGACAGGATATGGGTGGACACACTGTATAAATGTGCATGTAGCAGAGCTGTGTATGAAAGTTAATCGAGTAGAAGGTCCTTCAGCTCCTACAACCTCCGTTCAGGTCCCAACCATAAAACTACAAAATCTGGTAATGTATAATGTGTGTATGTAAATGTGCATGTAGCAGAGCTGTGTATGAAAGTGTAACTGAGCATGTAGCAGAACTGTATGTGTGTAACACACTCTGCAGAGAAACACAAACAATAGATTACTTGCCTATTCTACTCCATTACATTAAAATTAGTGCTAATGACCTCTAAACTTTACACCACCAGGAAATTGTAAAAAATAGAAAAAATATGTGTCATTTTCTGCTGTCTAAATCTAGGGGGTGTACACTGGAAAATAGAACAAGAAAAAAAATAATGAAAAAAAAAAAAAACAAGTTAAAGGGAACCTGTCACCACTTTTTTGGCGTATAAGCTGCGGCCACCACCACCGGGCTCTTATATACAGTATTCTAACATGCTGTATATAAGAGCCCAGGCCGGGGGTATAACATAAAAAACACTTTATAATACTTACCTAACGGTCGCGCGGTGGGCCTTATGGGCGTCTCAGTTCTCCGGTGCCGGCGCCGCCTCTTTCGGCCATCTTCGTCCTCTTTCTGAAGCCTGGAGGCATGATGCATCTACGTCATACACACTCGCCGGTCCTGCGCAGGCGCACTACAATACTTTGATCCGTCCTGCTCAGGATCTGAATGCCGGCGAGTGTGGATGACGTCGGACCCGTCATGCATCGCGGCTAGAGGAGAACAAAGATGGTCAAAAGAGGCGGCGCCGACACCGGAGAACAGAGATGCCCATAAGGCCCACCGCACGATAGTTAGGTAAGTAATATAAAGTGATTTTTATGTTATACTCCCGGCCCGAGCTCTTATATACAGCGTGTTAGAATGCTGTATACAAGAGCCCGGTGGTGATGGCCGCAGCTTATAGGCCGAAAAAGTGGTGACAGGTTCCCTTTAAGCATAAAATCTTGATGTAAGCAGTGGATCAATTTATGATGACACATTTCCTTTAATGACGGAGGATGACAGGGAGCAGCGTGGGTGGGAAGAAGACTTCAGGGAGTATCGCTTTAAAACAGAATTCAAAATTTTTAAAAATATAAGAAAAGTAAAAAATAAATAAATAAATAAAAAAAAAAAAAAACCCAAAATAACCTTTGAGAACATGGAACATAAGGAATAATTAATGAGGACATCAAAACTTCACAAAATGCTAAATTACAATCCAGAGGCTGCTTTCCGGTTAGGTGAAAGGTGGTAACCATGGCAACAAGAAGTTAATAACTCGTTAGGCTTCTCAATTAATTATACGGAGCCTAAGTAATTATGTATAAATTGGTGGAACAAATTGTACCGTGCGCGATGGCTGTGTAGGAGCAAACATTGTGTTTATGAGGCAGCGTGTCATATTAGATTTGTGAGCGCCAGCCTTCCTCCTACACGGACGAGAGCCGCGACCAATAATGATGCCGTGCACTCGAGCTGTTTATGTTATTAAGGCGACGGGGGGGGAAACAAAACAAGAGCGCACTGACATTAACAGACAGGGAAAAAACTCAAAACATTAAAAGGAGCAAATAAGATTTATCCAAAAAATTGGAAAGTTTCCGAATTCGCATGACCTGGCGCTCTATATTCGCAACGTTTTACTTGCCACGTTCTTGAAGACCACGGTCAAGACCTGTGAATCCCCAGGAGACATGACTTTGGAAAATGTGGCCAATGAAACCGGACAACTCAACCCAATAAATATTGGACAACTGAGCCGCTGACACTCCCTTACGACGCCCCCATCCACACTCGGCCGAATGTTACTACACTGCCACAATCAAACTCATCCGTTAGTGGCGTATCTCCAACGAGAAGATCGGGTGTAGAAATGCAGCATAGACCCTCATCTGTTGAGAGTTGGAAGGCCCCCATACATATTACACCATCGGACGATCCCGCCTTTGTCGGCTTACTTTGGTTGCATATGTATGGAGCCCATTCAACAGCCAGCCTA
Source organism: Anomaloglossus baeobatrachus (assembly GCF_048569485.1). Taxonomy (NCBI): domain Eukaryota; kingdom Metazoa; phylum Chordata; class Amphibia; order Anura; family Aromobatidae; genus Anomaloglossus; species Anomaloglossus baeobatrachus. The sequence goes on along the minus strand of NC_134353.1, from coordinate 67,440,097 downwards.
CAGTAGAATAAATAATACATAATCCATATTTACCTTTGTATTCCTTCTTTTGTAGATGTAAGGCATTAAAATATTAATTTTTATTTCATAAATTAATAGTACAGATGAAAATATGAAACTTTGTAATATGTCTTAGGGGAGAAATCGGCTTCTTTCTCCTCCTGGACTGATCCTTCATTCTCAGGCTGCTTTCACACATCAGGTTTTTGCCATCAGGCACAATCCGGCGAAAAAACTAATGCAATGGATCCGTCGAAAAAACGGATCCGTTGCATCAGTTTTTTTCCATTTGTTTTGATACTGAGCATGCTCAGTTTAAAAAATATGGAAACCGGCGCCGGATTCGGCAAATGACAGATGACGCCGGATCCGGAGTCCATAGGCTTCCATTATAAAACACGCCGTATGGTGCCGGATCTGCCGCGATCCATTTTTTTTTTTGCCGGACACAAAAACGTTCACTTCAACGTTTCATCCGGCAGCCGGACAAGCAAACTTTGCCGGATCCAGCAAAAACCGGATGAAACACAAGGCCATCCGGCACAATCCGCCGCTAATGAAAGTCTATGGGGGAAAAAACGGATCCGGCGTTAACAGACGCCGGATCCGTTTTTTCATGTTTTTGCCGGATTGTGCCTGATGGCAAAAAACTGATGTGTGAAAGCAGCCTTAATTCATGTGTAAAATCTGTATTTTGTGAAGACAGATTTCCCCATTACTGAGACAGGAGATGGCAGTTGGTGCGTTGAAAATTCTATGGAGGAGGCGGAGCTAGCAAAATACACAGACATTCTGCTGCAAGTTCTCCATAGAACGTTATAAGCACCAACTGTCATCTACTCTCTGTTATTGGAAACTTTGTTTTCACTGAAGACACATTTTACCTGTGAATTGATAATTTTGACAATAAATGATCAGTCCAGGAGGAAAAAGAACATTTCTTTAACAAGATATATGGCAAAGTTTCATATTTTCACATGTGCTATTTATTAATGGAAAAAAAAAATATAATGATTGTTACTCTATAAGATTTGGAAAACCAATACATTTCACAAGGCAGAAGCCAGACACTGGTTATACTAGTTTGCAATCACCCATCGCCACATTTGATTACATGGTGCTATAGGCCATTTTATCTTCAAAACTGCCTTAAAAAGGTACTCCCATCTCCAAGATCCTTTCCCAATATATCTTAGGTATAATAATAATAGCAAATAGTTCCAATTAGAAATGTAGTATAGCTTTCCTAATATAGCTGTGTCTCTTACCTCATGTGCAGGGCATTGCACCTTATACGTCCACTCATATAATGACAGTTAATTAGGCATAGTTAGTTGCCTGTGGTTGTAACCATGAATACCTATAACTACTGCAATGCCCTGCAATAGTGTAATAATAAAGTGTAACAATAAAGGGTAAAGATAATAATATTAGCAAATACAATCAATTAGAAATGTAGTATAGTTCTCCTGATATAGCCATGTCTCTGGCCTCATGTGCAGGGCATTACAGTTTAGGTATCCATGTTTACATGCACACATATAGTGACAGTTAGTTAGTTTGTTCGTTGTTGCAACCATGGATACCTAAGCTACTGCAATGCCCTGCACATGAGGTAAGAGACACAACTATATCAGGAGAACTATACTACATTTCTAATTGGAGGTATTTCCTAATATTATTATTATTATTATTATTATTATTATTATTAATAATAATAATAATAATATTATTACTACACCTACTACATATTGGAATAGGATCTTGGAAATGGGAATACCCCTTTAACTATGCAAAGATTTGTGTACTTGGCCCTGTTGCAGCATGTTTGGATTTTAAAGGGATATTCTCACCTTAAAAAGTCATATTAGATTGATTAGTGGTCTGCTTCTTGGCTCCCCCACATGCCTGAGAATTAGGAGGCCGCAGTGCTGCTATAGCATAGCATCCCCTTGCACATTATTCCCAGTATATGACCTCTATAAAAGGGACAACCAATATGATGCGAGTATGCCTTTAAAAGGGTCTGTCCATGGTTAGAAATATAGGTCTGCTTCTTACCCCAGAAACAACGCCTTGTCTGTCTATAGGGTTTATCTAATATAGTAGTGCAACCCATTCACTTACCTGGGATCGACCTGCAATTCATCACTTGACCTATAGGCAATGTTGCACTGATCACAGAAGAAAAAAAATGCATATTGTTTTCTACTCTTTGACACCTCCTATGATACACTAACCTAGTTCTGATCTAATCATATCTAAGCATTGGGCTACATTCGCACATTAGTTTCTGGCTGCTTTTCTTGTTTACGTCTGTTGGGACCTCCAATGATCCCGAGAACAGAGCATATGCCTGGCCTGCGGCACATTCATTGTCTATAGGACTGCTGGAGAAAGCAGAGCACAGCGCTCAGTTCTTCCCGACAGTGCCATAGACGATTAATGGAGCAAGCACATCTATATTCCTTTCCTGGCGGGTCTCTGCAGGGTCCGATTTTGGGATAGGTGGGGACCCCAGAAAGTTAGATACAGTGCCATTTTGAAAAATCCCTTTAACATGTATTAAGAGGATATATGTCGAGGTCTTACTTCTGGGTCTGGTGGACTTCTGACCACCAGTTGTAGTTTATGTAGTCAATCAGCAGAAGAAACTGACACCAGAGAAGAACTAGAGACGGATGGGTGGGAAACATGGACTCCACCAGGTCGCTCAGGCTCTCCAGCGTGTAGAAGGTGCCGTCGTCACCGCTCCCCTTAAACAATCTTGTGGCTGCGTTTGTGATTCTCCGGAACATTCCTGAGGAGAAGAAAATAATATTTACAGAAATAATCGCAGCAACTTTGCTGCAAAAATTCCTGCACCTCTCCCATTTGTGTGAATGGGGTTTGCAGAAATCAATGCACCCACTGCAGCAGGGCATTGCTGGAACTCTACTTGCACATATTTATGAAATAAACCTCCAATCTCTGAACAGAAGCCATGCTCACATTCAGCATCCTAGCGCCAGTACAGCACTGGTTTTGCTTTATATATGAAAATCCGGATTGGTCCTTTTTAAGCTTTTTACAAGGGGGTGCAGTTCTTGATTCCCTGTATTCAATTTACTCTGCAGTATTACTAGATGAGCAACGACTCCTTCTAAAAACCATAAAAATTAGCAATAAATAAATAAAAAAGGCTCATATCTCTTGAACAGTATGGCGGTTTTTAAAACTAGAAAACAGTGGGATACTCGGTGGATCAGTGGGAGTAAAAGAAGAACCAAATCTGGCCCCATCAAACTTTGTTACACATCTTCTTTAAAGGGGTTAGATGACCAGGGGAGGACAAAGCTGCTTGTAAAGGGTTAAACTAAACCGACATATTGAAAAGAAGGCTGGCATGGTTTACCTGTATTTCTGATTCTTCTAAACTTCCCTCCCTGCCTCTTTATAACGTAAACCTGCAATGCCCTGCACATGAGCTAAGAGACAAGGAGAACTATACTACATTTCTAATTGGAGGCATTTGCTAATATTATTCTTATTACACCTACTACATATTGGGACAGGATCTTGGAGATGGGAATAGCCCTTTAAGCCTTTTTCTTCCTCAGTAAATTTTAAAATTAAATGAGAAAAATTTGCTGAAGAGCAAGATTATGTCATAGCGCTCTATCCCCATCTAATGGATGGAAAGAAACCTGCAACTATTACAGCTCTAATAGCACAAGTTCCAAAAAAAGGAAATACATCACTAAGACACCCGACATCCTGCTGCACAAATTGGGTGAGACTTGCAATGAAAGTTCCTGAATAGGGTTGCAGCGGTGGGGCAAAGGGGCTGCTTTTTTATCCTGATTTATCTTACAAAATTAACAAAAATGCCTGATTAAAAAAAAAATAAAAAAAATGCATCACTGTCACTGGTTATTCATCTGCTATAGAACGCAACACAGTCATTTCCTCCCTCATCTCTACCACTCTACCTGTGCTCTCCATGCTGCTGCACAGCCCTACATCTCCTCCCTCATCTCTACCACTCTACCTGTGCTCTCCATGCTGCTGCACAGCCCTACATCTCTTCCCTCATCTCTACCACTCTACCTGTGCTCTCCATGCTGCTGCACAGCCCTACATCTCTTCCCTCATCTCTACCACTCTACCTGTGCTCTCCATGCTGCTGCACAGCCCTACATCTCCTCCCTCATCTCTACCTGTGCTCTCCATGCTGCTGCACAGCCCTACATCTCCTCCCTCATCTCTACCTGTGCTCTCCATGCTGCTGCACAGCCCTGCATTTCCTCCCTCATCTCTACCACTTTCTACCTGTGCTCTCCATGCTGCTGCACTGCCCTACATTTCCTCCCTCATCTCTACCTGTGCTCTCCATGCTGCTGCACAGCCCTACATCTCTTCCCTCATCTCTACCACTCTACCTGTGCTCTCCATGCTGCTGCACAGCCCTACATCTCTTCCCTCATCTCTACCACTCTACCTGTGCTCTCCATGCTGCTGCACAGCCCTACATCTCTTCCCTCATCTCTACCACTCTACCTGTGCTCTCCATGCTGCTGCACAGCCCTACATCTCCTCCCTCATCTCTACCTGTGCTCTCCATGCTGCTGCACAGCCCTACATCTCCTCCCTCATCTCTACCTGTGCTCTCCATGATGCTGCACAGCCCTACATCTCCTTCCTCATCTCTACCACTCTACCTGTGCTCTCCATGCTGCTGCACAGCTCTACATCTCCTCCCTCATCTCTACCTGTGCTCTCCATGCTGCTGCACAGACCTACATCTCCTCCCTCATCTCTACCACTTTCTACCTGTGCTCTCCATGCTGCTGCACTGCCCTACATTTCCTCCCTCATCTCTACCTGTGCTCTCCATGCTGCTGCACAGCCCTACATCTCCTCCCTCATCTCTACCACTTTCTACCTGTGCTCTCCATGCTGCCGCACAGCCCTACATCTCCTCCCTCATCTCTACCTGTGCTCTCCATGCTGCCGCACAGTCCTACATCTCCTCCCTCATCTCTACCTGTGCTCTCCATGCTGCTGCACAGCCCTGCATTTCCTCCACCATCTCTACCACTTTCTACCTGTGCTCTCCATGCTGCTGCACTGCCCTACATTTCCTCCCTCATCTCTACCACCCTACCTGTGCTGTCCATGCTGCTGCACAGCCCTAAATCTCCTCCTTCATCTCTACCACTCTACCTGTGCTCTCCATGCTGCTGCGTCTCCTCCCTCATCTCTACCACCCTACCTGTGCTTTCTGTGCTGCTGCACAGCCCTAAATCTCCTCCCTCATCTCTACCCCTCTACCTGTGCTTTCCATGCTGCTGCACAGCCCTACATCTCCTCCCTCATCTCTACCACTCTACCTGTGCTCTCCATGCTGCTGCACAGCCCTACATCTCCTCCCTCATCTCTACCACTCTACCTGTGCTCTCCATGCTGCTGTACAGCCCTAAGGGGTACTTTGCACACTACGCCATCGCAGGTGCGATGTCGGTGGGGTCAAATCGAAAGTGATGCACATCCTGCGTCGCTGTCGACATCGCAGTATGTGAATCCTTTTACATACAATTAACGAACGCAAAAGCGTCGTTATCGTATGATCGGTGTAGGGTCCGACATTTCCATAATTTTGCAGCAGCGACGGTACGATGTTGTTCCTCGTTCCAGCAGGCAGCACACATCGCTGTGGGAGAAGCCGTAGGAGCGAGGAACATCACCTTACCTGTGTCCCGGCTGCAATGCGGAAGGAAGGAGGTGGGCGGTATGTTTGTCCCGCTCATCTCCGCCCCTCCGCTCCTATTGGCCGCCTGCCGTGTGACGTCGCTGTGACGCCGCACGACCCGCCACCTTTGGCCGGCGACCCGCCTCCTTCCTGAGCGACGTCGCAGGGCAGGTAAGTGCATGTGAAGCTTCCGTAGCGATAATGTTCGCTACGGCAGCAATCACAAGATATCGCTGCTGTGACGTGGACGGCGACTATCGCGCTCGGCATCGCAGCATCGGCTTGCGATGTCGTAGTGTGCAAAGTACCCCTAAATCTCCTCCCTCATCTCTACCACTCTACCTGTGCTCTCCATGCTGCTGCATCTCCTCCCTCATCCCTACCACCCTACCTGTGCTCTCCGTGCAGCTGCACAGCCCTAAATCTCCTCCCTCCTCTCTACCTGTGCTCTCCATGCTGCTGCACAGCCCTACATCTCCTCCCTCATCTCTACCACTCTACCTGTGCTCTCCATGGTGCTGCACAGCCCTACATCTCCTCCCTCATCTCTACCACTCTACATGTGCTCTCCATGCTGCTGCACAGCCCTACATCTCTTCCCTCATCTCTACCACTCTACCTGTTCTCTCCAAGCTGCTGCACCACCCTACATCTCCTTCCTCAGCTCTACCACTCTACCTGTGCTCTCCGTGCTGCTGCACAGCCTTACATCTTTTTCCTCATCTCTACCCCTCTACTTGTGCTCTCCATGCTGCTGCACCACCCTACATCTCCTACCTCATCTCTACCACTCTACCTGTGCTCTCCATGCTGCTGCACAGCCCTACATCTCCATCCTCATCTCTACCACTCTACCTGTGCTCTCCATGCTGCTGCACAGCCCTACATCTCCTTCCTTATCTCTACCACTCTACCTGTGCTCTCTTTGCTGCTGCACAGCCCTACATCTCCTCCCTCATCTCTACCACTCTACTTGTGCTCTCCATGCTGCTGCACAGCCCTACATCTCCTTCCTCATCTCTACCACTCTACCTGTGCTCTCCATGCTGCACCACCCTACATCTCCTTCCTCATCTCTACCACTATACTTGTGCTCTCCATGCTGCTGCACCACCCTACATCTCCTTCCTCATCTCTACCACTCTACCTGTGCTCTCCATGCTGCTGCACAGCCCTACATCTCCTTCCTCATCTCTACCACTGTACCTGTGCTCTCCATGCTGCTGCACAGCCCTACATCTTCTTCCTCATCTCTACCACTCTACCTGTGCTCTCCAAGGCACTGCACCGCCCTATATCTCTTCCAGCTCTACTACCTTACCAGTGCTCTCCACAGTACTGCAGCACCCTACATCTCCTTCTCACCTTACCAATGCTATCCATAGTGCTACACTGCCCTACATCTCCTCCCTCATCTCTACCACCCTACTAATGCTATCCATGGTGCTGCACAGCCCTACATCTCCTCCCTCATCTCTACCACCCTACTAATGCTATCCATGGTGCTGCACCGCCCTACATCTCCTCCCTCATCTCTACCACTCTACTAATGCTATCCATGGTGCTGCACTGCCCTACATCTCCTCCCTCATCTCTACCACCCTACTAATGCTATCCATGGTGCTGCACTGCCCTACATCTCCTCCCTCATCTCTACCACCCTACTAATGCTATCCATGGTGCTGCACCGCCCTACATATCCTCCTCCATCTCTACCACCCTACTAATGCTATCCATGGTGCTGCACTGCCCTACATCTCCTCCCTCATCTCTACCACCCTACTAATGCTATCCATGGTGCTGCACCGCCCTACATCTCCTCCCTCATCTCTACCACCCTACTAATGTTATCCATGGTGCTGCACTGCCCTACATCTCCTCCCTCATCTCTACCACCCTACTAATGCTATCCATGGTGCTGCACTGCCCTACATCTCCTCCCTCATCTCTACCACCCTACTAATGCTATCCATGGTGCTGCACCGCCCTACATCTCCTCCTCCATCTCTACCACCCTACTAATGCTATCCATGGTGCTGCACCGCCCTACATCTCCTCCCTCATCTCTACCACCCTACTAATGCTATCCATGGTGCTGCACCGCCCTACATCTCCTCCTCCATCTCTACCACCCTACCTGTGCTCTCCACAGTGCTGCACTGTCCTACATCTCCTCCATCTCTACCACCCTACCTGTGCTCTCCACAGTGCTGAATCTCTCACTCCTATCTTCAAGACTTTCCATGTGCTGCAGCAGTCCTTGCCAATGCAGTAACCCAAGCAATACCATTAATCTCCAGCATTATCTGATGGTTATTTTATTCTATTTTCTACTAATTAACTAGCTGTGAAGTCAGTCTTACATGTCAAAATACCAACACAATTATTTGCTTGAGAAAATGCAAGAAAAAAAACCAAACACAATAGAAAACCGAACTATTAGGAGAGTTAGCTACCATTGAGACTCAATTACGTACAGATTTACTTACCAGATTTGAAGATATGGACCAGACACATGAGCAGTGTTCCCAGCTGCTGGCAGTAAAATGTGTGCTGCTGATCACTCAGGTCCACCTTCAGCTCCTTGTGCACTATGTCCTCCAGGAGGATTCCCACCAGCTGCAACAGGAACCTGACCGGGATATGCAAGAAGAAAAATGACTTCACGACTTACACAAGACATTAAAAATGTGCTTCAACCTGAAAAAGATCACCCTGAAACCTGCACTGTCTCTTCTGTACGCCACTCATTGTCATTAAGCTAATTGAAAGGGAAGCTTTGGACAGGCAGGTCTCTCCTGCTGCGCTACTTTGCTCATCAATTCAGAAGAACGGCAGTGGAGAAAGTGATGGGTGATGGGAAAAAAAGAAATCATGGAGATGTCATGTGGGAATGGCATAGGAGGAACAAAGGGTTCTATACCGTTGGTTGCCCAGGTTACCGGCCACCACTGCAATCTATCAGAGGTGGCTGGTCCCCTAGAGAAGGAGCATGGGCTTGCAAGTTCTTTGCCTTCGAGCTTGCAAATGATTAATCAAAGCTGGCTAGATCAGATGATCAATCCAGCTTAAGGCCCTGTGTGCACGCTGCGGATTTACCGCGGATTTTGCAGCGGATTTGCTGCAGAAACTGTGTAACATTACTGCAGTCATTCCCCAGCAAAACCTATGGATTTTAAAAAAACCAAACGTTTTTTTTTTATACCCGCGGATTTACCCGCAGAATTTCCGCTGTGGAATTAATGAGCATGTCACTTCTTTTCCGCATATGCCATAGATCATGGTAAAAATCCGCGGTAAAAACTCAGGTGCGGATTTTCCCGCCGGTGCGGGATTCTTTAAAAGATTCCGTTTTTTTCTTAAGAAAAAAGAGAATTTTGTTTACTTACCGTAAATTCTTTTTCTTATAGTTCCGTATTGGGAGACCCAGACATTGGGTGTATAGCTTCTGCCTCCGGAGGACACACAAAGTACTACACTAAAAAGTGTAGCTCCTCCCTCTGAGCATATACACCCCCTGGATAACCAAATCTAGCCAGTTTAGTGCAAAAGCTGAAGGAGAATAGCCACCCACAAGTAGAGATAGAGCAAGAACCGGAACAACCGGAGCCTCTGTCTACAACAACAGCCGGTGATAACACGCGGAACGAGAAACTGCCAATAGGCAACAGGGAGGGTGCTGGGTCTCCCAATACGGAACTATAAGAAAAAGAATTTACGGTAAGTAAACAAAATTCTCTTTTTCTTTATAGTTCCTATGGGAGACCCAGACATTGGGACGTCTCAAAGCAGTCCATGGGTGGGAATAAACAGAAAACTGAGAAGTAGGCGAAACCTAACTTCACAAATGGGTGACAGCCGCCTGAAGGATGCGTCTGCCCAAGCTCACATCTGCCGAAGCATGAGCATGCACTTGGTAGTGCTTCTAAAAGGTATGCAGACTAGTCCAAGTGGCAGCCTGACAGACCTGCTGAGCCGTAGCCTGGTGCCTGAAAGCCCAAGAGGCACAGACAACTCTGGTCGAGTGTGCTTTGATCCCCGGCGGGGGAGGCACTAGAGTACACTGGTAGGCATCGGAAATAACCGACCTAATCCAACGAGCTAAGGTCGGCTTAGAAGCCGAGAGGCCCTTACTCCGACCTGTGGTCAGCACAAAAAGAGAGGTGCACCACCTAAGAACAGCGGTGCGAGACACATAGATCCGGAGAGCACGCACCAGATCCAGAGTATGCAACGCTTTTTCAAAGCGATGAACAGGAGCCGGACAAAAGGAAGGCAGGGAAATGTCCTGGTTAAGGTGGAAAGGAGAAACCACCTTAGGAAGAAAGTCCGGAGTCGGACGGAGAACCACCTTGTCTTGATGAAAAGAAGGGAATTTTGTTTACTTACCGTAAATTCCTTTTCTTCTAGCTCCAATTGGGAGACCCAGACAATTGGGTGTATAGCTTATGCCTCCGGAGGCCACACAAAGTATTACACTTAAAAGTGTAAACCCCTCCCCTCTGCTATACACCCTCCCGTGCATCACGGGCTCCTCAGTTTTGGTGCAAAAGCAGGAAGGAGGAAACTTATAAATTGGTCTAAGGTAAATTCAATCCGAAGGATGTTCGGAGAACTGAAACCATGACCAAGAAAAATTCAATCTGAACAACATGTGTACACAAGAAATAATAGCCCGAAGGGAACAGGGGCGGGTGCTGGGTCTCCCAATTGGAGCTAGAAGAAAAGGAATTTACGGTAAGTAAACAAAATTCCCTTCTTCTTTGTCGCTCCATTGGGAGACCCAGACAATTGGGACGTCCAAAAGCAGTCCCTGGGTGGGTAAAAGAATACCTCGATAAATAGAGCCGACACGGCTCCCTCTTACAGGTGGGCAACCGCCGCCTGAAGGACTCGCCTACCTAAGCTGGCATCTGCCGAGCGTAGGTATGCACTAGATAGTGCTCCGTGAAGGCGTGCAGACTCAACCAGGTAGTCGCCTGACACACCTGCTGAGCCGTAGCCTGGTGCAGTAACGCCCAGGACGCACCCACGGCTCTGGCAGAATGGGCCTTCAGCCTTGAAGGAACCGGAAGCCCAGCAGAACGGTAGGCTTCAAGAATTGATTCCTTGATCCACCGAGCCAAGTTGACTTGGGAGCTTGCGACCCTTTACGCTGGCCAGCGACAAGGACAAAGAGCGCATCCGAGCGGCGCAGGGGCGCCGTACGAGAAATGTAGAGTCTGAGTGCTCTCACCAGACCTAACAAGTGCAAATCCTTTTCACATTGGTGAACCGGATGAGAACAAAAAGAAGGTAAGAAGATATCCTGATTGAGATGAACAGAGGATACCACCTTCGGGAGAAATTCCGGAACCGGACGCAGAACCACCTTGTCCTGGTGAAACAGCAGGAAGGGGGGCTTTGCATGACAGCGCTGCTATGTCAGACACTCTGCGGAGTGACGTGACTGCCACTAGGAAGACCACCTTCTGCGAAGTCGTGGAAAAGAATATCAATCATTGGCTCGAAGGGTGGTTTCTGAAGAGCCGGTATCACCCTGTTCCGATCCCAGGGTTCTAGCCGACGCTTGTAAGGAGGGACTATGTGGCAAACCCCCTGCAGGAACGTGCGTACCTGAGGGAGTTTGGCTAGACGCTTTTGGACACAACACAGAAAGCGCCGAAACTTGTCCCTTGAGGGAACCGAGAGACAACCCCTTTTCCATTCCGGATTGAAGGAAGGACAGAAAGTGGGCAAGGCGAATGGCCAGAGAGTAAAACTCTGATCAGAGCACCAGGATAAGAAGATCTTCCACGTCCTGTGGTAGATCTTGGCGGACGTTGGTTTCCTGGCTTGTCTCATAGCGGCAATGACCTCTTGAGATAACCCTGAAGACGCTAGGATCCAGGACTCAATGGCTACGCAGTCAGGTTGAGGCTAATGCGTCTGCCGCCAGAGCTCTGTGATCTTGAGAACGTGCCATGAATGCCGGGACCTTGTTGTTGTGCCGGGACGCCAATAGGTCGACGTCCGGCTTCCCCCAGCGGCAACAAATCTCTTGAAACACGTCCGGTCGAAGAGACCATTCCCCTGCGTCCATGCCCTGGCGACTGAGAAAGTCTGCTTCCCAGTTTTCTACGCCCGGGATGTGAACTGCGGAGATGGTGGAGGCTGTGGCTTCCACCCACAGCAGAATCCGCCGGACTTGCTGGAAGGCTTGCCGACTGGTTGTGCCGCCTTGGTGGTTGATGTATGCCACCGCCGTGGCGTTGTTCGACTGAATTCGGATCTGCCTGCCTTCCAGCCATGGCTGGAACGCTTTTAGGGCTAGAACACTGCCCTTACCTCCAGAACATTGATCTGGAGGGAGGACTCTGCTGAGTCCATGTACCCTGAGCCCTGTGGCGGAGGAAGACTCCCTGACAGACTCGCGTCCGCCGTGACCACAGCCCAGGATGTGGGCAGGAAGGATTTTTCCTTCGACAAGAGTGGGAAGAAGCCACCACTGAAGGGAGGCCATGGCTGCCCGAGAAGGAGCAACGTTCTTGTCGAGGGACGTCGATTTGCTGTCCCATTTGCGGAGACAGTCCCAATAAAGTGGGCGCAGATGAATCTGCGCAAACGGAGCTGCCTCCATTGCTGCCACCAACTTCTCTAGGAAGTGCATGAGGCGCCTCAAAGGGTGTGACTGGGCTCGAAGGAACGATTGCACCCCTGTCTGTAGTGAACGCTGTTTGTCCAGCGGAAGCTACACTATCGCTGAGAGAGTATGAAACTCCCTGCCGAGATATGTCAGTGATTGGGCCGGTGTCAATTTTGACTTTAGGAAAAATTGATGAACCACCCGAATCTCTGGAGAGTCTCTAGGGCAATGTTCAGGCTGTGTTGGCATGCCACCCGAGAGGGGGCCTTGACCAGCAGATTGCCTGAGAGAGTAGGACCGCTACCACCGTTGTCATGACCTTGGTGAAGGCCCGTAGGGCTGTCACCAGGCCGGCAGTTAGTGCCACGAACTGAAAGTGTTCGTTCCCTATGGCGAAGCGCAGGAAGCGCTGATATTCTGGTACAATCGGCACGTGGAGATAAACATCCCTGATGTCGATTGATGCTAGGAAGCCTCCTTGGGCCATCAAAGGCGATGGCAAGCGGAGAGATTCCATCCGGAACCGTCAGGTTCTCTGTCCGTTGAGCAGTGTGAAGTCCAGAACAGGGCGGAGTGATCCGTCCTATCTGGTACCACGAACAAGCTGGAGTAAAAAACCGCGACTACGTTCTTGAATGGGAACGAGGATCGCAACTCCTCCTGCCTTCGGAGTGTTCACCGCCTGGAAACGTGCATCGGCTCGTTCGGGGGACGGAGATGCTCTGAAGCAACGAGTCGGAGGACGAGAACTGAGCTCTATCCTGTGACCGTAAGACAGAATGTCTCCCCTGACCTGGACCGCCATGCAGAAAAGGTTCTCTGTGCACAGCGGAGGATGAAAATACCACCGCCTGAGACGTCAAAGACGCTATTGCGAAGCACAGGATGACCGCATTGATCTGAGCAGAGCAGCTGAAATAGCCTGGAGTGCCCACCCCTGCAAAGGCTGGGGCAACGGACGCACCTATGGCTTCATAGATGGATCTCATTAGGAATTCTATCTGTCTGTCCGTGGCATTCTTGAGCGTGGGCCCGCCAGCCACTGCTACTACAGATCTAGCCGCCGGTCAAGAGACTGGAGGGCACTTTATGACACTGAGCCCAAACCTGAACAACGTCAGAGGGGAAGGGACAACGTGTGTTATAAGGCGTTCTGTGCTTCTGGACAGTATCTGTGAAGCCTTGAGAGCCACGTCCGGACAGAGTCCTGGGTTGCGACCTCCGCCCCATCCTCTAGAGGGTCCTCAAGCTGAGACCCTTGAAGAAGTCGGGGAAGATTCCAAGCAAGGCTGCTTAGCCGGACTGGGACTGCGGTTCGTGCTGGAGTTCACCACGTAAAAACTAGAGGCCACCCCAGGAACACGCTTCGTCGCAGACCGATAGAGGCCTGGGGCGATCCCGCAGTGCCCGGGGCCTGTGTAAGGGGCTGGGCTGGACTGCAAACTCCTAGTCTCTTAGCCGACCATTTGTCCATAGCCTGAGACATGGATAGTGAAAATGACCCAGAGAGTTTCTCAGCAAGCTGTAACTCTGTCCCTGCCGCCTGGATAGGGAACGCCGGCGAAGCTCCACAGTGCCCCCGACACCGGCTGAGCGAGAGCCACATGGCCCGAGAAATGTTCACAGTGATCATTGAGGATACATATGTACCGCCGAACTGTGAAACTGCATACAAACATTATATATCCATATATACAGTGCATCACATATACAGTTCATCACTCTAGGGGGCCCAGCATCGAGAAGAAGCCCCCTGGTGTACCGACCCTGAAGCATGAAAACATGGCTGTCGGCGTACAGTGGATGGGAGAGCCGTGGGCGTAACCCCAAAAGTGCGGGAATCTGGTGCCCTGAGTGAAACGTGAGGGAGGCGGAGGACAGCCAAGTGTGCTCCAGCCGTCACTGCTAGCCTCCGACTGACCGTCCCGCCCTTCCCCCTGACTGGCAGGGCCAGGGGCGTGAGTTTAAGGCGCTAGGCCGCAAAAGCCGGGAGCTAAAGTTACAGACCGCGGCCGGCAAGCAGGCGCGGTCGACGCGGTAGTCGCCAAGTCTGAGGCGAAGGTGCTCTCTGCACCGTCCCCAAGGGGACACTGAGTACCTTGCGGGGATCAGTGCCGTAGCGTGAATAGTGAGGGGGGCGGAGGACAGCGAAGTGTGCTCCGGCCCTCACTGTCTGCGTCAGCCCGACTGTCCCGCCCTTCCCCCTGACTGGCAGGTCCGGGGGCGGTAATGATTGAACAGTGCCCGGGAGGACTGTAAGGCTTCTCCTGGAGTAGCCAAAATTCAACAGTGCGACCATACATGTACAGCATACAAGCATATATATATAGATATGTGTGATCACCAGAATCCCTGCCTGGGCCTCCCTGGTGTCTCTCCTCTCCAGCGTCAGAAGTGCTGACAGTAATGGCTGCCGGCGTTCTGTGGGGAGGAGGGGGCCGTGGGCGTGCCCTAGAAAGTGCGGGAATCCAGTGCCCCACTGTGCTGAGTGAGGGGGGAGGAGGATACAGAGTATGCTCCAGCCCTCAGCGCTGACGTCCTGTGCAGCGTCCCGCTCTTCCCCTGACTGGCAGGCCTGTGGGCGGGAATATGCGATACTAGGCCGCAAAAGCCGGGGACTAAATTTATAAGCGCGGCCCGCAAATAAGCGCGGCCGGCGCGGTAGTCCCCGGCGCACTAACACACCCAGCAGTGCTGCAGTGTATATGGCACCAGCGCTCCATGCGCGGTCCCCACGGGGACACAGAGTACCTCACAGTAGCAGGGCCTTGTCCCTGACGATACACGGCTCCTGTCCAGCAGATTCCCCAGGGGCTGCGGAGGGAGCACGGTCCCCTGTGCCTGGAGACCGATTAGGATCCCACTTCACCCAGAGCCCTAAAGGGATGGGGAAGGAAAACAGCATGTGGGCTCCAGCCTCTGTACCCGCAATGGGTACCTCAACCTTAACAACACCGCCGACCAGAGTGGGGTGAGAAGGGAGCATGCTGGGGGCCCTAATATGGGCCCTCTTTTCTTCCATCCGACATAGTCAGCAGCTGCTGCTGACTAAGATGTGGAGCTATGCGTGGATGTCTGCCTCCTTCGCACAAAGCATAAAAACTGAGGAGCCTGTGATGCACGGGAGGGTGTATAGCAGAGGGGAGGGGTTTACACTTTTAAGTGTAATACTTTGTGTGGCCTCCGGAGGCAGTAGCTATACACCCAATTGTCTGGGTCTCCCAATGGAGCGACAAAGAAACCAAAAAAAGGTGACTCCGAAGAGAGCGCAGCCAAATCAGAGACTCTCCTGAGGGAAGTTATGGCCACTAGAAAGACCACTTTCTGTGAAAGACGAGACCAAGAAACCTCCCTAAGAGGCTCAAAGGGGGGGTCTCTGCGAAGCCGTGAGGACCAGATTAAGGTCCCAGGGATCCAAAGGCCGCCGGTAAGGCGGAATGATGTGAGATGCGCCCTGCATGAAGGTGCGCACCTGAGCCAGCCGGGCGATACGCCGCTGGAACAACACTGACAGAGCCGAGACCTGTCCCTTGAGGGAATTGAGGGATAGTCCTAGCTGCAGACCGGACTGTAGAAAAGACAGGAGGGTCGGAAAGGAAAAAGGCCAAGGAGCATGGCCGGAAGAGCGACACCAGGACAGGAAAATTCTCCAGGTCCTGTGATAGATTTTGGCCAAGGAAGACTTCCGAGCCCGAGTCATAGTGGAGATGACTTCAGGAGGGATACCAGAAGCCGTCAAGATCCAGGACTCAAGAGCCACGCCGTCAATCTGAGAGCCGCAGAATTCTGGCGGAAAAACGGACCTTGTGAGAGAAGGTCTGGACGGTCTGGGAGATGCCACTGCACCTCTACGGACAGATGGAGCAGGTCTGGGTACCAAGCTCGCCTGGGCCAGTCTGGAGCAATGAGGATGACCCGACGGCCCTCCATTCTGATCTTGCGCAGGATTCTGGGCAAGAGAGCTAGAGGGGGAAACACGTAAGATAGACGAAACTGGGACCAATCTTGGACCAGCGCGTCCGCTGCAAAGGCCTGAGGATCGTGGGAGCGAAGATCCACTTCCGGAGTGCCCCACTTGCGGCAGATTGACCGAAACACTGCCGGATGCAGAGCCCACTCGCCGCTGTCCACGGTTTGACGGCTGAGATAATCTGCCTCCCAGTTTTCCACGCCTGGGATGTGGACTGCGGATATGGTGGACTTGGAGTCCTCCGTCCACTGAAGGATGTGTTGAACCTCCAACATTGCCAAGCGGCTGCGTGTCCCGCCCTGGTGGTTGATGTAGGCAACCGCTGTCGCGTTGTCTGACTAGACTCGAATGTGCTTGCCCGCCAACAGGTGGTGAAAGGCTAAGAGAGCTAGAAGCACAGCTCCGATTTCCAGCACATTGATCGAGAGGGCTGATTCGGACGGAGTCCAAGTGCCCTGCGCTCTGTGGTGGAGATATACTGCTCCCCAGCCGGATAGACTGGCATCCGTGGTGAGGATCACCCAGGACGGGGCCAGGAAGGAGTGTCCCTGAGACAGAGAGGGGCCGAACCACCACTGAAGGGAGCCCCTGGTCTGTGGCGACAGAGTCACTAACCTGTGCAAGGAGGAAGTCCGCTTGTCCCAACAGCGGAGAATGTCCAGCTGCAGAGGACGCAGATGGAACTGGGCAAAGGGAACCGCTTCCATTGACGCCACCATCTGACCCAGCACCTGCATTAGGTGCCTGATGGAATGACGGCGGGGCCTCAGCAAAGAGCGCACCGCCAGTGGAGGGACTGCTGTTTGACTAAGGGCAGCTTCACAAGTGCCGGCAGAGTCTCGAATTGCATCCCTAGGGACGTGAGCTTCTGGGTCGGAGTCAGAGTGGACTTGGGCAGAATGACAAGCCAGCCGAATTGGACTAGAGTGGCGAGAGTGAGCGAGACACTCCGCTGACAGTCTGCACTGGATGAAGCCTTAACTAGAAGGTCGTCCAGGCAAAGGGATCTGCAAACCCCTGGAGGTGCAGAACCGCAACCACTGCTGCCATGACCTTGGTGAATACTCGAGGGGCCGTGGCTAACCCGAAGGGGAGAGCCACGAATTGGAAATGTTCCTTTACGATTGCAAAACGTAGCCAACGCTGGTGTGAAACTGCAATTGGCACATGCAGATAGGCATCTCTGATGTCGATGGATGCTAGGAAATCTCCTTGGGTCATTGAGGCAATGACTGATCGCAGAGACTCCATGCGAAAAAGGCGCACCTGAACATGCTTGTTAAGAAGCTTGAGATCCAGGATGGGCCGGAAGGAACCGTCCTTTTTGGGGATTAGGAAGAGATTTGAGTAGAAACCTCTGAACCGTTCCTGGGCGGGAACCGGTACAATTACTCCGTTGGCCTGCAAGGATGCCACGGCCTGTGAGAAGGCGGCGGCCTTGGAGCAGGGGGGAGTTGACAGAAAAAATCTGTTTGGCGGGCTGGAAGAGAATTCTATCCTGTAGCCGTGGGAGATGATATCCCGCACCCACTGATCGGAGACGTGTCACACGTCCCCAAAGTGGGAGAGCCTGCCACCGACCAAGGACGTTGCTGGCGCGGCCAGATAGTCAAGAGGAGGCTGCCTTAGTGGCAAGCAGCTCCTGCGGTCTTCTGAGGACGCGGCTTCGTGCGCCAGTTGGGTTTTTGGTCCTTGGCTGAGTTAGTGGACGAGGCCGAGGCCTTAGAGGACGACCAATTGGAGGAACGAAAAGAACGAAACCTCGACTAGTTCCTACCCTGGGCAGGTTTCCTGGTTTTAGTTTGTGGCATGGAAGTACTCTTCCCGCCAGTAGCTTCCTTAATAATTTCATCCAGTTGTTCACCGAACAGCCTGGACCCAGCAAATGGGAGTCCAGCAAGGTACTTCTTTGAAGAAGCATCTGCCATCCACTCTCGAAGCCACAAGATCCTGCGGAAAGCGAGAGAATTAGCCGAAGCCACCGCAGTGCGGTGAGAAGCCTCCAGCATGGCAGACATGGCAAGGATGAAAAGGCTGAAGCCTGGAAGTTAAGGCAACCATTTCGGGCATAGAGTCCCTGGTGAGGGAGAACGAGGCCCCTGCCGCCTCATATACAGATTTGGCCAGAAGGTCAACCTGGCGGTCAGTGGAATCCTTAAGTGAGGTGCCATCAGCCACTGATACAACGGTCCGGGCTGAGAGTCTAGACACCGGAGGGTCTACCTTTGGTGAATGAGCCCACTCCTTGACCACCTCTGGTGGAAACGGAAAACGGTCATCAGAACCACGCTTTGGGAAGCGTCTGTCAGGACAGGCCCTAGGCTTGGTCACAGTGGCCTGAAAACTGGAGTGGTTAAAGAACATACTCCTTGTTCCCTTAGGCAAGGTAAACTGGTGCTTTTCTGCCAGAGAGGGTTGCTCCTCTGATACAGGCGGATTGAGGTCCAGTACAGAATTAATGGACGCAATCAAAGCACTAACATCTGCGTCACTTTCGGACAGATCAATAGGGCAGGAGGTAGCGTCCGAGCCCCCAGTAAAGGCATCCTCCTCGTCCTGCGAGTCAGCTCGTGAATCAGAGCCGCGGGACGAGGAAGGAGAGGGGACCCTGCGTCTCCTTTTAGGAGGACGGGGTCTGAGACCAGATGAAGAATCCTCTGTGAGCTCTGCTGAGCGAGCCGTAGCAGCAGAGGCGCCCTGAGAAGGGGGCTGATGCATGCTCAGCAGAGTCCGGGACAGCTGTCCCATGGAGTCGGCAAAAGACTGGGAGATAGACTTAGAGAAGGATTCTACCCAAGCCGGGGGTTCAGCCACCGGAGCCGGAGCAGCCGGAGGGACCACTGGGGATGAGACTCCAGGCTGAGGCACCACCATGTGAGAGCAGGCATCACAATGTGGATATGTGCTCGATACAGGCAGTACGAGCCTACATGCAGTGCATATTGAGTACAGCCTTGCAGCCTTGCTCCTCGTGTGAGACATGCTGCTGAAGTGGGGGCTCTGAGCCAGAATGACCCCCAAAGAGTATATAAGCAGGTCCACAACCGGAGGTTGTGGCTTACCAGACCGTTTGACATTGGGACGTCTCTGTGCCCTCCAGATCCCACAGCCCGGACCCCCAGAGAGATGCTGCAGCCAGCGCCGATCGCTGTGCAGACATGGCATAAGAACGCTGATAAAATGGCGCCGGAGCGAGGAGAGGGGGCGGGGCCTACTCTAAGAGCGGAATCCGGAGGGCCAAGGAGATTTACAGGGGAGGGAATATTTCCTCAGAGAGGAGTGTCCCTCCCCTGTGCCGAACGGCCGCTGGGCGGAGCCGCACTGTCAATCTGCATGATTGACATGCAGGGGCAGTGAAATCGAAACTAGGCCTCAGGCGAAGCCGGGGCCTAAATTTAACTATGCGGCCGGCATGCAGGCACCATCGGCGCAGATCTCAGGTGAAAACCAGAGAACCGGCCGGAAATGTCAGAATAGATACACAGCCCACTCTCCCCAACAATAAAGTACAAGGGACCCCCCGAAAATAACGTCTCAGATACTTAGCTTGTGAGACGCAGGGTTTCAAGTCCCTGGGGATGAGTGCTCCGTCCGGCAGGATCCTGAATGGCTGCGGATGGAGACCGGTCTCCTGCAAGGCAGGGAGAACCGTGCTGGCTCCCACTTCAAGCCAGAGCCCGAGGGATGGTGAAGGAGCGCGGCATGTAAGGCTCCAGCCCTGAAATCAACCTTAACAACACCGCCGACACAGTGGGGTGAGAAGGGACATGCCGGGAGTCCAGGCTTGGACCCGCTTTTCTTCAAATTCTTTCCAAAAATCAGAATCAGATGAGAATGCATGTGTGGATGTGTGCCTCCTGAACACAAAGCATTGAATTGGCTATATTTGGTTATCCAGGGGGTGTATATGCTCAGAGGGAGGAGCTACACTTTTTAGTATAGTACTTTGTGTGTCCTCCGGAGGCAGAAGCTATACACCCCATGGTCTGGGTCTCCCATAGGAATGATAAAGAAAAGGCACTTTCTAGTGTGCACATAGCCTTAGAGACCCTAGGCTCCTAGAAGAATGCACATAATTACAGCCAGCAGCCATTCGTTTGAGCTGTCAATCATCTGGACCTACTGAATAAAGAACATGGAGAAATCCCCTGTAAGCCCCAGATTGTGACTTCACGCAATTATAAAAATATTCCAGCGTACCACACATCGGCTGTGTGCACTCGTTGCGTTTTTGCCGCTTAATTTATGCGTTTTTGCTTACATATTTGTCACAAAAACAAAACTGCAAGCAAATTCTGACGTCAATGAGAATCCTGAACTGTAATGCACACGTTCAAGATTTTCTCTTTGTACATTTGGTGCAAAAAATAATCTGTTACATGTCAATTCTTAGTGTTTTTGGCTGCGTTTTCCCCCTTAAAAGCAATGAAAAAAACGCATGCCAAGAATGCATTAAAAAGAGTCTAAAAAATGCATTCAAAAGTGCAAACCGTGCATTTTTCCTGCCAAGAGATACAGAAATTTGTGCAACCAAATCTGCAATGTGGGCACATACCAGTCACATCTACTCCACTCACACCCAGAGCACCACGCAGAAACCAGCCAGATTCCTATTTGTTGCAATTACCTGTACGTGGCTCATTTTAGAAGATTTACTGACATTATGTGTTATATAAGGATTTCTTACAATGCAGCAAATCGCATGGTATTGTTGTCCTGAGATGTAAGAGTTGCGTCTCAGCGCGATACTGAAGCATTACCTAATGGAAACTCTTTAAAACAGACAATGACCAGGCACATTGCTGTGAAAATTGCATCAGCGGTGTCTGGCACTGCACGTCACTCCCATTCACTTCAATGGGAGAGATGAAATAAAAGGCACAGCCAGAACCTAAAGTGCGGGGCTGTGCCTGCTAAATAAGCCCCTCAATCAGCTAACCATGGGCCATCAATATGAACGTCCTTAAAAACCCTCTTAGGCCTCTTTTCACACCTCCATGCAAAACACACACGTTTTGCAAAGTCCGTGGTGAAACTGCGTATATGTGTGTCCGTCTGTGTCATGGTGTGCTATCTGTGTAACATATGGATATAGCACACGGACAGCATGAATTTCTATACCTGTCCCAGGTGCTGCTGTCTCCCGCACGAATGCTGCTTCCGGGTCCACGGTGCAGTGAACATTCATAAGCATAATGAGTGGGCCCAGAAGCAAGAGACAGCAGCGCCAAAGACAGCGGAGTATAAAAAAATATTTTATTTCAAAGACACGTGTTTTTTCCAGTACGTGTCATACTGATGTCACACAGATCACATCGGTGTGCTTTCCGTGTGACATCAGTACAGCCGGAGAAAAATGGACAGGTCATGGTGTGGAGCACATAGACCCGCGTCTGTGTGAAAGCACGGAGGTGTGCGCAGACCCATTGATTTTCATGGGTCTACATGTGTTCATGTCTCTGGTACACGTGAAAACAGACGTCACACGTACCGGAATCACGGATGTGTGAAGGAGGCCATAAAGGATCTGACCAGTTGATGTGGCGTCTATAGATATCTCATTACATATATCTGGGTGGCAATAAATACCTACCGAGAAAACGTTTCCTCCGGCGGAGCCTTGACCTGGTTCTGTTCGGCATCCTCCTCCGAGCTCTGGCGGTTACTTTCCCCGTCCCTTAATCGAGTGATATTCTGACATGATATCAGGACCGGTGAGAAGGACAGCTCCTGGATCCGGGACAGAACAATGTCCTCCGTAGATTGTGAGATAAGCACACGGAGAATGGCCAAGATTCCAGATATCCACAGCTGGACGGTGCTCACGGAGGCCTGTGCGACAACAATGTATAAAGAAGAACATTGTATAGAAGTTGTCCCAAAATCAGCCACGTGGTACGTGGTGACGGCGATGTAAGGCGGCTTTCACATTTTATTTTTACCTCCGTTCACGGCCCGAACCCACCACAAGACGTGTTTTGGACGCATGCGCTGACGGGGCCATTGACTATAATGGAGAAGACTGAGTCAGCGTGTGCTCAGTCTTGCACCATTTTCGGGCGTATATGCTTTCGGCAGGTGGACACCAAAACATAGTCTGCTATGTCTGGGTGTCCGCCTCCATTAAGTGTATGCTCCTGAAAATGATGCAAGACAGAGCACACGCTGACTCCGTCTGCTCCATTATAGTCAATGGCCCAATCGGCGCATGCGTCCGAAACACGTTTTGCGGGGCTGTTCGGTCGGAAGCCCCGACGGGACCACTAAACGTAATGTAAAAGCAGCCTAACAGCCGAGATTGCACCTCGCTCCCCACTCACCATGGTATATGGAATGACGAACATACTTCTCAGCAACATGTCTACGGGGCGTAGGGATGAAGGGGCCAAGGTTTCAAATAAACTATTCAGCACCCCCAGAGCTTCATGAGAGTCAATGTGCATCTGAAAGGCAAAAAACGTGGTAACATCAGATTTTTAGACTCACCACCCTGCGATTAGGAGATGGACACGAGGCAAAAAACAATGTATTGTCACAGGCTGGAGGGTTTTGTCCTCTCCTCAGACACCAGGCTTGATTGTTTCTGCAAAAAAAAAAAACAAAAAAAACACGCAATGGTAACCCGTACCTGCTGCTTTGCCAACATGGGTAGGATCACATCCGCTATCTGCCGGGATAACCGCTTCCACTTATCTTCGTTTTCTTTGTGGCACTGCTGCAGGACCAAGATGAACATCTCCAGGACCTGGAAATACAAAGCAGGAAATAAAGCCTTAAGTCTAAGGCCAGTAATTACTGCAAAAACAAAAGAATATGGAGAAAAAGTCTCTCCAAAGTCACCATTGTACAGGCACCATCACAATGGTGGTGCAAACTAGTACTAGTAAAGCAACAATAAAGGGCTTTAAATTGCAAGTTATCCTCCATCTCTAGCATCGGGGATAACTTGCTCATCGCTAGAGGTGTGACCCCAAGAAACTCAGAGAATGACGCTCTAGTCTTGATTGGAGCAAAGGTGCACACGGTCTTCATTGTCAAAGGACTGCCAAAAATAGAGCTGTACTTTGCTTTCTTCGGTAGTACCATAGACAATGAATAGAGTCGAGGTCAAGCATGCGCACCTCCGCTGCATTTCAGTTGGGGCTCTTTAGGGTTTGTGCCCACGTAGCAGATTTTCTGCACACAAAACTGCATGTTTTGGCAGGAAAAATTATTATTATTTATTATCATAGCGCCATTTATTGCATGGCACTTTACACGTGAAAAGGGTATACATAAAAATAAGTACAACAATCATTAACGATACAAAACAGACTGGTACAGGAGGAGAGAGGACCCTGCCCGCGAGGGCTCACAGCCTACAGGAGGAGAGAGGGCCCTGCCCGCAAGGGCTCACAGTCTACAGGAGGAGAGAGGACCCTGCCCGCGAGGGCTCACAGTCTACAGGAGCAGAGAGGACCCTGCCCGCAAGGGCTCACAGTCTACAGGAGGAGAGAGGACCCTGCCCGTGAGGGCTCACAGCCTACAGGAGGAGAGAGGGCCCTGCCCGCAAGGGCTCACAGTCTACAGGAGGAGAGAGGACCCTGCCCGCGAGGGCTCACAGTCTACAGGAGGAGAGAGGACCCTGCCCGTGAGGGCTCACAGTCTACAGGAGGAGAGAGGACACTTCCCACGAGGGCTCACAGTCTACAGGAGGAGAGAGGACACTGCCCACGAGGGCTCACAGTCTGAGAGAGGACCCTGTCCACGAGGGCTCACAGTCTACAGGAGGAGAGAGGACCCTGCCTGCGAGGGCTCACAGTCTACAGGAGGAGAGAGGACCCTGCCCACGAGGGCTCACAGTCTACAGGGAATGGGTGAAGGTGTAATAGGTAAGGACAGAGCTGGTTGCGCAGTGGTGTACTGGACTGAAGGTTATTGTAGGTTGTAGGCTTGTTGGAAGAGGTAAGTCTTCAGGTTCCTCTTGAAGCTTTCCACGACAGGAGAGAGTCTGATATGTTGGGGTAGAGCATTCCAGAGTATGGTGGAGGCACGGGAGAAATCTTGTATGCGATTGTGGGAAGAATAGATAAGAGAGGAGTAGAGAAGAAGATCTTGTGAGGATCTGAGGTTGCGTGCAGGTATGTACTGAGAGACTAGGTCACAGATGTATGGAGGAGACCGGTTGTGGATGGCTTTGTAGGTCATGTTTTTTTTTTAAACTCGTTTTATTGAAGGTTAAGTATAACATAGCATCAGAAATCAATACAGTCATTTGTACTTGGAGGATAAAATTTGAACATTAGATGATGTACAGGTATCCAATCGCACGTTGTATAAAAAAAAAAATGTAATACCATATAGACGTAGAGTAATATTATCGAGTGCTGGAAACCGTGTCACACTGCCAGCATGGAAACTGATACATTCTATAAGATTACACCATCCGAGTGTGCATTATATCAGAAAGAAGGATTTAAGACGAAAGGTCTTGTAAGTTTGTAGCCAAGGAACTTGGCGAATCCCCTGTCAAGGGCGATCTCAGCCACCCGCCCCAAATTTTCTCAAATTTATTTACAGAACCCCTGTTCTTGAATACAAATTGCTCTAGAGGAATTATGGCATTCACAAGGGCAATCCAAGAAGCTCTGGATGGGGGTCTAGGATTCATCCAATTTAGTATCGTGCCCTTTCGGGCCAGGAAAAGGACCTTCTTTTAGTAGCAGATTCTCAGATTGGGACCAGGATCGGGCTCATAGGGACCACTTTCTCCAACACAGATGAGAGCGCTGATGCAACTTCTGTCCAATAGGAGTAGACAACACGACATTCCCATATCATATGCCAAAAGTCTGCCCCGCCTCTCCCACACCTCGGGCGAATGTCCGCAACCGTGCTATTCATTTTATTTAGTCTTACCGGAGTGATATAGCTCTGATGGATATTGTATAGCTGAATGAGTCTATTGTTAATTGCAGGAGAAACTAAGGTGTGGGATTCGATAATGTCATCCCAAACTATATCATCTAACTCAGGAATTTTGGTTTTCCATTTCCCCAAAACGGAGAGAGGATTGTTCATGGCCTTGGCCCTGGCCCGGATGAGGGATGAGTATAATTTGGAGATTAGACCCCCAGGGCCCTGTCATCTAATAATTCCGATTATCGGGAATGAGGAAAATCTAACCCCACGACCAGAGAATTGAGCCCGGAAAGCATGTCTGACCTGGAGGTACTTGAATCCATGAGAATCCGGCTAATCATACTCAGCCTGCAGCTGCGCAAAAGGACGGAGCTCATTATCACGGACTATTGAACTCAGGGAGACTATTCCTCGACTCCTCCATTCCGCAAAGCCCAGGTAATCCACAGAAACGCGGAAGGTCCAAATTGCCCCATAAAGGGGTCTCAATGGGTACATCATGAAATCCAAAGGTGGACTTAACTTCCTTTCAAATCTTGGCCCCCAGTTTGTGAATTGGGAGAATTCGGCCCGCAGGGGCTCGTTTGTGATCAGATAGTAGGGGTCATAGAAGTTCCACCCCCGTGAAATCCGCCAAGAATCCCTCCGGGGAGCTACCCGCGCGCCAGGCAATGTCCAGTATCCCAGATATTTCAACTGTCCAGCTAAATAATATATGTATAGGTCAGGGAGGGCCATACCCCCCAGATCTTTAGGTCTTTGCAATTTAACTAGCTGGATTTTAGATCTAGAAGAACCCCAGACAAAAGAAATCATTAAGGATTCCATGGAGCGGAAAAAGGACCAGGGAATCTGTACGAAGATATGCTGGGTATAGTGTTGAGCGGACCCGGATCTGAAAAATCCGAATCTGCACTGTTCGAGGTTCCGATCAGAGTCCGACCGGTACCCGGGATCCAGGGTGCACGATCCGGATCAGTTTTTTTTTTCTCTCTCTCTCTCTCTTGCTCTCTCGTCCCGGATCCCGTTCCCCATTGATTTATATGGCCGCAGATTCCGGATCGGATCCGGACTTCGACAGCAAACCGATCCGGATCCGCCGGACCCGGATTATGACCGATCCGCTCAACTCTAGCTGGGTAATATAAAGACACTTTGGTTGTACTATCATTTTGAGGAGGTTAATCCTTCCCGCTACTGAGAGGGGAAGCTGACTCCACCTATTAAATTTTTCCCCGAAGTATGTTAGGAGAGGCGCGACATTTCTAGCAATCATCTCTGCTGGACTTTTCGTTAATATAATCCCCAGGTATTTAAACTGGTCGACTACCGGTATTCTACATAAGTATGTGTCTACCGATTCATTTCTACCATGGGATAAGAATAGGAGATATGATTTTGACCAATTTATCGCTAGGCCCGAGAATCTCCCGAACTGATCAATGAGTTCCACAGCTCTAGGAATGGAGGAGTCCGGCTTGGAAGCAAAAAGCAGCAGGCCGTCCGCATACAGTGACAGACGTTCCTGTCCCCCTCTATACCTTACTCCCTCGTACACTGGGTCCGCCCGAATGTGCACTGCCAACAATTCCATGGCTAAGGCGAATAAGAGGGGAGACAGGGGGCACCCCTGTCTGGTTCCCCTCCCCAAGGAAAAGGTCTCAGACACACCGCCACCCACCTGAATGTTGGCCGTTGGCGCTTTGTATATAATTTCAACCGAATGAAATTATTACCGAAACCAAAAGGCCCGCAGTACCTCCAGCAGATAGGGCCACTCAATGGAATCGAAAGCTTTAGCCGCATCCAGTGAGACCAGAGCCCAGTCCTCGTCCAGTTTTGCACCAGCCTGTAAGATCACCTGCGCCCTCCTCAGATTGGCCGAAGTGCTCCTACCTGGGATGAATCCAGACTGTTCCCTGTGTATTATGGAGGAGATCACTTTATTGAGTCTAGTCGCCAGAATTCTCGTAAGCATTTTGTAATCAGAATTTAGCAATGAGACTGGTCTGTAAGAGCCGCAGTCCAGGGTGTCCTTATCCGGCTTCAATAATAAAACGATAGTGGCCTCATAGAAGGAGTCGTGCAACCTACCCATCCGGAATGAAGCCCCAATCGTCTCCAGTTGGGCTGAAGCAATCTCCCCCTGGTACTTTGTATATATCTCAATCGGGAGTCCGTCAGGGCCAGACGCCCTACCTTTATTAAGGGCCCCCATCGCTTCCACCAGCTCCTCCAGACCAATGTCCTCATCCAAAGCCAGTCTCTGATCCGAAGTCAATCTGGGAAACCTAAGGTCTCGCAGATAGTCAGATTTCCTCCCTGGAGAAAGTCGGTCTGTACTCATACAGGCGCTTATAAAAGGACGAGAACACTTCCAAAATGTCATTGACGGAAGTGATGATCTCCCCACTAGAAACTCTGATCCTGAGGACCGCAGGTGAGCTACTGGACTGGTGTACCAGGAATGTCAATAGGCTACTAGATTGGTTTCCCTGCTCATAGTATCTCTGGTTCGTGAAGAAGACATGTCTTTTGGCCTTATCCTGCAAGAATAGAAGGTATTGCCTCCCTACTTGTAGCCAGCGGGACCTATTTCTTCAGACGGGTCAGAGGTAAATCTGTGTTCCAATAATTTAATTTTGAGCAGCTAGGTCCTGCTCTTCCCTGGCCGCTTGTTTCTTGGTGTATGAGATGGAAGATTGGCAACAGCCCCTAAGGTATGCCTTGAGTGCGTCCCAATAAGCTGAGTAATTTTCCTCAATAGAATTCATCTCAGTGTATGGCTTAATCTGGTCAGGAATCCTATCATTGGCTCCAAAGAGTGACAGCCACCAGGGGTTAATTTTCCGAGATAGTCTATGTGACGTGCATCCCTCACATCGGACACTCACAAATACTGGGGAATGGTCTGAAACAGATCTAGGTAAGTGGCATACCACTTCTCATTCCCACATATGAAGTCAATCCTGGATAGGGAGTATTTCCCGGGGGTGTAGCAGGTATATTCCCTCAAGACTAGATTATGGAGTCGCCACATATCACACCACTCCACCTTCTTGAGGAATGCACTCAATCTGGTTTGTATCATTTGAGGGATAGAGGCCTGTTGGGTACTAAATTTATCTAGCCCGGGGTTATTGATCAGATTAAAGTCACCCATACAGAATACCAGTGCCTGAGGGTATTGAGAAGCAAACTTAGCTGCCTCATACAGAAGTAAGGTGCCCATCGTAGGAGGAATATAGATGGCTAGGATCACAACCATTGATCCGTCGATGTGGGCTTGAATGAACACATATTTCCCCTCAGGGTCTTTTACAACCTTACCCGGGTCCCAGCGTAGTGATTTATGAACCAATACCGATAACCCTCTGGAGAATGAGGAGTGAGTAGAATGAGCTGACCATTGGATCCATGGCTTTTTAAGAAATCTAACTGTCTCAGACAGCAGATGGGTCTCCTGTAAGCATACAATCAGAGCTTTGGAAGATTTGATGTGTGAGAACACTGCCACCCTTTTCCTGGCCGTGCCCAGTCCCCTGACGTTCCATGTCATTAAACTTATAACCATTAGTGAATATTACCTGTGAAACTGAATAAACGTATGTCAAGTACTCAACCTGCAGCTTAACGTGGGTAAACGTACCCCTAAACACTCGGCTGCCCAACGCAGACGATAAGAAAAAGTCCCGTAGTGGGACCAAAAGAGATTTTCCCTAGAAACGTCTAGGGTTAACTAACGTGGCTAGTTGTTATACTTGGTACGGGGGAGTCCTCAATCAAGGACCTGAGCCACTCCTACAGTCCAGTATGAATGATATATAAAATTATAGAGGTGGGGGAAAGGGGACCCTGGAAAGAGGGATGGAACCAGAAGAGAGGGAAAGGGGGAAAGGAAGAGAGTAGGAGAAAAGATAAGAGGGGGGGAGGGGGGAATAGAAGAGAATAAAGAAAAGGGGTAGAAAGAGGGGCGGGGGGGGGAGAAGAAGGTGGTTGGGGGGGAGGGGAGAAGTGGGATATCAGAATGTGTCTCAGCAGCAGAGGGGGAATGTGAATTGGGAAAGATAGGGGGATGGTTGGGGATAGGGGGTGTAGGGGGAAAGAGAAGGAATGAGTTCGGCTGGGGGGTGAGAGGGGAAGCTAGAGGAACGTGATATGGGATTGGAAGGAGGTGTTAGAAAGGTGATCTAGGGGCCAGGGATTGGGGTGGGGGGTGTGAAGTAATTGGATTAGATAATAGGTGGGTAAAGGGGAAGAGAGCAATGTAATATTAGTTGAGAAAAGGGGGATGGGGAAGGAAGAAGGGGCGGAAAGGGAGAGGTAGGGAGTTAGCAATAGGACACATATAGCTATAACATACGGTAACCATAACCTTAATAAAGATCTATAGTGAATAGCAATATTAGTCTTAACTGCGATGCAAAATATGATCTTCCAAAAGTGAGGATCCAGTCCAGCCAATGACTTGAATAATTATTTCGAGTCCTCCGTGACCCGCATCCGAGAACACAATAGCGATCGGGCCAGAGTCTCCTCCAGAGGTTGAGACTCAGAGTCCCCGGGTCAGGAGAAAGGATCTCTGTAGCGTGGGCTTCTTAGGCGACTCAGTTTCTTTTCCAACGTAAGAGGCTGCGGAAATCCATCTTAACGGAGTTGCAAACTGGACGCAGTAGTGACCAATAAAGCATCGCAGGGTTCGGACCCACAACAGTGTTTCCCTCCCGACAGATAAGGCAGCGAGAATCCATATTCGGGGAGTCACGAGCCGAACACAACAGCGGCCCTAAACCTTTCGCCCTGAAATCGGGCCCGCAACAGCGCTTTCTTTCCAGCGATCCAGGAAATGGAATTTCAAAGCACAGGGGTCGCAAACAAAACGCAATAGCGACCCTGAGCACGTCGCATAAGATCCGGATCCACATCTTCGTTGTCATCCCGGGGAGCAAAAATTGTGGGGTTGCAGGTCAGAGGAGTCGCAATCTAGTCTCAGTAGCGACCCCCAAGACATCGCAGGAACCCGGCCCGCTTCAGCGCTTCCTCCCAAGCTTCAGCGAGTTGATCCAATCCTCCGCTTCCACAGGAGGTGAAGAACAGGGATCGATCCTGATGAACCACTCTGAGGCGGGCTGGAAAAATCATGGAGTAGGCAATCTGATCTTCCCTGAGGTGCTTCTTCACTTAGATGAAATATGCTCTCGTTTTCTGAAGGGACGCAGAGAAGTCAGGGAATATCGATATAGAGGCGTTGTTGTGCAGTATCGGTCCCTTGCGTCTCGCGGCACTCAGGATAGCGTCTCTATCTCTGCTGCTTAGCAGCCGAGCCAGGAAAGGTCTAGGTTGCGCCCCCGGGGGAAGAGGTTTAGCTGGGACCCGATGGGCTCTTTCTATGGCATAGGCCGCAGATAGCGTCGCATCAGGGAAGGTTCCAAGGAAGCCAAGCATCCATGAACTTACATGGGTCGCTTCCTTCCGTTCTCTCCGGCATCCCCAGGATTCTCAAATTGTTGCGACGTAGACGGTTTTCCAGGTCGTCAGCCCTCTGCGCCCAGTTGTTTGCCGCTTGCTCCAGGGACGTTAGCCTACCGGGCGTCGCTCTTGCGTCGTCCTCCAGCGTGGAGATCCTCTGCTCCGTCTCCTTGACACACTCCCGGAGGTTTTGTAGATCCAGTCTGAGGAGGCCCACATCAATTTTTACCTCCTCAATCTTGCCTGTTAGCGACACTTTAGAGTCCTGGATTGCCACGAGGAGACGTGCTAAGACCTGTTGTAAGGTCAATTCCTGCGTTCCCTCGGGTTCGGCGTCCGCGCCATACTCTTCCTCCGTCTAGCTGGCTTCCCGCGCTGCCTGCTTGCCGGCGTCATCTTGCTGGGGGTCCCGAGCAAATTTTTTCAGCTTCTCGGCCGCCGCTGCGCGGCGTCCCCTAGTCATATCGCAGATCAGAATGTTCACCGCACCGGGAGGGATCTGATGGTGTGTCTTGGTTACCGATTACGGCAGGATTAATTTCAATATCAGGCGTTGGACTGCGGAGCTGCTCTCAGATGCGACAGCTCATGCTGTCCGCTGGCCACGCCCCCTTGTAGGTCATGGTTAGTCTTTTGAACTGGAGTCTTCGGGCAATGGGAAGCCAGTGAACGGATTGGCATAAAGGAGAGGCTGGAATAGCGGGGGGACAGGTGGATTAAGCGGGCCGCAGAGTTTAGGATAGATTGGAGGAGTGCAAGAGTGTTGGAAAGGAGGCCAGAGAGCAGTAGGTTGCAGTAGTTGAGAAAAATGGGTTAATTGCTTTTTTCATGTTTCTTTACGTCATGGTGATCGTGGGAGTTCCTGCACTGTACCCCCGCGATCATCGCCGGGTCTCTGGCTGATGTTACAGCTCAGACTCTGCTCTCACTGCCAGGAGCGGTGCCTGGCAGTTTAACCCCCTAAACACTGCGATGAATTGTGATCGCAGCATTCAGGAAGCAGGGAAAGGAATCGCTTAACTCTCCCTGGTGATCGGGCCCCAGTGATCGTATTAATGCCATGGAAAATCTGGGTTATCACGATGATGACCCCTGGTTAATGAGCTACGAGTCACCTCACAGACCATGCCGGGTGCATGGTGTGTGAGTACAGCACTCACATATAATCCACTGCAGTGATCGAGCATTGCAGTGGATTATATCAGTCGCAGGGGAAAAAAAAAAAAAACACAAAGAATTGACATGTCCATTGTTTTCGTGCTGGGACTAAACGATTGGGCTAATTAGATAGTTAATTGTGCTTCCACAAAGCAAAATAAAATAAAAAAAAAAGACAGATATGAGGCAGCCATTCCAGTCTTGAATCACTGAATTGGTGCTGGATTTATTATCTAATATATAAAGCTGTGTGTGTGTGTGCTGGATTTATTATCTAGTATATAAAGCTGTGTGTGTGTGTGTGTGTGTGTGTGTGTGTGTGTGTGTGTGTGTGTGTGTGTGTGTGTGTATGTGTGTCATAAGCTATGTTTTGAGGGGAAATTTTAACCTCGCTCTTTACAGTTATTCACCAAAAAACCTGCCTCCATTAAAGCGAATGGAACTGGGAGCCACAGCGCAGCCAGAACTTCAGAAGAATGCGCAAGCCATGCCCTTAAATGGAATGTTGGCGTGTCAAAATGCAGCCAGGGAAAGAGACAGACACAAACAGGGAGAGAGGCAGACACAAAGAGACAGACACAGACAAAGAGACAGAGACAGACACAGGGAAACAGACAGACAGGAAAGAGAGGGAAAGAGACAGACAGGGTAAGAGACACAGAAAGACAGGTAAAGAGACAGACAAAGCGACAGAGGGAAAGAGACAGACAGGGAAAGAGAGGGAAAGAGACAGACAGGGAAAGAGACACAGGGAAAGTGACAGATAGAAAGACAGACAGGGAAAGAGATAGACAGACATGGAAAGAGATTGAGACAGACGGAGAAAGAGACAGACAGACAAAGATAGAGAGAGAGACAGAGAGATATATACAGAGGGGGAGACAGACATTATAATTACATTTCTATCTATTTGTTTTGTGGTTTTTGTGTGCAGAATGCATTTTTGTTAATACATTCTATTTTGTTAACAGCAGTTATTAACCCTGGCGAAGCCGGGTAGTACAGCTAGTATTCTTTAAATATGCAATGGCTGGTGCCCCCTCACCTGATGATACTGGATGAGCCGCAGCAGCATGGACACCACCACTTCTTTCTGAGTCTCCAGTTCTTTTCCGGCATCAGCCTTATTTACTCCCCTTAGTACAAATAGGTCATGTACAATGGGCTGCAACGCTGGAATAGCTACAATACAAAAATCATTCCGCACATTGACAAATTGTATACTTCTATTGAGTGCACTTATCAATGATGTAAGGCATAATTGCATCTACTGCAAAAAACACAATGAGCAAAAAGACAAGCAGGACCCTGGTCTGGCAGCCATGTTGGTAGTCATATGACTGGTAAACCAGAGCCCTGTGACCCTCATCCGTTTTGTCTGATTATTAGGTCTGGCTCAACAGATACACACGACATCAGCAAAAGGCGCAAAAAGGCACCGGGGACATCGGCAACTCGGAGCTTGTTCACAGGACTCCAGTCTGGCGGTCACAGGACAATGACGTGACCGCTTGAGCGGGGTCCCTCAAATATTTTCGCTGACCTCTCCTGTAGAGTAATCTCTCTTGTCCACCTACCATGGGTCACAGCTTTTCTCCCGCTGGCCATTATACCATCGCACAGCTGGATAATTTTGGGAATGCCAATGATCTGCTTGGAATGGTAACGCTCATAGGACAGCAGTACCAGGAAAAAGAACACGTTAGGAATGATGGCTTCCGATTCCCTAGTTTGATGATGGAAAACATGAATTAAAAATATATATTATATCTGCAGTACAAATATAAATATGTATGGCTAATAGGCAAGAAACACAACAGTTGGGCGAGGAACTTACCTGAACTGACCCACTTCAATGTACTCAAATTGCTTCAGAACAAAGCCAATGAAGACCTAAAAAGCATAAATGTGTAGAAGAACATTAAATAGATGTGTAAAGTGGGGAAAAAAAATCTTTTAAAGGGGAGTGGTCAGCAGATAAGTGTCATGCGGTGTCCAGCGTTGCATGGATTGGGTGCAATGAAGGCGTCGAACTCCATTCACACTGCAGAGACTAACAAACCGCCTGGTATCACTTAGTTACACAACCTGTATTGTGCGTCGGCTGGTTCTGGTTTCATTGCTCTCCAGTACAGCATAAGTTAATCCCTGCTGGCTTGTGACAGTTTGCTGGGAGCCAAGGAAGCTGATCACCACCAGCTGCCCTCACCTTTTATAAGCTTCTGGATACTGGGACTGAGAGCTGGATATAGCTTCTGCTACCTCGGTTCCTATGGTTATCCAGTTCTATGGTGATATACAAGTTACGGAGCAGCGTGGTGTGTGAGTCTTGCAGTTATGTAGCTATTTCCTACCCCTTTTGCGTTACTTTCCAGTACACATACTTTCCCTCCTTTGTATGCAGTGTGCACAAGTTTTTGTTTACCCTTGTCTGTGATTATTTGTGGGGTTTTGGTTACTAGGTTTCCAGCCCGCTCTCTGGGTGCATGGAAGTAGTTTGGACAGGAGACAGGGCCACGTTGGAGGCTCGAACCTGGCTACCATCGAGCCTACTTTCGAGATGACGAACAACACAGAGGCCACAATCTTAGGGTCAGCCAAGGAGCCTCTGTTCCATCCATACACCCCAGTGACAATAAGAATCTTCAACATCTAAAGCAAATTTATGCACATATTACATGATCACTTAGGTTATTCCAGTTTGTTGCCTGGGTTACTGGCTACTGCTGTGGTCTGGCAGCGGTGGCTTACAAGCTTTCTAATAGAGCTTGGAAGCGCTCCTCTAAAGCATGCGGTTAGCGCCCGATCTGACCAGCTTCAGTATCGTTCCGCTCCTCCGATGCTGTTGGGGATAATCGACCTCCACTTTCAGCAATTGGAGACCTCAAAATATACAAGGATGCCAGGAATAAAGGAACAGAACAGCGTTGATAGGACCAAATGGACTAACAATCTTTTCCAATATGTCAGAAGGTATTCAGTGGCGCATATACTTTTTATGTTAGGTTTTCTCCGCAATGTGTGCGCTCATCAGCAAATCCAACCCTCCTTATGCCACCCATCATCATTATTTCTACAGTGATGGGCAGGAGCTATTACCTGGTCAGAGTCCAGCAGGCAGTAGTTAACACGGAGCTGGACCAGCTGGGCGAGGAGGTCGAGGACTTGTCTCTGAAGATGTACAGATGTCGTGGTGGTGTACTGCTTCAAGGCTTTAATCACCAGGGGCTCAAACAGACGAATGTGATTGTGAATAGTATTCTGCAGCAAAAAAATAGAAAACATCTTTTATCTTCTGTAAATAACTAATGACTCGACGACTTGTGTCTGCCTCTTACTGACACTAAGTTCTAGTGTTGAGGTGTAGCAGATTGAGATCCTAGACGGTCTCTAATCCTGGTAATGCAGAAATGATTTATAACCACTCCTGTATTCTCCTTTCCATTGGGATCCTAAACCATCTCTGATTCTGGGAAGGCAGAAGTGGTTTATAACCACTCCTGTATTCTCTTTTCCATTGGGAACCTAGACTGTCTCTGATCCTGAGAAGGCAGAAGTGGTTTATAACAATTCCTATCTTCTACTTTCCAACATTCATAAAGCTGAAAAGATTGAGTATTGTTCATGGCAATGCACACCCACATCAGCGCCACTAGCTACATAAAAAGGAGCAGCTCTCATCTGTAAAAGGGGCATCTATAAAGGTCTATAATGGAAAACGGCAAAATGAAAGACTAAAATAAATGTTGAAGGGGTTGTACGTTGAAAACGAGTTGTTTTATTTTTTTCTATCATTTATTGACGCTCGGTAGCCCCATAGGGAAATGATGAAACTATGGTCAAGCATCCTTTCTAATGGAGATCAAAGTGCTCCAATCTCCCAATCGATGGGGATCCCAGTGGTCAAAGATCCCCCGGCCAATAAGTTATCACTGAACATCCCCTTTAACGCCTTCTAGGGACCTTTAACGCCATTAGTAGAAAAAAAAAAAAAACAATGGTGACCCTCCCAAGGAACTCTCTCAGGCTCTTCAAAAAAGCGTGCGAGTGCAAAGAAGGAGGAACAATTGCAAATATTGGGACAGGCAATAGATTAAGGGGTGCTTCACACACAGCGAGATCACTGCTGAGATCGCTTTTTTGTGACGCAGCAGTGACCTCATTAGCGATCTCGCTGTGTGTGACACTGAGCAGCGATCTGGCCCCTGCTGTGAGATTGCTGCTCGTTACACACAGCCCTGGCTCGTTTTTTTATTGTTGCTCTCCCGCTGTGACGCACAGATCGCTGTGTGCGACAGCGAGAGAGCGACGAAAAAGAGAATTTTGTTTACTTACCGTAAATTCTTTTTCTTATAGTTCCGTATTGGGAGACCCAGACATTGTTTGGGTGTATAGCTTCTGCCTCCGGAGGACACACAAAGTACTACACTCAAAAGTGTAGCTCCTCCCTCTGAGCCTATACACCCCCTGGAGAACCAGATCTAGCCAGTTTAGTGCAAAAGCTGAAGGAGAATAGCCACCCACAAGTAAAAACAGAGCAAGAACCGGAACAACCGGAGACTCTGTCCACGACAACAGCCGGTGGTAACACGCGGAACAAGAAACTGCCAAAAGGCAACAGGGAGGGTGTTGGGTCTCCCAATACGGAACTATAAGAAAAAGAATTTACGGTAAGTAAACAAAATTCTCTTTTTCTTTATCGTTCCTATGGGAGACCCAGACATTGGGACGTCTCAAAGCAGTCCATGGGTGGGAATAAACAGAAAACTAAGAAGTAGGCGGAGCCTAACTTCACAAATGGGCGACAGCCGCCTGAAGGACGCGTCTGCCCAAGCTCGCATCTGCCGAAGCATGAGCATGCACTTGGTAGTGCTTTGAAAAGGTATGCAGGCTAGTCCAAGTGGCAGCCTGACAGACTTGCTGAGCCGCAGCCTGGTGCCTGAAAGCCCAAGAGGCACCGACAGCTCTGGTCGAGTGTGCCTTGATCCCCGGCGGGGGAGGCACCCGAGAACACTGGTAGGCATCCGAAATGGTCGACCTAATCCAAAAGGCTAAGGTCGGCTTAGAAGCAGAGAGGCCCTTACACCGACCTGTGGTTAGCACAAAAAGAGAGGTGCACCGCCTAAGAACAGCGGTGCGAGACACATAGATCCGGAGAGCACGCACCAGATCCAGAGTATGCAACGCTTTTTCAAAGCGATGAACAGGAGCCGGACAAAAGGAAGGTAGGGTAATGTCCTGGTTAAGGTGGTAAGGAGAAACCACCTTAAGGAGAAAGTCCGGAGTCGGACGGAGAACCACCTTGTCTTGATGAAAAACCAAAAAAGGTGACTCCGAAGAGAGCGCAGCCAAATCAGAGACTCTCCTGAGGGAAGTTATGGCCACTAGAAAGACCACTTTCTGTGAAAGACGAAACAAAGAAACCTCCCTAAAAGGCTCAAAGGGGGGTTTCTGCAAAACCGTGAGAACCAAATTGAGGTCCCAGGGATCCAAGGGCCGCCGGTAAGGCGGAATGATGTGAGACACACCTTGCATGAAGGTGCGGACCTGAGCCAGCCGGGCGATACGCCGCTGGAACAGCACTGACAGAGCCGAGACTTGTCCCTTGAGAGAGTTGAGGGACAGTCCCAGCTGCAGACCGGACTGGAGAAAAGACAGAAGGGTCGGCAAGGAAAAAGGCCAAGGAGGATGGCCGGAAGAGCGACACCAGGACAGGAAAATTTTCCAAGTCCTGTGATAGATCTTGGCAGAGGAAGACTTACGGGCCCGAGTCATAGTGGAGATGACTTCAGGGGGGATACCAGAAGCCGTCAAGATCCAGGCCTCAAGAGCCACGCCGTCAATCTGAGAGCCGCAGAATTCTGGCGGAAAAACGGACCTTGTGAGAGAAGGTCTGGACGGTCCGGAAGATGCCACGGCACCTCTACGGACAGATGGAGCAGGTCTGGATACCAAGCTCGCCTGGGCCAGTCCGGAGCAATGAGGATGACTCAACAGCCCTCCATTCTGATCTTGCGCAGAACTCTGGGCAAGAGAGCTAGAGGGGGAAACACGTAGGACAGACGAAACTGGGACCAGTCTTGAACCAGAGCGTCCGCGGCGAATGCTTGAGGATCGTGGGAGCGAGCCACGTAAACCGGAACCTTGTTGTTGTGATGGGATGCCATTAGGTCCACGTCCGGAGTGCCCCACTTGCGGCAGATTGACTGAAACACTGCTGGATGCAGGGACCACTCGCCACTGTCCACGGTTTGACGGCTGAGATAATCTGCCTCCCAGTTTTCCACGCCTGGGATGTGGACTGCGGATATGGTGGACTTGGAGTCCTCCGCCCATTGAAGGATGCGTTGTACCTCCAACATTGCCAGGCGGCTGCGTGTCCCGCCTTGGTGATTGATGTAGGCAACCGCTGTCGCGTTGTCTGACTGGACTCGGATGTGCTTGCCCGCCAATAGGTGGTGAAAAGTTAGGAGAGCCAGAAGCACGGCTCTGCTTTCCAGCACATTGATCGAGAGGGCTGACTCGGACGGAGTCCAAGTGCCCTGTGCTCGGCGGTGGAGACATACCGCTCCCCAGCCAGATAGACTGGCATCCGTGGTGAGGATCACCCAGGACGGGGCCAGGAAGGAGCGTCCCTGAGACAGAGAGAGGGGCCGAAGCCACCACTGAAGAGAGCTCCTGGTCTGTGGCGACAGAGCCACTAACCTGTGCAAGGAGGAAGGCCGCTTGTCCCAACAGCGGAGAATGTCCAGCTGCAGTGGACGCAGATGGAACTGGGCAAAGGGAACAGCCTCTATTGACGCCACCATCTGACCCAGCACCTGCATCAGGTGCCTGATGGAATAACGGCGGGGCCTCAGCAGAGAGCGCACCGCCAGTTGGAGGGACTGCTGTTTGATTAAGGGCAACTTCACAAGTGCCGGCAGAGTCTCGAACTGCATCCCTAGGTACGTGAGACTCTGGGTCGGAGTCAGAGTGGATTTGGGAAGATTGACAAGCCACCCGAATTGGGCTAGAGTGGCGAGAGTGAGCGAGACACTCCGCTGACAGTCTGCGCTGGATGAAGCCTTGACTAGAAGGTCGTCCAGGTAAGGAATCACTGCCAACCCCTGGAGGTGCAGAACCGCAACCACTGCTGCCATGACCTTGGTGAATACCCGAGGGGCCGTGGCTAACCCGAAGGGGAGAGCCACAAATTGGAAATGTTCCTCTCCGAATGCAAAACGT
Organism: Anomaloglossus baeobatrachus; assembly: GCF_048569485.1. Lineage (NCBI taxonomy): Eukaryota > Metazoa > Chordata > Amphibia > Anura > Aromobatidae > Anomaloglossus > Anomaloglossus baeobatrachus. The sequence goes on along the minus strand of NC_134353.1, from coordinate 67,401,016 downwards.
AGCCAACGCTGGTGTGAAACTGCAATTGGCACATGGAGATAGGCATCTCTGATGTCGATGGATGCCAGGAAATCCCCTTGGGTTATTGAGGCAATGACTGACCGCAGAGACTCCATGCGAAAATGCCGCAACTGAACATGCTTGTTGAGAAGCTTGAGATCCAGGATGGGCCGGAAGGAACCGTCCTTTTTGGGGACTAGGAAGAGATTTGAGTAGAAACCTCTGAACCGTTCCCGGGCGGGAACCGGTACAATTACTCCGCTGGCCTGCAAGGATGCCACGGCCTGAGAGAAGGCGGCGGCCTTGGAGCAGGGGGGAGTTGACAGAAAAAATCTGTCTGGCGGGTTGGAAGAGAATTCTATCCTGTAGCCGTGGGAGATGATATCCCACACCCACTGATCGGAGACGTGTTGAAACCACGCGTCGCCAAAGTGGGAGAGCCTGCCACCGACTAAGGACGTTGCTGGCGCGGACAGATAGTTAAGAGGAGGCTGCCTTAGTGGCAGCAGCTCCTGCGGTCTTCTGTGGACGTGCTTTTGTGCGCCAGTTGGATTTTTGGTCCTTGGCTGAGTTAGTGGACGAGGCTGAGGGCTTAGAGGACGACCAGTGGGAGGAACGAAAGGAACGAAGCCTCGACTGATTCCTACCATGGACAGGTTTCCTGGTTTTGGTTTGTGGCATGGAAGTACTCTTCCCGCCAGTAGCTTCCTTAATAATTTCATCCAGCTGTTCACCGAACAGCCTGGATCCAGCAAAAGGGAGTCCAGCAAGGTACTTCTTTGAAGAAGCATCTGCCTTCCACTCTCGAAGCCACAAGATCCTGCGGATAGCGAGGGAATTAGCTGAAGCCACCGCAGTGTGGTGAGCAGCCTCTAGCATGGCAGACATGGCATAGGATGAAAAAGCTGAAGCTTGGGAAGTTAAGGTAACCATTTCGGGCATAGATTCCCTGGCGAGGGAATGCATCTCCTCTAGAGAAGCAGAGATGGCTTTAAGAGCCCACACTGCTGCAAAAGTCGGGGAGAACGAGGCCCCTGCCGCCTCATATACAGATTTGGCCAGAAGGTCAACCTGGCGGTCAGTGGAATCCTTAAGAGAGGTGCCATCAGCCACTGATACAACGGTCCGGGCTGAGAGTCTAGACACCGGGGGGTCTACCTTTGGTGAATGAGCCCACTCCTTGACCACCTCAGGTGGAAAGGGAAAACGGTCATCAGAACCACGCTTTGGGAAGCGTTTGTCAGGACAGGCCCTAGGCTTGGTCACAGCGGCCTGAAAACTGGAGTGGTTAAAGAACACACTCTTTGTCCTCTTAGGCGAGGTAAACTGGTGCTTTTCTGCCAGAGAGGGTTGCTCCTCTGATACTGGCGGATTGAGATCCAGTACAGAATTAATGGACGCAATCAAATCACTAACATCTGAGTCACTTTCGGACAGATCAATGGGGCACATGGAGTTAGCCTCCGAGCCCCCTGTAAAGGCATCCTCCTCGTCCTGCGAGTCAGCTTCTGAAAAAGAGCCGCGGGACGAGGAAGGAGAGGGAGCCCTGCGTCTCCTTTTAGGAGGACGGGGTCTGGGACCAGATGATGAATCCTCTGTGAGCTCCGGTCCTGAGAGAGCCCTAGCAGCAGAGGCACCCTGTGAAGGGGGCTGATGCATGTTCAGCAAAGTCCTGAACAGCTGTCCCATGGAGTCGGCAAAAGACTGGGAGATAGACCTAGATAAGGATTCTACCCAAGCCGGGGGTTCAGCCACAGGAGCCGGAGCAGCCGGAGAGACCACTGGGGGTGCGATTCCAGGCTGTGGCACCGCCAAGTTAGAGCAGGCATCACAATGTGGATAGGTGCTCTGTTCAGGCAGTAGGAGCTTACATGCAGTGCATACTGAATACAGCTTTGGAGCCTTGCTCCTCGTGTGAGACATGCTGCTGGAGTGGGGGCTCTGCCAGAATGACCCCCAGAGAGTATATACAGAGGTCCACAACCAGAGGTTGTGGCTTACCAGACCGCTGGAGCGGTGTTGTGTGCCCTCCAGATCCCGAAGCCCGGACCCCCAAGCACCTCAGCAGGGATGCTGCAGACCAGTGCTGATCGCAGGGAAAAACTCTGAGAAAATGGCCGCTGGAGCGAAGAGAGGGGGCGGGACTCACTCTGGGAGCGGGATCTGGAGGGCCATAGAGACTTACAGGGGAGGAGACATGTACCCAGTGAGGAGTGTCCCTCCCCTGTGCAGAACGGCTGCTGGGCGGAGCCGCGCTGTCCCTCTGCATGAATGACATGCGAGGGCAGTGAAACTGAAAGTAGGCCTCCGGCGAAGCCGGGGCCTAAATTTGAGCGGTGCGGCCGGCGCGCAGGCACCATCGGTGCGGTTCTCAGGCGACAGCCAGAGAACCCGCCGGAAATGTCATAAAACTCACTCAGCACACTCTCCCACAACAATAAAGTACAGGGACCCCCAATATATAAACGCCTCAGGTACTTAGCTTGCTGAGACGCAGGGTTCCAAGTCCCTGGGGATGAGTGCTCCGGTCCAGCAGGATCCTGAAGGGCTGCGGATGGAGACCGGTCTCCTGCCAAGCATGGAGAACCGTGCTGGCTCCCACTTCAAGCCAGAGCCCAGGAGGGATGGTGAAGGAGCACGGCATGTAAGGCTCCAGCCTTGGAATCAACCTTAACAGCACCGCCGACACAGTGGGGTGAGAAGGGACATGCCGGGGGTCCAGGCTTGGACCCGCTTTTCTTCAAACTCTTTCCAAAAATGAAAAATCAGATGAGAATGCATGTGTGGATGTATGCCTCCTGAACACAAAGCGATAAACTGGCTAGATCTGGTTCTCCAGGGGGTGTATAGGCTCAGAGGGAGGAGCTACACTTTTGAGTGTAGTACTTTGTGTGTCCTCCGGAGGCAGAAGCTATACACCCAATGTCTGGGTCTCCCATAGGAACGATAAAGAAATGAAGCGAGTAGGGAGCAGTAGCCGGCATCTGGCAGCTGCGGTAAGCTGTAACCAGGGTAAACATCGGGTAACCAAGGTGGTTACCCGATATTTACCTTCGTTACCAGCCTTCGCAGCTCTCACGCTGCCAGTGCCGGCTCCTGCTCTGTGCACATGTAGCTGCAGTACACATCGGGTTAATTAACCTGATGTGTACAGTAGCTAGGAGAGCAGGGAGCCAGCGCTAAGCAGTGTGCGCGGCTCCCTGCTCTCTGCACATGTAGCGACGTTATGATCGCTGCTGCGTCGCTGTGTTTGACAGCTAAGCAGCGATCATAACAGCGACATACAAGGTCGCTGTTGCGTCACAGAAAATGGTGACGTAACAGCAACGTCGTTGTCGCTGTCGCTATGTGTGAACCCAGCTTAACTCTTCTATTATCAACTCGAAGGATCACCTTGTCAGCACGGTGCTTAGTAACGTTGGTAATGTTGTTCTTCAGCTGAGAAGACACTTTCTGCAGAACATCAAACCACCTGTAAAAAGAGAAAAATCATAGGAAACACAGGTAAGGAAAGTGAAAATAGGAAGACGAGGCATCGCTGCTGCATGTGCGATTGTGTGATCTTACCCCGACGTGTCCTGCTCTTGGTCCGCCTGAACCATGTTTCTTAGGCTGGCGTCTGCCAATGCCTGAGTGAAATGTGTGTAGGGAGCCATGAAGCAGTAATGGTACAAGCCAGGGCGCAGGTTGGAGGAGCCCAGGCGCTGAGCCTTGCCCTGTGATTTACCAGGGTTGGAGCATAAAGCCTCAAATTGTGATGCCAAGTTCGTCCCAAAAAGTGTCTTCAATAGCTGAAGGAATCAAATGTAAGATCAGTAAGTGCTCATATCGCAGAGGACCGAGCAAGGTGGAGACCAAAAAATGGCAATTTTGCATGTCAATTTAAGCCATAAGGGTTAATTAAATTTGTATTTTGGAAGATCAAACTATCACAGACAGAGGACCCCTCCGTCCATTAGCCTTAAATTCCCCAAAATAGATGAAAATGGTTTAAAAAAGACCTGGGAAAACTATGGCTACATCCTATCGCAGGCTACATCCGGCACTTTGGCTGTTCCTATCCATCCCACGAATCGGGAAAGCAAAGTGGCTGGAAGCAATGGCTTGCCCTCCCACCGCAATCAGAAGTTTCAATTTCCCCGGAGAATGTGGTGATGGAGGAGGGAGCCGTCAGCTCAGTCTTCCACTATGACAGACTCTCAGGGCAGCAGGAGCGGTGATGTCGTTACACCGCACCTTCTTTGGATCCTCGGTGTGCAGAGCAAAGACCGGAGCAGTGCGCTGATGGAATGAGCGAGGCGAGTAGGGCTTAATTTTTGTCCAAGAAACAAAAATAAAAGTTGATCAGCACAATTTGTGGGGCAATATGTGGGGCCATCAATAACTGTTTGAGGGCTGTGGGGGGGGGGGGGAATCATACAGTGTGGGTCATCAATTTGTGATGTGGGGCTGTGAAGGATCATAATGAAGGGCCTATTCTGTGTTGGGGGGCTGCGAGGGATCGTAATGAAGGGCCTATTCTGTGTTGGGGGGCTGTGAGGGATCGTAACGAAGGGGCCTATTCTTCTGTGTTGGGGGGTTGTGAGGGATCATACTATGGGGGTTATCACCTGTGATTGGCAATGCTGTGGAGGCCACGATACTCTGTGGATCATTGGGGATTATACTGTGTGGAGGACCATAAGGAGCATCATACTGTACAGGGGGGCTGTGGGGTCATCATTATGTGTTGTATGCAGTATGGAAGATCATAATGTGGGGGGGGGGGGTCATCGCACTGTGTTTGGGGGTTCTGTAGAGGCCATCATACTATGTTGGAGAGCTGTGGGGACCATCATAATGTGCTGGTGGGCTATGGAGGATAATACTGTGATGGTTACCATTCTGTATATAGGGAGCTGTAGGAGACCATACTGTGTGGGTGTCATCATTCTATGTGTGGAATCATAATTTTTTGAAGGCTTTGGGGGCCATCATATTGTGTTGGGGGATGTCATGGATAATACTATGTGGGTCATCATACTGTGTTTGGTAGCATACGGTGTTGGGTGGCTGTCATGGATAATACTATGTGGGGGGTGCTGTGGGGGCCATCATACTGAATGGAAACATACTTTTGGGAGAGGGGGCTGTGGGGGCTCATACTGTGTGTTGGACTATCATTCTGTCTTGAGGTGCCTTAAGGGCATCATACTGTAGGTGAGGGGCTGTGGGATCGTATATACTGCATAGAGAGCAGTAAGGCCGTAACCTGTGTGTGGGGGTTGTGTGGCCATCATACTGTTTTAGGGGGGAGTCTGGTGATCTTTGTATACAGGAGGAAGGAGGAGTATGATTTATTGCTTTTTATAAAAATGAGTAAAGTATATGGTTTTGATCTGCTCAATAAGCAAGACAAATATTAATATAAATTATTATTATTATTATTATTATTATTATTATTATTATTAATAATAATAATAATAATAATAATAATAATAATAATAATATTATTATTATTATTATTATTATTATTAATTTATAAGTTAATATTGAACAGAATTAATTTCAATTTTCAACCCTCTGCAATAGACAGTGTCTCTCAACTGGCCCTATTGGAAAATTAATTGGCCACCTCTGGGTGAAAGTATTAACGAGTCAATTACCCCCAAATCATTCACATCACTGCACGGCCCTAAGACCTAGCTGTTCATAACCATTATAGCAGGGGTCTAGCTGCCCATACATGGAGGTTTGTAGTCCAAATAGTGGCATTTTGCCCAGACACGGATGTTTTTAACCTAGATAGTGGCATTTAAGTTAGGTTCCCGGATTACAGAGATTACCTTGCCGTTGGTTCTGGGTTTACATGCATTGGCCAATACATAAACTAAATATCTCTCTTTTGCAGTAATGCAGTGCCATATTTTCCCTTCTACATTTTTGGCTTTTTCAGTGTGCGACTATGCATTTATAGTTACTATGTTTTTTCAGTTAGCACCTGTTCACATTTGTTGGATGTGCGTGTCTGTTTTTTTGATATTTCCAGGCGTGCCAGGAAGGCGACTAATACAGTTCTGGAAAAACGCTACACAAACTCTAAAATATAGCACCAGTGACCGGATATACAATGCAAAACCGGCTCCAGTTAGGGCTGTATTTATAGCTCTTGCTGCCCTAAGCGTGTAAAGGGAATCTGTCAGCAGGTTTTCGCTATGTAAGCTGAAGATCGCCTGCTGCAAGGGTTAACACACAGAATTCAGGGATGCCTGTATTGTCAAGGTCCGATCTGTTGTTTATTTGCTATGTTTGTTTAACCCCTTCAGCCCCCGGGCATTTTGCGTTTTTCCGTTTTGTTTTTTTCCTCTTTTTCTTCTGAGAGCCGTAACTTTTTTTATTTTTCCGTCAATCTTGCCATGTTAGAGCTTGTTTTTTTTTTGCGGGACGAGTTGTACTTTTAAATGAAACCATAAGTTTTACCATATGGTGTACTGGAAAACGGCAAAAAAATTCCAAGTGCGGAAATATTGCAAAAAAAAGTGTGATCGCACAATAGTTTTTTGGGATATTTTATTCACTGTGTTCACTATATGGTAAAACTGATGTGTCATTGTGATGCCTGATGTCGTTGCGAGTTTGTAGATACCAAACATGAATAGGGTTACTTGTATTTAAGGGGTTCAAAAAATTTCACAAGCTTGTCCAAAAAAAGTGGTGCACGTTTTGCGCCATTTTCCGAAACCCGTAGTGTTCTCATTTTTTGGGATCTATGGCTCAGTGATGGCTTATTTTTTGCGTCTCGAGCTGATGTTTCTAATGGTACCATTTTTGCGCAGATGCTACGTTTTGATTGCCTGTTATTGCATTTTGCGCAAAGAAGGGAATTTTGTTTACTTACCGTAAATTCCTTTTCTTCTAGCTCCAATTGGGAGACCCAGACAATTGGGTGTATAGCTATTGCCTCTGGAGGCCACACAAAGTATTACACTTAAAAGTGTAAGGCCCCTCCCCTTCTGGCTATACACCCCCAGTGGGATCACTGGCTCACCAGTTTTAGTGTCAAAGCAAGAAGGAGGAAAGCCAATAACTGGTTTAAAGAACAATTTAATCCGAGGAAACATCGGAGAACTGAACCATACCACATGAACAACATGTGTACCCGAAAAAACAGAAAAACCCAGAGAAAACAGGGCGGGTGCTGGGTCTCCCAATTGGAGCTAGAAGAAAAGGAATTTACGGTAAGTAAACAAAATTCCCTTCTTCTTTTTCGCTCCTAATTGGGAGACCCAGACAATTGGGACGTCCAAAAGCAGTCCCTGGGTGGGTAAAAGAATACCTCGTGATAGGGCCGTCAAACAGCCCTTTCCTACAGGTGGGCAATTGCCGCCTGAAGGACTTATCTACCTAGGCTGGCGTCTGCCGAAGCGTAGGTATGCACCTGAAAATGCTTGGTAAAAGTATGCAGATCCAATCAGGTAGGTGCCTGACACACCTGCTGAGCCGTAGCCTGGTGCCGTAATGTCCAGGATGCACCCACGGCTCTGATAGAATGGGCCTTCGGCCTTGAGAGAACCAGAAGCCCAGTAGAACTGTAGGTTTCAAGAATTGGTTCCTCGATCCCCCGAGCAAGGGTGGATTTGGAAGCTTGCGACTGTTTACGCCGACCAGCGACAAGGACAAAGAGTGCATCCGGGTGGCGCAGGAGCGCCATGCGGGAAGTAGAACCTGAGTGCTCTCACCAGAACCAACAGATGCAAATCTTTCTGAAATTGGTGGACTGGACGAGGACACAAAGAAGGTGAGGTGATATCCTGATTGATATGAAAGTGGGATACCACCTTAGGGAGAAATTCCGGAACCGGACGCAGAACTACCCTGTCCTGGTGAAGGACCAGGAAGGGAGTTTGTATGAGAGCGTTGCTAGCTCGGACACTGTCCTAAGAGACGAGACCGTTACTAGAAGGCCACTTCCCGTGAAAAGCGGGAAGGGAGACATCTTTCAAAGGCTCGAAAGGCGGCATCTGGAGAGCAATTAGAACCTTGTTCAGATCTCAGGGCTCTAACGGCCGCTTGTACGGAGTGCTGAGAAGACAAACTCCCCGTAGGAACGTGCGTACCTGAGGAAGTCGTCGTTTCTGAAAAATACAGATAGCGCTGAGACTTGTCCCTAAAGGGAACTGAGCGACAACCCATTTTCCTACCTAGATTGCAGGAAGGAAGGAAACATAGACGATGCAACCGGCCAGGGAGAAACACCCTGCGCCGAGCACCGAGATAAGAATATCTTCCACGTCCTGTTCAAATGGAAGAATGGCCCTTGAGACAGCCAGTCTGATTGGTCTGGTAGTGCCCCCGGTTAGCCTACCGTGAGGCACCACAGAACCGAGTACCACAACATCCTCGGCCAATCTGTAGCGACGAGGATGGCGCGGCCGCAGTCGGTCTTGATCTAGCGCAGTACTCTGGGCAACAATGCCAGAGGTGGCACCTAAGGTAGCTGGAACTGCGACCAATGCTGAACTAAGGCGTTTGCCGCCAGAGCTCGATGATTGTGAAACCGTGCCATGAAGCTGGCACATTGTTGTTGTGCCGTGACGCCATTAGATCGACGTCCGGCCTCTGTCAGCGGCGCCAGATCTCCTGAAACCCGTCCGGGTGAGGAGACCAACCTCTTTCGGCCACACCTCAGCGACTTAGGAAGTCAGCTTCCTAGTTTCCACACTTGGGATGTGAATTGTGGATATGGTGGATGTCTTCCACCCACATCAGAACCTGCCGGACTTCCTGGAAGGCTTGCCGGTTGCGCGTTCTTCCTTGGTGGTTGATGTATGCCACCGCTGTGGAGCTGTCCGACTGAAGTCGGATATGCTTGCTTTCCAGCCGCTGTTGGAAGGTTTGTAGGGCAAGATACACTGCTCTGTGTTCAAGAACATTGATCTGAAGGGTGGACTCTTGCTGAGTCCACGTACCCTGAGCGCTGTAGTGGAGAGAAACTGCTCCCCACCCTGATAGACTCGCGTCTGTCGTAACTATCGCCCAGGATGGGGATAGGAAGGACCTTCTTTTTTAACCAAGAGGTGGGAAGAAGCCACCACCGTAGAGATTCCTTGGCCGCCTGAGAAAGAACGACGACTCTGTTGAGGGACGTCGACTCCTCGTCCCATTGGCGGAGAATGTCCCATTGTAGTGGACGCAGTAAAACTGCGCGAAAGGAACTGCCTCCATTGCTACCATCTTAAGTAGGAAGTGCATGAGGCGTCTCAATGTGTGCGACTGGTTCTTAAAGAAGAGCTTGCAGCCCGTAGTGAATGCTGTTTGTCTAGCGGAAGCTTCACTATCGCTGAGAGAGTAAGAAACTCTATGCCTAGATATGTTATCGATAGGGTCGGGGTCGGATCTGACTTTGAAAAGTTGATGATCCACCCAAAACTTTAGAGAGTCTCCAGCGCAACGTTCGGGCAGTGTTGGCATGTTTCCCAAGAGAGTGCCTTGACAAGTAGATCGTCTAAATACGGGATCACAGAGTGACTCTGAGAGTGCAGGACTGTGACTACTGCTGCCCTGACCTTGGCGAAGACCAGTGGGACTGTCGCTAGCCGGAAGGTAGAGCTACGAACAGAAGGTGTTCGTCTCCTATAACGAAGCGTAGACACGCTAGTGCTCTGGATCAATCGGCACGTGTGGATAAGCATCCTTGATGCCTAATGATGCTAGGAAATATCCTTGGGACCTTGAGGCGGAGTGATTCCATCCGGAACCGCCTGGTGTCCACGAGCTTGCTGAGCATTTTTAGATCCAGAACGGGATGGAACGGCCCGTTGTTATAGGTACCGCAAAGAATTTGGGGTAAAAACCGTGACCTTGTTCCTGAAGAGGAACGGGGGTCATCACTCTTTCTGCCTATAGAGTGCACCCTGTTTGCAGAAGAGCAGCGGCTCGGCCGGGAGGTGGAGAAATTCTGAAGAATCGAGTTGGAGGACGAGAAGTGAGCTCTATCCTGTACCCGTGAGACAGAATGTCTCACACTCAATGGTCATTGACCTATGGCAGCTAAATATCGCCAAGGCGGGAGAGCCTGCTACCGACCGAGGCCGCAAGTCATTTGGAAGCCGCCTTGGAAGCGGGTTTTCAGACTGTCGATTTTTTGGGCGTGACTGAGCCCGCTAAGAACCTGAGCTCCTCTGATCCTTTTGAGTCCACATTGGACGAGGAAAAATGGGACCTGCCCGAGCCTCGAAAAGGCCGAAAACCCCGACTGCCTCTTGCTCTGTTGGGGTTTGTTGTGTCCGGGCTGAGGAAAGGATGAATCCTTACCCCTGGACTGTTTAATGGTTACATTCACCAAACAGTCGGTCAGCAGAAAAAGGCAACTGGTAGGCAACCTTTTTTGGAAGCAGAATCTGCCTTCCATTCACTTAACGAGCAGACCAGGCTCTGCTTAAAAACACGGAGTAGCGGAGGCTACCGCCGCACGGTTCGCAGAGTCCAGGACAATCTGAATCGCGTAAGAAGCAAATGCAGACATTTGAGAGGTTAAGGATGCCACCTGCGGCACAGATGTACGTGTAACCGTGTCAATCTGTGTAAGACAAGCTGAAATAGCTTGGAGTGCCCCAAGGGAGAGAATGCCGGAGCCAACAGCAGTTCCATCTCCCACTGCAACTATGGATCTAGCTACAAGCCTGGAGATTGGAGGATGCCGCTTGAGACACTGGGTCCAGTCCCTGACCAAGTCAGGGGACAGGGATAACGTGTATCCTAAGCCGTTTGGAGAAGCGCATATCTGGATAAGCGTGGTGTTCCTGGACTGCCTCTCTGAAGGCAGAGTGGTCCAGAAAAACACGTGAAGCTGACTCCTCCACTGGAGGAGCTGTGAGAAATAACCCACATTCTATAGATGGACGCTATAAGATTATTTACTATGGCGTCACGATCAGGTGTATCCAGATTGAGAGCGGTCTCAGGATCAGAATCCTGAGCCGCTACTTCCGCCTCATTACACAGCGAGTCCTTCTGCTAGGACCCTGATGAAACCGAGGCCACTCATAGTGAGCCCGCTTAGGCTGTCTGGGACTGACGTCCGTGCAGAGCCGTGACTCTGGGATGCGTGTGACATTCCCGGAGCTGTTAGTTGTTCACACTGAGGGGGGCCATGGATCAATGATTCAACAGTGCCCATATTGTGAGAGACATGTCCGGACTGCTAGGCTTCTAGTATCATAGCCATAGTCTCAGAAAAACTGTCAGTAAATACTGCAGACACAGTCCTCATCCCCTGGCCATTAGTGCATACAATGGGAGTCTATGTAACCTGCCGGCCGTATAGCCGTACATGCTGTACCAGCTGTATAGAAAAACATTTGGTTCTGCACCTTTGTTTTACACAGAGAATATGCTGATAACTCCTCCGCATAATCCAGGAGGGTATATACAACGTGCGACCAAACAGTGCAATGTATATAGTACAAGCATATCTATAAGTGCACTTCTGCACTAGTGGGGTTAGCACCACAGGTGCTGCTTAACGCCTGTTGCAGCGATTGTGTGACTATCAGAATGCCAGGGTCTTCCACACTTGTCTCTGTTCGTACAGAAACTGACACTAATGGCTGCCGGCGTCCTTGTAGAGAAGGAAGCCGTGGGCGTGCCTGAGAAAGTGCGGGAATCCGGATTCACAGTGCACACAGTGAGAGGGGTGGAGTATGCAAAACATACTCCAGCTCTCAGCGCTGCTGTGCTATGCAGCGTCACGCCCCTACCCTGACTGTCAGGGCTGTGGGCGGTAACGAAGGGAGACTAGGCCCAGAAGCCGGGGACTCGAGTTAACAGCGCGGCCGCCGTAAAAGCGCGGGCCGCGCTGAAGTCCCCGGCGCACCACAAGTGCCAGCCGCGCCGCAGTCCCAGCGGCCGGCGCGACCGATTCCTAGAAGTGGCCAGCGTCCCGCCCCTCTCCTGACTGGCAGGTCTGGGGGCGGGAACGAACGGAAGCAGGCCGCAAAAGCCGGGGACTCTAGTTATCAGCGCGGCCGCCGTAAAAGCGCGGGCCGCGCTGAAGTCCCCGGCGCACCACAAGTGCCAGCCGCGCCGCAGTCCCAGCGGCCGGCGCGACCGATGCCTAGAAGTGGCCAGCGTCCCGCCCCTCTCCTGACTGGCAGGTCTGGGGGCGGGAACGAACGGAAGCAGGCCGCAAAAGCCGGGGACTCTAGTTATCAGCGCGGCCGCCGTAAAAGCGCAGGCCGCGCTGAAGTCCCCGGCGCACTACAAGTGCCAGCCGCGCCGCAGTCCCAGCGGCCGGCGCGACCAATTCCCATAAGTGAGCCTGCTTCAGCGAAGCTGAATGAGGCCATGGCACAGGCGCCGCAGCGCTGATGTCCCCCGGCGCACTACAACACCCAGCATGCTGCGGTGTGAGCGCCAAATGCACGGGGACACAGAGTACCTTGAGGAAGCAGGGCCATGTCCCTGATGTACTCCGCTCCATCCAGCATCTTCTCCAGGGGCTGTAGATGGAGCACGGTCTCAGTGCCTGGAGACCGGTAAATCCCACTTCACCCAGAGCCCTGTAAAAAGGGATGGGGAAGGAATCAGCATGTGGGCTCCTGCCGCCGTACCCGCAATGGGTACCTCAACCTTACAAACACCTCCGACATACAGTGGGGTGAGAAGGGAGCATGCTGGGGACACTATATGTGTCCTCTTTTCTTCCATCCGACATAGTCAGCAGCTGCTGCTGACTAAAAAGTGGAGCTATGCGTGGATGTGTTGCCTCCTTCGCACAAAGCACAAAACTGGTGAGCCAGTGATCCCACTGGGGGTGTATAGCCAGAAGGGGAGGGGCCTTACACTTTTAAGTGTAATACTTTGTGTGGCCTCCAGAGGCAATAGCTATACACCCAATTGTCTGGGTCTCCCAATTAGGAGCGAAAAAGAAATGTGTGGCGACCAAAAACTGTAATTTTGGAGTTTGGAATTTTTTTGCCACTACGCCGTTTACCAATCATCTTAAATGATTTTATATTTTGATAGATCGGGCATTTCTGAACGCGGCAATACCAAATATGTGTAAATTTTTTTATTTTTTTAACCCTTTAAATTTTCAATGGGGTGAAAGGGGGGTGATTTGAACTTTTAGTTTTTTTTTTTTTTTAAACTTTTTTTTTTTTTATTTTATTAGTCCCCCTAGGGGGCTATAGCGATCAGCAATCTGATCGCTCTGCACCATCTCCAGATCACAGCTACAGAGCTGAGAACTGCAGATTTGGTGCTTTACTTTCAATGCTTGCTGTATTCCGGCATTGAGAGGAAGTGACTCATGTTATCTACAGGCGTCATCCCATGACAATGTGCTACCATGGCAACCACCGATCATGTCACGTGACTTCCGATAGGGGCGGGGTAAGTCACTGTAATGGCGGCGCGCATATACATCTCGCTGCCAGATTTTGGCAGCGAGATGTAAGGGGTAAATAATCGCGGCTGGAAGCGATTTCACCCGCGATTAGCAGGCACACATGTCAGCTGTTGAAAACAGCTCAAATGTGCGCGGAACCCCACGACCTGCCCACGGCAGGGGGCGGGGATTAACCTCACACGATCCACCTTGTGCCCAGTATGTCATGGGTTGTTAAGGGGTTAAGCAGGAGGACCTTATCATTACTTGGACTACAATGTCATGCACACAGCAGTCCCGCTGCTGTGAGTGACATCTCACTGTGAATGTACAATCTCTATAGAGAGCCTGGTGTGGACGTGCACAGCTCGCTCAGCTCTGCTACATGGCTAAATCTAAAAATTCTGATTGTGTCAGATCTGCTGCACCCAGTAATCTAAGTGATACACTTTTGGATTCAGGATCTCTTTGGCTCTCAGATGAGGTAGCAAAAACCTGATGACAGATTTCCCCCCTACAGCCTTATTAAAACATGGGCTGCTCCAGTCTTGAGTAATCAGCCCCGTTTTGCAGGTCACCTCCTCTATATCATTTTAAATTACAATTCTAAACTTCAGCACAAAAGGAATCTGTGTGCAATAATGGGTCTTGCAATATACTTTGACATGGGTTGCACAGACCGCACAAAAGAAGGTTCCCCCGGATCCCCCATCTGTGAGCCACAGCTGGAGGATCTTCCTCTACAGGTGACTGGTCGCTCAGTTATGTGATCGGCCGTCCTGTAATATTACATTTCTGTAGAATTTAAGCTATAATATTTGATTTCCGTTACATGTGACAGTGAGTCTCCTCAGTGAGTGACACCCGGCCTGTACATTCTCACCTGCTGGACACAGACCGTCGCCATCACTGGTTCACGACTAAAACAGGATTTGAGATAACCCAGAATTTCTTCAACGCACTGTAAAGATAACAGCAAGATGTCAGGGAGACGGGCATAACTGGAGAAGATCCAGAAACTCAGATTATTAGGCCACTGCTCTACAATTACTAAGATATTCATTTCTGGTTACAAATGATCATATTAAAGGGGTCACAGAACTTGAATTTCAGCTGCTAGGACCAGTACAACTTATGGACTATGTACAAGAGTACGTTGTATATATTTCTATGATGTATGGGCCTAGAAGGAATAGGGGTGGTGAGTGTCGCTTATGGGGAGCCCAGGGGCCTAAGGCAGGCGGGTATCCTATGGGGCGGCAGAGCGCCGGGCCCAGGGGCGAGAGGAGTGCCGGGCCCAGGGGCGAGAGGAGCGCCGGGCCCAGGGGCGAGCGTGCCGCAGGGCCCAGGGGCGAGAGGAGCGCCGGGCCCAGGGGCGAGCGTGCCGCAGGGCCCAGGGGCGAGAGGAGCGCTGGGCCCAGGGGCGAGAGGAGCGCCGGGCCCAGGGGCGAGAGGAGAGGAGCGCTCCTCTCGCCCCAGGGCCTGGCGCTCCTCTCGCCCCTGGGCCCGGCGCTCTGCCGCCCCATAGGATACCCGCCTGCCTTAGGCCCCTGGGCTCCCCATAAGCGACACTCACGGCCCCTATTCCTTCTAGGCCCATACATCATAGAAATATATACAAACGTACTCTTGTACATAGTCCATAAGTTGTACTGGTCCTAGCAAAGCCCAGGGGCGAGAGGAGCGCCGGGCCCAGGGGCGAGAGGAGCGCCGGGCCCAGGGGCGAGAGGAGCGCAGGGCCCAGGGGCGAGAGGAGCGCAGGGCCCAGGGGTGAGAGGAGCGCAGGGCCCAGGGGCGAGCGTGCCGCCGGGCCCAGGGGCGAGCGGAGCGCCGGGCCCAGGGGCCAGAGGAGCGCCGGGCCCAGGGGCGAGGGGAGCGCCGGGCCCAGGGGAGAGGGGAGCGCCGGGCCCAGGGGCGAGGGGAGCGCCGGGCCCAGGGGCGAGAGGAGCGCCGGGCCCAGGGGCGAGAGGAGCGCCGGGCCCAGGGGCGAGAGGAGCGCCGGGCCCAGGGGCAAGAGGAGCGCAGGGCCCAGGGGCGAGAGGAGCGCCGGGCCCAGGGGCGAGAGGAGCGCCGGGCCCAGGGGCGAGAGGAGCGCCGGGCCCAGGGGCGAGAGGAGCGCCGGGCCCAGGGGCGAGAGGAGCGCAGGGCCCAGGGGCGAGAGGAGCGCAGGGCCCAGGGGCGAGAGGAGCGCAGGGCTCAGGGGCGAGAGGAGCGCAGGGCCCAGGGGCGAGAGGAGCGCAGGGCCCAGGGGCGAGAGGAGCGCAGGGCCCAGGGGCGAGAGGAGCGCAGGGCCCAGGGGCGAGAGGAACGCAGGGCCCAGGGGCGTGCGTGCCGCAGGGCCCAGGGGCGAGCGTGCCACAGGGCCTAGGGGCAAGTGAAGCGCAGGGCGTAGAAACTGGCGGTGCCTTAATGACAGGAATGTTAAACAATTTACTGTGAATACAATGTGTCATACATGTTTCTCTAGTACATTCATCCATACTAAAAAAAAAAAAAAAATACCCACAAAAGGCAGAAATGTTGGTCCTCACCTTGCCAATATCAGTCAGTGTCGCCAGTTCTAATATCTGTGACAGGACATCGAGGGCCGCGCGCAGGAAACACCCAAACTTCTCATTGTTATTCTGAAGGTCCAGGGTCACCTGCAAACAGCAAATAAATCAATGGTCAGTACTAATAGAAAACAGAAGGCCATCCTGCCCTGATCTCAATTTCTTTAAAGGGAACCTGTCAGCTGGTTTTTGCTACAGTATATCACAAAAGTGAGTACACCCCTCACATTTTTTGTACATATTTTATTTCTTTTCATGAGACACCACTGAAGATCTGACCCTGTGTTACAATGTACAGTGTCAGTGTGCAGCTTGTATAACCGGGTAAATTTAGTGTCCTCTAAATAACTCAAGACACATCTATTAATGTTTAAACCGCTGGCAACAGAAGTTAGTACACCCCTATGTGAAGATGGCTCCCCAGTATCATGCAATTCATTAGTGTAGTCATATGAGATGCAGCTTCAATCTGTCGTCTTCTTCCGAAAGCTGACAGGGAGAAACCTATCACAAGCAGGAGTCGGGGGACACAAGATACAGCTGGCTCAGGACTTCACGTTCCCCCTTATAGTGGCATTATAATCATCATATGTAAAATGTCTGATGTACACTAGGTGTATCCTGTAATTTGAAGTAGACATTCATGTGCTCATTACCAGGTTCTGTAAACATCAGGTAATAATATATTTATTCACTTATATGTCAGATACATTCATAGAACACTTTACATTTAGTATGCTCTTGATGATTACATACCTTGTAGTTGGCGTATGTCGCTTTCAATACATCATATAGTTTTAAATATGATGGAAGATGGTAGAAGCTGCCAAGGGATTTGCTTGCTTGTGCTGGACCGGAAGCATCTGCCTGCCTAGAAGCTTAAATAAAGGAAGAAAACGGAAAAACACTGCCATAAAAAATTTCTGTTTTTTTTATATTAAAAGGGAACCGGTCACTAGATTTGTCCTCTATAAGCTGCAGCCACCACCAGTGAGCCCTTATATACAGCATTCCAGAATACTGTATATAAGAGCCCAGGATGCACTGTGGAATGTAAAAAACAGCTTTTATTATACTCACCTGGGGGCGGTCTGGTCCGATGGGCGTCGCTGGTCTCGGTACGGCGCCTCCTCTCTTCTTTCAGTCACCGTCCTCCTTCCCAGCTCCGTGTAGATGACGTGTTGAACGCCATCCACACAGAGTCTTCTATTGTGCTCCTGCACACTTCTCTCTGCCCTGCTGAGAGCAGATCAAAGTATTGTGTTGCGCATGTGTTCTTTGACCTTTTTTCCCGCAACTGTGTATTACAGTAATTTGCGCTGCCCTCAGCAGGAAGTGTGCATGCGCAGGAGCACAATGGAGGACACTGTGTGGATGATGTAGGACGGGTCATCCACACAGAGCTGGAAAGGAAGACAGCGAGGGAAGGAAGGAAGATAGCAGAAACCGGACCAAGACCATCGATGCCCAACGGACCTGGCCGCCCCAGGTGAGTATAAAAAAGGTCTTTTTAAGTTATACACAGCGGCCTGGGCTCTTATATACAGTATTCTAGAATGCTGTATATAAGAGCCCACTGGTGGTGGCTGCAGCTCAAAAGGGAAAAACCTGGTGACAGGTTCCCTTTAACCTTGGCTCCACTTTTCAACAGATTTGTTACTGAAAAAATACAATGGTGAGCTACTCCTCAATTCTTTCAAAGGAATTGGGGATCCCTGTTCTTGAATTGGTTGGGGTGCAAACATTCATACCCCCACCCTGATCAGGCACTACTCATCTATCAACAGGATTTATAAAAGTAGGATTATAGGGAAAACCCCCTTTTAAAGCGCTGTCCCGCCATTCTAATATAGGCGAATGTGCAGCTACACTACCACAAAGCAGCAATGTGGGGCTGCATAATGAAAAGCTTCACAGTTTTCTAATGTACTATCTGTGTTTGCAGCCATTGAATCCAAACCTTGATTCTAGAGTGGAGGTTCCTAAAAAGTGGCTCACAGGACCCTCGTGTGGCTGCCAGTTGTATCCTCAAGTAAGTGCCTGAAGGGGCATTATTACATTATAAATGGCACTCCGGTCATTACTACTTTACAAAGGGGGCATTATTAGCTTTAAATAAGGAATTGTGGCATTGCTACTTTTTAAGGGGGAACCAACATCTCTGAAACTTTATGAGACCGGAGCAGCCTCATCATATACATCCATGGATCACTCATTACTAGAGCAAACCCGAGGTTCGGTGGTTGGACTGAACACAGGCTTTACAAAAACAACATAGTTCAACATAGGTGGTTTACGCCTGCAAACCACTCGATCGAGCATTGCTGTGCACGGGTAAGCTCGGTGCTCAGCTCGGTGCGGCTGTACGGCTCGCTCTGGCGGTAACAACAGAAAGATCAAAATGTAGTGTGCACAAAAAAAAATTAAAAATGGAAAAACCCAACCCACCGGCTCCCGGAAGTGACCTGTTTATGTCTGGCTGTATGTGGACGGAGACCCGAACTGCCTGATTAGTGACTTATCAGGGTTCAGGTCAAGTCCAGGACCCAAAATGAAATTTATCTAAAGTCCGAACTCCCACAGGTCCACTCCGCTCTACTTATTACGCCTCCAATCACCAGTCTTTGGAAGGTAATATCCTACATTCATTGATCCCACTGGAGCATCCTTCTGATCCCCCACCACCTGCAAAACGGGCTTTGGACACCTGCCCCGAAGGGGCCATTGACTGTAATGGTGCAAACGAAATCACCGTGTTCTCTTTTATGCACCATTTTCGGATGTATGCGCTTTCTGCAAGTGGACACCCAGACATAGTAACTACAAGATGCATACAGCTGCACGCTAAAAAACCAACAATGTATAAGGGAACTCTGGTATTGCATTACTGCTATAGGAATATATGGAAAAAAAAAAAAAGATATTTAGTTTATGCATATAAGCCCAGTTACCACGGCAAGGTAATCTCTGTAAACTGGGAACCTAACTTGAAACGCCATTATTTGGGTTAAAAACCTCCCTGTCTGGGCAGCTAGGACTCCGGCTATAAAGGATATGAGCTCAGCCTGGTTATAGGGCGGAGTGCTCAGTCAGAAAGAGATTCACTACAAATATTTAATGGATGTTTTTAACCCAGATAGCGGCATGTCAAGTTAGGTTCCCGGTTTACAGAGATATACCTTGCCGTGGTGACTGTTCTTACATACATTGGTCAATACATAAACTAAATCTTTTTTTTTCATATATTCCTATAGCAGTTATACAATACCAGAGTTCCCTTATACATTGTTGGCTTTTTAGTGTGCAGCTGTATGCAACTTGTAGTTACTATGTTCCTGCAGCTAGCACCTATTCACACTTGTTGGATGTGCAGGTCAGTTTTTTTTGTTTTTTTTTTTAAATACCCAGACATAGTAGACTGTGTCTCGGCGTCCGCCTGTAGAAAGAGTACACGCCTGAAAATGGTGCAAGACAGAGCACATGGTGATTTCGTCTGCACCATTATAGTCAATGGCCCCGTTGGGGCATGCCTCAGATACCTGTTTTGTGGGGAAGGGGGGGGGGGGGAATCGGACAGAAGCTTCAATGGGACTAGTGAATGCAGGTAATAATGCAGCGTGAAAGCACCCTAAAGACTAAAAGTGTGAAATCTAGTTATAAAAAACAAATAACACCCGCTCAACAGCAAAATAATAGAACCAAAAATAGTTTGTAGGTAATATACCTGCATACTCCCTTCTCTGATACACAATTTGGGGTCCTTACCCTTAGTTTAACATTTGTACCTACTAACAGCTTTGATTACTTCCCATCTGTGACGGACCTCCACTTGTTTTGCCGCATATTTGGGGCTGATGCTTCATGTGGCAATTGATTTAAACTACAATAACCCCCTAAATTATAAAAGGACGTGCAAGAGAGGATATTGCAGTACACACCTCCTGATAAAGCACTAATCGCGAAACATGCGTTTTGAGTGGACACCATACCACACAACATGGGTAAGCAGTAAATATACTTTTGTCGGACACTGCTACGTAATTACTTATCTCCTTGTTAGCACTGGCACTTTACCCTGGTATGTATTGGCATTTTTTCCTCACCATATTCTGGGGAGCGGATTCAATCTGTATACATTTTTTTTGTTGTTTTTTTTTAAATTTACCCCGTTCACTATATGGTAAAACTGACCTGTCAGTATGATCCCCCAGCTCGGTACAAGTTGATAGATAGATAAAAGTAAGGGTATACATGTTTTTGTAAGGGGTGAAAAAAAACTTCAAACATTTCTCAAAAAAAAAAAAGAACTTTGCTTTTGTCGCCAATTTCCGAGACCAAAGCGTTCTCATTTTTTGGGATCTGGGGCTCAGTAATGGCTTATTTTTTTTGAGTCTTGAGCTGACATTTTTAATTATAACATTTTTTCTGTAGACGCGCTGTTTTGATCGCCTGTTATTGCATTGTAACCAAAAAAAACTAAATTTTGGCATTTGGAATTTTTTTTCTCCCGAAGTCGTTTATCTGTTTTAATAGATCGGGCATTTCTGAAGTTGCATTTTTTATTAACTATTATTATGGTTTTATTTTCAATGGGACAATTGAAATACATTGCATGGCCTATAAGTCTCCTTACTTTGGCTTGGTAGTCTCCACAAGAAGAAACGTTCTCCCTTAAGCCTCTGTCAAAAGTTAGGGGTACTTTGCACGCTGCGACATCGCATCCGAAATATCGTCAGGGTCACGTCGTTAGTAACGCACATCCGGTGTTTGTTGCGAGGTCGCAACGTATAAAGCCTGCCTGCGACGATCACCGAGCGCAAAAGTGTCGAAAATCGGTGATCTGTGTAGTGTCGGTCATTTTCATAATGTCGGGTCGACCGCAGGTACGATGTTGTTTGTCGCTCCTGCGGCAGCACTCAACGCTGTGTGTAAACCCGCAGGAGCGACAAACATCTACTTACCTGCGTCCCGACGGCAATGCGGAAGGAAGGAGGTGGGCGGGATGTTACGTCCCGCTCATCTCCACCCCTCTGCTTCTATTGGCCGGCCGCTTAGTGACGTCGCGGTCACGCCGAACGCACCTCCCCCTTGAAGGAGGGATTGTCCGGCAGTCACCGCGACGTCGCCGACCAGGTAAGTGCATGTGAAGCTGCCGTAGCGATAATGTTCACTACGGCAGCTATCACACAATATCGCATGTGTGACGGGGGCGGGTACTATTGTGCCGCACATCGCTAGCATTGGCTTGCGATGTCGCAGCGTGCAAAGTACCCCTTACTCACCCAGGAAATCAGACCTCCTGCTCTGCACTCATGACGGGAAAACATCACAAAACAGGTATATGCAAATGCAGTGTCTGATTTGGCTTCTTAGCCCAATTCACAAACAAGGTTTGTTATAGCATTGATATTGACATTTAGGATTGCAACATCCAATGTCGTCGTGTGTTCATGTCAAGGTTGGGAATTAAGGGGAGACCACAAATGGGGTCCCTCGTCTGGGTCACAGAGACGGAGTTCAAATTGATCTGCGCAGATGTATGTATGAGGAGCAATAACCACACAGAGACCTGTTTCTATTCAGGAGAAGCTCAATGGTCTTCTGATCCGTATATTGTAAAATACACACAGTTATTCAGTTCAACATTGTCCCTGATTGGTCAGAGATATCCAGCAATGTTCATACAGTATGTCATCAGCCTGTTCCTTGCTTCCTAATACCAGCTTAAACCAGCTACTGAAAATACTTCTTTGTTAACACATTGCTGAGCAAGAACGAAGAGTCAACCTCCCACATCTCACATCCCATATCTCACATGGTGAGAACTAACTGATTACAGATTCTCTGTCTATTCTAAATACCTCTTTGTTCATTGTTCATTTTGGCTTCGTTATCTCCATTAACACCTTAAGGTTTAGTCACACTAAGCAACTTACCAGCGATCCCAACAACGATAGGGACCGCTGGTAAGTTGCTAGGAGGTTGCTGGTGAGATGTCACACTGCGACGCTCCAGCGATCCCACCAGCAACCTGACCTGGCAGGGATCGCTGGAGCGTCGCTACACGAGTTGCTGGTGAGCTCACCAGCAACCAGTGACCAGCCCCCAGCGCCGCGTGGAAGATGCTGCGCTTGGTAACTAAGGTAAATATCGGGTAACCAACCCGATATTTACCTTGGTTACCAACGCACGGAGCTACACGTGCAGAGAGCAGGGAGCAGTGCACACTTAGCGCTGGCTCCCTGCTCTCCTAGTTACAGCACACATCGGGTTAATTACCTGATGTGTACTGCAGCTAAATGTGCACAGAGCAGGGAGCAGCGCACAATGCTTAGCGCTGGCTCCTTGCTCTCCTAGTTACAGCACACATCGGGTTAATTACCTGATGTGTACTGCAGCTAAATGTGCACAGAGCAGGGAGCAGCGCACAATGCTTAGCGCTGGCTCCTTGCTCTCCTAGCTACAGTACACATGGGGTTAATTAACCCGATGTGTCCTGCAGCTACATGTGCACAGAGCAGGAGGAGGCACTGACAGTGAGAGCGGCGGAGGCTGGTAACAAAGGTAAATATCGGGTAACCAAGGACAGGGCTTCTTGGTTACCCGATGTTTACTGTGGTTACCAGCCTCCGCAGAAGCCGGCTCCTGCTGCCTGCACATTTAGTTGTTGCTGTCTCGCTGTCACACACAGCGATCTGTGCTTCTCAGCGGGACAGCAACAACTAAAAAATGGCCCAGGACATTCAGCAACAACCAACGACCTCACAGCAGGGGCCAGGTTGTTGCTGGATGTCACACACAGCAACATCGCTAGCAACGTCACAAAAGTTGTTCGTTAGCAGCGATGTTGCTAGCGATGTTGCTTAGTGTGACGGGGCCTTTACTGTACACACATCTTAGAATCATATTATGGCATCTATGCAATTGTCATATAGATACACAGATAATTATGCAACAACTTCTATATTTTAATTATTTACAAACACAATAATCTTATTACATTTGGACAAATGACCTATAGCCCAGACCTACCCTCACATTCATACAATTAAAAAAAAAAAAAAAGGAAAAACCATAAAAAGTATCTGGTAACTACAGAGAAGCTAAAATACACAGGACATATGTGAATCAGCTTCATTATCTCATGTACCTGGAGTGGAATCCGTGGATTTCTTTGGGCTTAATGGCACCGCTGTTTGCTCCACACTTTCCTTTTCTTTACCTTTTCGTCGTATGGGACTAAGAGAGGGCGGGTTAGTAAGGGATGGCAGTGTGGCCTAAAAACAAAATAATAGGGGGGGGGGGAAATCTCATCAGATAGAAAATGTGTCAATCTGTGTTTACTGGAGCAAATATTCTGTGCTAGAGAGAAGAAACTGGTTTAACGCCAATAAGGAGAATTGTTGATTAATGATAAATACTTTTTTCCATAGGGCGACGCGTTTCTGGGATCCAGTCCTCTTCTTCAGGACCAAGGAAATCAACAATATTTTTATTCGAGGAAAGAAAGTTAAGACAAGGAGACCATGAAGTTTATTTCACTTTATGTCTTTTCATCAGCAAAACCCTACAAACGCAGGACGAGTTGTAGTTTTCAATGACACCAATCATGAGTAGACATTGGGAGATTTCAGCAGGACCATGGCTGCCAAGACAGTGCCATCTGCAGCCCATCATTTCATCAAAGGGACACAGATTGGATGCCCACCATGTTTTCAACCGTTTATATGCCGGTGCCAAATCGGGAGCAAGGTAAAACACTCTCGTGGCAGAAGTTACTCGAGTGTCGACTGTATAACACAGCCAGCACCTGCGCTGTATGGGGTGGGTTCAGCTCTTGAGCCTCCTCTATACATGAATGGGGGATTTATATGTAAATTGTATTGTAGTGTAAATTTCTGCAGATTTATCAGCATAATTCACCCTGACAATATTTTTACATCATTGGGTGTAATCTCACCTTTACCACAGGTCCAGGTGTCACATCATCAATCACGTGAGCACATATATTGATGGCCTTCAATAAGTGAACAAAGAGCTGATCCACCATCCCAACTATTGAGCGGTCACCGAGTGCCGGCCACGGCTCCTCCTGTTTGTTTGTTCCCTGGTTAACTTCGTCCTCGGCCGGCCATGGGTTTTTCAGAGATTTAGGAGCAGTGGCTGAAAAGTAATACGAACCCCGAGTGGATTAGGAGGCAAGGTATCATTGTCTCATATGCAAGAGCACATAATAAAAGTCTAATACCGGTCACACTCACCTGCCAACAGATTACCAGTAAGGATCAATGCATCTTGGTGAGCAGAGAGATCGAGGGGGAACCAGGCAGAAGACAGCAGTGATAAGATCATGTTGGCCATGCCGGCAGTGCAGCACTTACGGGGATCATCGGAAGAACTCTGCTGGGAAATGCTAAAAGCAAAAGAGCCAGAGACATTAACAATAAGAAAAAAAGACAAATTACTTTACTCTACAAGGTTTTTATTATTAGGTTTTGGACTTTTGCCTATCTGGCGATATTAAGAGAGTTTGTTTCGACATTTTTAATACATGCACACCCAACGAGGCAACACGAACAAAGAGGTGGCTGGTGTGTCACCCAATGAAGGCTACGAAACAAGGCTTTTACGTTCTAGTCCAAAACTCCTCTTTTCCGGGGTGCTTCATTGGGAGACACAGGAACCATGGGACCTCCCAGAGAAGTCCTTAGGAAGACAAGTTCTTGAGGAAGCACAATTCTGTCCAGACTAACATCCGCCCTGTAAAAGCTAGAGAATGTGTGACCGGAGTAGAACGTCTACCGAGTAGAGGCTTTACAAATCTGCAGGGTCGATATCTGACGGCTGACAACCTAGAAATAACCCACTGTTTTTGGCTTTATAAGCTTCCAGTATGGCATAACAAATCTAACGGGCAAAGGTTACGGAAGAGAAGTGTTACCAAACTCCAGTCCTCAAGAGTCACCAACCATGCAAGTTTTTAGGATTTCTTTAGCACTGCGCAGGCGTTCGAATCATTACTTGTGCAGGTGATTAAATTATCATCTGTGCAAGACTATGGAAATCCTTAAAATCTGCACCGCTGGTGGCTCCCGAGGACTGGAGTTGGGGGGGAACACTGCCATAGACTAAGAGAGACCTCGGCAAGGTCCTTTTGGAATGACGAGAAGCGAATCTTAACATCTGAGGGAAGCTGTCGCCTTCAGGTAGTGACGCACCGCTATGACCAGATGTTTCCGTAACCTGGGCAAATAAACATTGTTGCCCTTTCATACTGTGAATTTTTTCTGAATTTTTGGGGGAAAATTTAATTCCTCTAATTGTGGTTTAGTTTTTAAATTTAATGTAGGGACTCGCAAGCATGAGGACCCTTGATGTGGGTTGCAAGCATCCGTATTTTAGCCAAAATATCAACTAATATTTTGCAGTTCTATCTTTATACCAGATGCAGCCAGGCCCATTAATGTAGGCCTAAACTAGGGTCTCTGCTGAGTGCTGAGCAGCCCACCTAGTCTAATAGTATGGGCGTCATCAATAGGCTCTAATCCAGACACTGTGCACCTACATGTGTGAATGGCGCCCTACACAAGCCATTTGTGTGGAATTTTAACCCCTTCACGACCATGGACGGATCTTTCCGTCATGGTGTAATCGCGGCACCGGAGCCTCCGGTGACTGCGAAAAGTTAGCATAAACCGCAGATTCGGGGAGGAGGGGACCTGTACCTGACCTCAGGAGGGGTGGTGCCTCCTCCCCGGACCTACGGAGGCTGTGATTGGCTGACGAATGCCGCTCAACCAATCACAGCCACTGTAATGTTCCAGCCATTTAAAATGACTGAAACATTGAAATCCAGCCCTGACCAGTGCAGCTGTAGCACTGCCCATTGGCTGGAGCTGGGTGACCCCCTTTTTTGCAGAACATTCGTGCGTGCGCCCTGTTTTTTTTTTCTATGCCATGGGGGGTTTAGTTTCCAAAATGGGGTCACATGTGGGGGAGCTCCACTGTTTCGGCACCTCAGGGGGTCTCCAAACACAACATGGTTGCTAATTATCCCAGACAATTTTGCGTTTGAAAAGTCAAATGACGCTCCTTGCATTCCGAGCCCTGCTGTGCGCCCAAACATTTGATTTCCACTACATATGAGGTATCTGTGTACTCAGGAGAAATTGCACCATACATTTTATGGTGCAATTTTTCCTGATACCCTTGTGAAAAAAAAGCTACCTGGTTGAAGAAATTTTGTGGTAAAAAATTTTATTTTTATTTTCACGGCTCAACTCTTAACTTTTTTGAAGCCCTCAGAGGATCAAAGTGCTCAATAAACATCTAGATAAATTCCATGAGGGGTCTAGTTTCCAAAATGGGGTCACATGTGGGGGAGCTCCACTGTTTCGGCACCTCAGGGGCTCTCCAAATGCAACATGGTGCGGCTAACGATTCCAGCTAATTTTCTGTTCAAAAAGTCAAATTGCGCTCCTTCCCTTTCGAGTCCTGCCGTGCGCCCAAACAGTGGTTTTTCGCCACGTATGAGGTATCTGCGTGCTCAAAAGAAATTGCCCAACAAATTTTGGGGGTTCATTTAATCCTGCTACCCTTGTGAAATGCAATATTTGAAGCTAAATTAACATTTTTGTTGCAAAAAGTAAAATGTTCATTTTTTCCTTCCACATTGCTTTAGTTACTGTGAAGCACCAGAAGGGTTAATAACCTTCTTGAAGGGGGTAGTTGTTCCTCGGGATCCAACAAAAAGTATGCATCATAATTTTCTACCCCTGTTAGAGAGGACAATTAGGGATTTAAAGAAGTACGACAAAAAAAGACTATCGTGGTTTGGGCGTATCAACGCTATTAAAATGGATGTTCTTCCTAGGTTTCTTTTCTTGTTCCAAACGGTACCTATTCAGCTGCCGGGGAGTTACTTCTCCAAAATTCAGATGGCTTTGTCAAGGTTCGTTTGGGGGAATCGGAGACCTTGGACAAGCATAAAAACTCTTACCAGACACAAAAATAATGGAGGGGCGGGGCTTCCAAATTTCCAGTTATACTACAGGGCAACTATCCTAACGAGGATAATGGATTGGCACTTCCATAGGAACTCGAAACAATGGGTGGCGATCGAACAGGACGGATTGGGAGTCCCTTTGCACTTCCTCTCATGGATGGGAAAGGAGAGTAGGTCACAGATAGAGAAGGGAATGGAGTTTATTTGGACAGTGATGGGGACGCGAGACGGTGAGGTTAAGAGGGGTTCTCTCTCACAGGGGAGGGGTCCACTTACCCCCCTCTTTGGCAACCAGGAGTTCCCTCCGGGGCTTCATTCCAATAAATTTCTGGGGTATGCTTGGGTGGAGGAAACTCGTTTTTTTCATGTGCTCCAGGGAAATACCCTGCCTCCTTATGCATCTCTACGGGCCACAGGGCGAGAAGCTTCCTGGATAGAATATATGCAGCTGACATAGTTTCTATCCAACCAGGACAGGGAGAGGAATTTGAGGACCCCCCCTACTCCATTTGAGAAATTGTTCTTGCAGGGTTTGTCACCCGGGCATGTCATCTCTCTTATTTATAAAATGCTGAACCAGAGAGACATGTCGGACAAACCCAAATTTGTCTATAGATGGAGAGAGGAACTGGGAGAGGACATTTCGGAAGACGGATGGAGCAGGGCGTTTCTGTGGACCCACAAACTTTCTCTGGCTTGTGCCGCCCAAGAGAAAAACTATAAAATTCTCACAAGGTGGTACCAATACCCGACCAAATTGCACGCTATCTTTCCCTCAGTGTCCGACATGTGCTGGAGATGTGGTACAGAAAAAGGGTCTATGTTACATATATGGTGGAGCTGTGCTAAATTGCAACCATTCTGGGACTCAGTGTTTTCTCTGTATAAAAAGATGAGTGGGGGTGAGGTGGAGAGATCTGCCCAGGTGGCCCTCCTCTCTATCCTCCCAGGTTCATTCAAGTCACAAAAGAGGGACCTGCTGCGATTTTGTTGAGCAGCAGCCCGTATAATTATTCCCAGATACTGGAAACAGACTAGATGCCCCACGTTAGCTGACTGGGTAGAGGAGATGGCAAACCTCCAGAGAATGGAGGAACTCACAGTTGAACTAAATGAACTCACGGAAAAATTTATCACAGTATGGGGACCGTGGATTACGTTCATGGAGTCTCCTGAGTTCACGGTGAGTCTGGCAGGTTATTTGGGATAAGAAATGGTGACAAACCTTTTTTTTCCCCACCCCCTCTTTACCCTACTTTCTTCACTCTGATTCTTTTTTTTCTAAGCTTATATCTGTTCTTTTTTTTTTTTTCCTCTAGTTTTCTACTTTTTCTTAAATGTTTATTCAATAACTTAAAAGGGGATTGTTTTATGTTGAGAGTGGTCTTGTCAATTATCAGGAAGACATGTTTAGCTGGAACTCTAATTTCTAGTGTATGGTTAGTCATGGAGTATTAGCATAAGGATAGCTTATAGAGTTCCAATGAAATATACAATGCGATGTTATTTTTGTCATTCTGAAACTGCGAGATCACGGTTTATGTTTTATAATCTTTATAAATGTTCAAGATGTATGCTTGATTTATAAACTTAAAAATAATAATAAAACAGATTTTAAATAAATAACCTTCTTGAATGTGGTTTTGAGTAGCCTGAGGGGTGCTGTTTTTGGAATGGTGTCACTTTTGGGTGTTTTGGGTCATGTAGACCTTTCAAAATCGCTTCAAATGTGATCCCTAAAAAAAGTGGCTTTGTAAATTTTGTTGTAAAAATGAGAAATTGCTCATAAACTTTGAACCCCTATAACTTCCTTAATTTTTTTTTTTTTTCCCCAAAATTGTTCCGAGGTAAAGTAGACATGTGGGAAATGTTATTTATTAATTATTTTGTGTCATATGTCTCGTTGGTTTTGGAGCATAAAAATTCAAAGTTTGAAAATTACAAAATTTTCACGAAATTTCGTTTTTTTTCACAAAGAAACGCAAAAAATATCGGCCTAAATTTACCACTAACATGAAGCCCAATATGTCACGAAAAAACAAATCTCAGAATCACCGGGATCCGTTGAAGCGTTCCAGAGTTATAACCTCATAAAGTGGCACTGGTCAAAATTGCAAAAAATGGCCTGGTCTTTAGGGTCAAAATAGGCTTGGGGCTGAAGGGGTTAATACTAAGCAATCAGCTCTCCATGGAGTGGCAGTGTGTGAGAGGTTGCTCCATCAGTGTTTTGCACCTATTGCCTCCAGCTTTATTAGGCTATGTGCACACTAGAAAGTGACTTTTTCTTAAGGAAAATCCAGACCTTCTCAAAGAATCCCGCACTTGTGGTAAAAAAAAAAAAAAACGCACCAAAACTGCAATGAGATCCGCATGCGGTTTTACCGCGGTTTGCTGTGGATTTGGTGTGGAGTTGACGCATATTTACCGCGTTTTTTCCGCGGGTTGGTCCCTGCGGATTTTTACCAATATCTATGGCAAAAACCGCAGGTACCTGCGGAAAAGAAGTGACATGCACAATAATTCTGCAGCGTTAAATCCGTGGATAAATCCACAGGTATAAAAAAAACGCAGTGCGTACACAGCAATTTTTTAAAACCCATAGCTTTTGCTGGGGAATGACTGCAGCAATGTTAGACACATTTACTGCAGCAAATCCGTGGCAAATCCGCGGTAAATCCGCAGCGTGCGCACATGGCCTTAAGGCTTTTTTTTCTGCATCCTGTGACTGCCTTTGTTTATGTGTCCTGGACAGGTAAAACATTGTTGCCCTTTCTTGCTGTGGATTTTTCTGAATTTTGGGGGGAAAATTTAATTCCCCTATTTGTGGTTCAGATTTAAACAGTGAAGATTTAAACAGTGAAGAGACTTCCCTGCCAGATAAGAAGTAGGACAGATGGAAGGAAGAACAATTTCTTCTTTTAGGTGGAAGGAAGAAGCCACCTTGGAAGGAACGAAGGCACAGGATGCAACACCACCCTGTCCAAGTGAAGAAGAAGTGGTGAGCGGTAATAACAGGCCACTAGTTCTGATACTCCCCTAAAAGAAGTGATAACAATCAGGAAATCTATTTTCCAGGAAAGCCAGAGTCAAGAAATTCTGTTGATTGGTCCCAAAGGAGGGTATTTTAGTGCTCTGAGCACCAGGATAAGGACCCAGAGATCCAGGGAAAGGGGAACAGAGTGGGCCGCACACGCTTAAAGGTCCTGAATTGAGGTTTTCAAGGTAAGTCTTTCTGGAGGAGAATGGACAAAGCAAAGACCCTTGAGGGAACGACAATACAATATAGAAAAAAAAGAGAATTTTGTTACTTACCGTAAATTCTTTTTCTTATAGTTCCGTCATGGGAGACCCAGACCATGGGTGTATAGCTTCTGCCTCCGGAGGACACACAAAGTACTACACTCAAAACGTGTGGCTCCTCCCTCCTAGCATATACACCCCCTGCTAGCCAGTCCTAGCCAGTTTAGTGCAAAAGCTGAAGGAGGACATCCACCAACAAGTAGAGACAGAGTAAAACCCGGAACAACCGGAACCTCTGTCTACAACAACAACAACAGCCGGTGAAGACACACGGAACAAGAAACCTGCCAACAGGCAATAGGGAGGGTGCTGGGTCTCCCATGACGGAACTATAAGAAAAAGAATTTACGGTAAGTAACAAAATTCTCTTTTTCTTTATCGTTCCTATGGGAGACCCAGACCATGGGACGTTCTAAAGCAGTCCATGGGTGGGAATAAACAGACAAACTGAGAAGCAGGCGAAACCTAACTTCACAAATGGGCGACAGACGCCTGAAAGATGCGTCTGCCCAAGCCCGCGTCTGCCAAAGCATGAGCATGTCTTGGGTAGTGCTTCGAAAAAGTATGCAGACTAACCCGAGTGGCAGTCTGACAGACGAGCTGAGCCGTAGCCTGGTGCCTGAAAGCCCAAAAGGCACCGACAGCTCTGATCAAGTGTGCCCTGATCCCCGGCGGGGAAGGCACTTGAGTACACTTGTAGGCATCGGAAATGGCCGACCTAAGCCAACGAACCAGGGTCGGCTTAGATGCCGAGAGGCCGCTACGCTGACTAGTGGTCAGCACCAGAGAGGTGCACCGCCTAATAACGGCGGTGCGAGACACATAGATCCGGAGCGCCCGCACCAGATCCAGGATATGCAACGCTTTTTCAAAGCGATGAACAGGAGCCGGACAAAAGGAAGGCAGGAAAAATGCCCCGGTTAAGGTGGAAGCAGCAACCACCTTAGGGAGAAAGTCCGGAGTCGGACGGAGACCACCTTGTCTTGATGAAAAAAAAACAAAAAAGGGGGTGACTCCGAAGAGAGTGCAGCCAAAACAGACTCTCTGGCGGGAAATTATGGCCACTAGAAAGACTACTTTCTGTGAAAGATGAAACAAAGAAACCTCCCCAAGAGGCTCAAAGGGGGGTTTCCGGAAACCGTGAGGACCGGATTAAGGTCCCAGGGCTCCATAGGCCGCCGGTAAGGTGGAATGATGTGAGATGCGCTCTTGAAGGAGCGCACCGGAGCCAGCCGGACGATACGCCGCTGGCACACACTGACAGAGCCGAGACCTGTCCCTTAATGAGGGATAGTCCTAGCTGTAGACCGGACTGTGGAAGGGACAGGAGGGTCGGCAAGGCCAAAAGGCCAAAGGACACTTTGGAGCTCGAGTCATAGTGGAGATGACTTCAGGAGGGATACCAGAAGTCGTCAAGATCCAGGACTCAAGAACCACGCCGTCAATCTGAGAGTCCAGAATTCTGGCGGAAAAAACGGACCTTTTGAGAGAAGGTCTGGACGGTCCGGAAGATGCTATGGCAACACTACGGACAGATGGAGCAGGTCAGGGTACCAAGCTTGCCTGGGTCAGTCTGGAGTATGAGAATGACCCGACGGCCCTCTTTACTGATCTTGCGCAGGACTCTGGACCAGAGCTAGAGGGTGAAACACGTAAGAGAGACGAAGCTGGGACCAAACATGAACCAGTGCGTCTGCCGCAAAACCTGAGGATCGTGGACCACGGTTGGACAGCTGAAATAGTCTGCCTCGCAGTTTTCACGTCTAGGATGTGGGCTGCGGATACGGTGGACTAGGAGTCCCTCGTCCACTGAAGAATGCGTTGAGCCGCCAACATTGCCAGGCGGCTGAGTGTCCCGCCCTGGAAGTTGATGTAGGTAAACGCTGTCACGTTGTCCGACTGGACTCGAATGTGCCTAGCCGCCAACAGATGGTGAAAGGCTTAGAGAGCTAGAAATACAGCTCTGATTTCCAGCACATTGATCCAGAGGGCTGATTCGGACAGAGTCCAAGCGCCCTGCGCTCCACGGTGGAGATATACTGCTCCCAAGGCGGATAGACTAGCATCCTGGTGAGGATCACCCGGGACGGCGCCAGGAAAGAGCGTCCCTGAGACAGAGTGGCCGAAGCCACCACTGAAACGAGCCCCTGGTCTGTGGCGAAGCCACCACCCCGTGGAAGGAGGAAGTTCGCTTGTACAGCGGAAAATATCCAGCCTCAGAGGACGCAGGAGAAACTGGGCAAGGGAATCGCTTCCATTGACGCCACCATCTGACCAGTACCTGTATTCGGTGCCTGATAGAACGACGTCGACCGCCAGCGGAGGACTACTGTTTGACTAAGGGCAGCTTCACAAGTGCCGACAGAGTCTCGAATTGCGTCCCTGGGAACGGGAACTTCTGGTTCGAAGTAAGAGTGGACTTGGACAGAATGACAAGCCACCCGAATTGGTTAGAGTGGCGAGAGTGAGCGAAGCACTCTGCTAAGAGTCTGCACTGGATGAAGCCCCGACAAGAAGACCGTCCAGGGCAAAAGATCACTGCCAATCCCTAGAGGTGCAGGACCCTAATCACAGCTGCCCCAACCTTGAATATACTCGAGGGGCCGTGGCTAAACCCAAGGGAAGAGCCACGAATTGGACCACTCCGATTGCAGAACGTAGTCAACGCTGGTGTGAAACTGCGATTGGCACCTGCAGATAGGCATCTCTGATGCCGATGGATGCTAGGGAATCTCCTTGGGTTATTGATTGATCCGGTGAAAAACACACGGAACAAGACCGAGACTCCATGTGAAAACGCCACACCTGAACATGCTTGAAAAGCTTAAGATCCAGGTCGGAAGGCACCGCCCTCTTCGGGGACTAGGAATAGATTTAAGCAGAAATCTCAGAACCGTTCCCAGTCGGGAACCGGTACAATTACTCCATTGGCCTGCAAGAATGCCACGGCCTGTGAGAAGGCGGAGGCCTTGGAGCCGGGGGGAGTTGACAGAAAAAATCTGTTTGGCGGGTGGATAGAATTCTATCCTGTAGCCATAGGAGATATAATCCCGCACCCACTGAACGGAGACGTGTTAAAACCATACGTCGCCAAGTGGGAGAGCCTGCCACCGACCAAGGACGTTGTTGGCGTGGCTAGATAGCTCGGAGGAAGCTGACTCAGTGGCAGCATCTCCTGCGGTTTTCTGAAGACGCAGCTTCGAGCGCCATTTGGGTTTATGAACCTTGGCCGAGCTAGTGGACGAGGCCGAGGGCTTAGAGAACGATCAGATGGAGGAACGAAAAAAACGAAACCTCAACTGATTCCTGCCCTGGACGGGTTTCCTGGTTTAGGTTTGTGGCATGGAAGAACTCTTCCCGCCAAGAGCTTCCTTAATTTCATCCAGTTGGTTCCGAAGAGACTGGTCCCAACAAAAGGGAGCCCAGCAAGGAACTTCTATAGAAGCATCTGCCTTCCATTTCCGAAGCCACAGGAGCCTGCGGATAGCGAGGAAAGTAGCCTAGGCCACCGCAGTGCGGTGTCCAGCATGGCAGACATGGCATAGGATGAAAAGACTGAAGTCTGGAAGTTCAGGCAACCATTTCGGGCACAGAGTCCCTGTGAGGGAATGCATCTCCTCTAGAGAAGCAGAGAAGGCTACAAAAAAACCCGCACTGCTGTAAAGCTGAGGAGAACGAAGCTCCTGCCGCCCCCATACAGATTTGGCCAGAAGGACAACCTGGCGGACCGCAAAACCTTAAGTGAGGAGCCATCAGCCACTGACATAACGGTCCGGGCTGAGCCACCTTTGGTGAATGAGCCCACTCCTTGACCACCACTGGTGGAAAGGGAAAAACAGTCCTCAGAACCACGCTTCATGGGAAGCGACTGTCAGAGCGGACCCTGGGCTTGGTCACAGTGGCCTGAAAACTGGAGTGATTAAGGAACACACTTTGTGTTCTCCTAGGCAAGGTAACTCCGGCGGATTGAGGTCCAGTACAAAATTAATGTACAGTGGGATCCTTATAGAGGTGCAGTCAGCCACTGATACAACTATCCGGGCTGAAAGTCTAGACACCGGAGGGACCACCCTTGGCGAATGAGCTCACTCCTTGACCACCTCTGATGGGAGGGGGAAACAGTCATCAGAACCCCGCTTTGGGGTCTGACAGGACAGGCTGTGGGCTTGGACACAGTGGGCTGAAAACTGGAGTGGTTAAGGAACACACTCCTTGTCCTGTTTAAGGTATACTGATGCCTTTCTGCCAGCGGGGAATACTCCCCTGATACAGGCGGATGGAGGTCCAGTACAAGTATAATGGACGCAATCCAATCATTAGCATCTGCGTCACCTACGGACAGATCAATGGTACATAAAGTAGCGTCCGAGCCCCTGGTAGAGACATCCTCCTTGTCCAGTGAGTCAGCTCGTGAATCAGAGCTGCGGGACGGGGAAGGACAGGGGACCCTGTGTCTCCATGTCAGGAGGACGGGGTCTGAGACCAGAAGGAGAGTCCTCTGTGAGCTTTGCTGAGCGAGCTGTAGCAGAAACCGCCCTGAGAAGGGGGCTAATGCATGCTCAGCAGATTCCGGGACAGCCGACCCCTGGAAAGAGCGGATTCTAGCCAAACCGGGGGTCAGCCACCGAAGCCGGAGCAGCTGGAGGGACCACTGATGAGCCTCCAGGCTGAGGGGCCACTGTGTTTATGAGCTCGGTACAGCCGTATGAGACTACATGCAGTGCATAATAAAAACAGCCTTGCAGCCTTGCTCTGATGTGAGACATGCTGCAGAGGTGGGGGCTCTGTCCTAGAATGGCCCCCAGCATATATAAACAGATAAAATAAGCAGCTGCACAAACCGGAGGTTGTGGCTGCCAGATCGTTTAAACAGACATTTCTGTGCCCTCCAGTCCCTCAGCCCAGGCCCCCACTTGTCACAATGTGGAATCTCTGTGCCTATGCAGGCACAGAGAACGCTGAGAAAATGGCGACCGGAGCGAGGAGAGGGGGCGGGGCCTACTCTGAGAGCGGCAAATGAGGTAGCCAGGGGAGGGAATCCTTCCTCAGTGAGGAGTGTCCGTTCCCTGTGCTGCACAGCCGCTGGGCGGAGCCACACTGTCCCTCTGCATGATTGACATGCAGAGGCAGTGGAAACCGAAACTAGGCCTCAGGCGAAGCCGGGGCCTAGATTTAAACATGCGGCCGGCGTGCAGGCACCATCGGCGCGGTTCTCCAGTGAAAACTGGAGAGCCGGCCGGAAATGTTAACACAAACATAAAACACACTCTCCCCAATAAATAAAGTATAAAGGACCCCTGGAAAGACCACTTTCTGTGGTAATAACGTCTCATATACTTAGCTTGTGAGACGCAGGTTGCCAGGTCCCTGGGGGGTGATTGCTCCGTCCAGCAGGATCCTGAAAAAGGGCTGCGGATGGAGACCGGTCTCCTGCAAAGCAGTGAGAACCGTGTTGGCTCCCACTTCAAGCCAGAGCCCCAGGGGATGGTGAAGGAGCGCGGCATGAGAAGGCTCCAGCCTTGGAAAATCAACCTTAACAGCACCGCCGACACAGTGGGGTGAGAAGGGACATGCCGGGAGTCCAGCTGGACCCGCTTTTCTTCCAAATCTTTGATCCAAAAGGAAAAATCAAAAATCAAAAATCAGAGAATGCATGTGTGTGTGACCTCCTGAAACACTAAGCATTGAACTGGCTAGGACTGGCTAGCAGGGGGTGTATATGCTAGGAGGGAGGAGCTACACGTTTTGAGTGTAGTACTTTGTGTGTCCTCCGGAGGCAGAAGCTATACACCCATGGTCTGGGTCTCCCATAGGAACGATAAAGAAAACAGATCCTTATTGAAAGTCCAAATTGACAATCTTTATAAAAAAAATGTATATATATCATTAAAATGGATATAAAAATAACCGGTATACAGCTGGTTCAGTTATACCATCTGATGAAGCAAATTGTGAAACGTGCGTTAAGGGGAGCGGATTGATACCATAACTGATGGGGGCTACTTTTGGATGATAAATCTAGTGATAATGCTAGTAGTAATAATAATAAAGCATTGGTAATAAGTGAATGAAACCAACAAACCATGATATACTCTTCTGCCAACATATTTGTTAAAGTCTCACATGAGTATGCCATAACTATAGCCATTATATTTTATCACACAGCATAGTAAAGTCGGATCTCCACCCTGTGTGTATGCTTCAAGCTAGCCATGGATCAGGGAATATCGTATGAATGGAGTTAGCAGTGTAAGTATAACCCAATTCTCTCATGTATGGGCATCATATTGTGATTGTCTTGTCGTCTTAATTTCATTCCTCCAATAATTTTGAACTTCCCTTTATTATTTTTATCCATTTTAATCAGATATTTAATTGTCATTTGAAGCATTCAATAAAGATTGTCAATGTGTTTTTTTAATATCTGATTGTTGTTTCATTATTGGACTCCTTAAAGGGGTTGTCCACTACTTTACATTGATGGCCAATCCTTAGGATAGGTCATCAATGTCTGATCGGTGGGGTCAGAAACCTACACACCCCTGCTGATCAGTTGTTCTCCGTCCAGGCGGCAGCAGGAGACAGACTGAAATGGTCAGTTCCGGAGCTGCTCCATCTTCGTAGTAGTGAACAAGTCCTGGGATAGAAGGTCTGGTTGCTGCATAAGTCTCCTAAGAAAATTTGCGAGGAGGTTAACCACTTCCACGTTCCATGATCTTCTTGGCTTATCTGGGGCCATGAGGGTGATGTGGATGCCTTCGCACTTTAACTTCTCTAGTAGGTTGAGCAGCAAAGATAGAGTTGGGAAGTGAAAACTGAGGGCTAGGGATCCTCACTGCGTCGAATGCAATCACTAGAAGGTTGTGAGTTTGGATATGAACCAGGGAAGCTTGTGACTGTGTGTGTCTGAGATTAGGACATCAAGTTGATGTTTGGAGTGTCTCACTGCAGGCAGATCTGATAGAAGATGCGCGGATATAGGGAACACTGTTGTGAATGTCATCTGTGTGGGTGCTGTTTTGAAGTTCCCTCTTGTGGCCAGGAACAGTAGTGGAGATGAATCTGAGCTTGTGACTCAGACAGGTGTCGGCATTAATTGGGAATTGGGAAAGTCCTATTGTAGACAAGTCTGGTCTATATAGGAGAGCACTTCCTGCCCTGCGGCCGCCGGTTATAATTGTATATTCCTCAGTCTCTGTACTGGCCTGGAGCCTTGTCCTTCTCTGTATCCCTGAGCAAGACTTCTGCAGATAAGGGATCAGTTTTTGCCTTGCTTCCTGGTGTACACCTTTGAGTGTTGTTTTTCCTTGTTTTGCTTTGTATCTGTTTTCTTGCAGGTCAAGTTTTGTTTCTATTGTGTTGTGAGCATGGGGGGTTTCCCCTGTGCTAGCTTTCCTGCAGGAAAGAAGGATTTTTGTGTACTCACCGTAAAATCTCTTTCTCTGAGTCTTCATTGGGGGACACAGGACCATGGGTTATGCTGCTGTCACTAGGAGGCTGACACTAAGTAGACATGAAAAGTTAGCTCCTCCCTAGCAGTATACACCCCGAGCCGGAGGCGGGCTCAGATCAGTTTGTGCAGAAGCAGTAGGAGGAGTACCCGAATCACCATACATAAAACAAAGTTATAACTAAATTAATGCAGCCGTGCGAACAGGTGGTCTATGAACATAAGACCCTGAAAATGGCAGGCAAATGCAATGAAAACAACAAAAAAAAAAAACCAAGCAGGGTGGGTGCTGTGTCCCCCAATGAAGACTCAGAGAAAGAGATTTTACGGTGAGTACACAAAAATCCTTCTTTCTCTATCGTTTCATTGGGGGACACAGGACCATGGGACGTCCAAAAGCAGTCCCTGGGTGGGAATACCGAAGCACCGCCGCAGGGAAGAAAAAACAACGACCTCCCCCGGCGGGCCTACACTACGACTGAATGTTGTCACCCTATTACAGGTGCGCAACTGCCGCCTGCAAAACCTTTCTCCCAAAAGCCGCATCTGCCGATGCTTGAGTGTGAACTTGGTAGAATCTGGTAAAGGTGTGCAGACTAGACCAGGTGGCGGCCTTGCAGACCTGATCGGCCGACGCCTGATGCCTAATCGCCCAAGAGGCTCCCACCGCTCGGGTAGAGTGAGCCCTTACCCCCCGAGGCGGAGACTTGTCCCGAATCCGATAGGCCTCAGATATGGCGGAACGGATCCATCTGGCAATTGTGGCCTTGGATGCCGCCTCGCCCCTCTTGGGGCCCGAAGGAAGGACAAACAGACCATCCGACTTACGGAACGGCGCGGTCCTGGAGATGTAGATTCTAAGGGCGCGCACTAGGTCCAGGGTGTGCAGGGACCTCTCCAAGCTGTGGGAGGGTCTAGGACAAAAAGACGGAAGGACAATTTCTTCGTTTAGATGAAACGGGGAGACCACCTTCGGAAGGAAGGAGGGATCTGGCCGGAGAACCACTTTATCCTGGTGAAAAACCAGAAAGGGTGCACGACAAGAAAGAGCTGCCAGTTCTGACGTCCTTCGAATAGAAGTGACGGCAACGAGGAACACTACCTTCCAAGACAGGTGAGAAAGGGAAGAATCTCGCAGAGGCTCGAAAGGAGGACCCTGAAGGGACCCTAGGACTAGATTAAGGTCCCACGGATCTAGAGGGCGACGATAAGGCGGGGCTAGGTGGGCAACTCCTTGGATGAAGGTCTTAACCTGCGGGCGAGAGGCCAGTGGCTTCTGAAAAAGAATTGCCAAGGCCGAAATCTGGCCTTTCAGTGTGGCTAGCGAGAGACCCGCATCTAGGCCTGACTGTAAGAATGCCAATAGTGAAGGAAGAGAGAAGGCGAGGGGAGAAGAAACGTTGTTCTCTTCGCACCACCTGAAGAAGACTTTCCACGTGCGGTAATAAATCTTTGAAGAAGAAGGCTTCCTGGCCTTAATCATTGTTTGTATCACTCTTGGAGCGAAACCAGCCTGAGCTAGAACCCAGGATTCAATGGCCAGGCCGTCAAACTTAGAACCCTTGAATTCTGATGGAAAAGAGGTCCCTGCTGAAGAAGATCGTGACGGTCTGGAAGGCGCCAAGGAGTGTCTGCGAGGAGCTGAGTGAGTTCTGCGAACCATGCTCGCCTGGGCCAGTCCGGAGCCACCAGGATTACTGGTATTCCTTCCGCCTTGATCTTCTTGAGGACCCTCGGGATTAGAGGAAGTGGAGGGAAGATGTACGGGAGACTGAACTGGCCCCATGGAAGGGTGAGTGCGTCGACTCCTAAAGCCAAGCTGTCGCGGCACCGCGCTACGAATTGCGGCACCTGACGGTTGAACCTGGAGGCCATTAGGTCCACATCTGGCACGCCCCATCTGCCGCAGATCTGGTTGAAGACTTCTTGATTGAGAGACCATTCGCCGGACGCGAGGCCTTTCCTGCTGAGGAAGTCCGCCGCCCAATTGTCCACGCCCGGGATGTGGACCGCTGAGATCAGAGAGTGATGACGCTCTGCCCAATGCAAAATCTTCCTGACTTCTCGCATCGCCCCGGCACTTCTTGTGCCTCCTTGGTGGTTGATGTACGCCACCGCCGTCGCATTGTCCGACTGGATCCTGACCGGGCAACCCTGAACTAGGTGCCGAAACTGCTGCAAGGCTAGCCGAATGGCCCTTATCTCCAGAATGTTGATCGGGAGAGAGCTCTCCCGCGGCGTCCAACGGCCCTGAGCCGTGTGATGGCGGAACACGGCTCCCCAGCCCTGGAGACTGGCATCGGTGGTCACTATTTTCCAGTGGAGCGGAAGGAATGACCTTCCTGACGTGAGATTGCGTTGATTGCTCCACCAGCTGAGTGAGTGGCGGGTCTCTGGCGAAAGAAGGATCGTGCGGTCCAGGGAAAAGGGAGATCTGTCCCATTCCTTCAGCAAGGCCAGCTGGAGGGGCCGGAGGTGGAACTGCGCAAAGGGAACGGCTTCCATTGCCGCTACCATCCGCCCGAGGACTCGCATGCCGAACCTGATGGAAACTTGGCGCTGGCGCTGGAGAACGCGGATGCCTTGTTGCAGAGAGGAAATCTTCTCCTGTGTGAGGAAGACCCGACCTTGGGTGGTATCGAATACCATGCCTAAAAAGGTGATCCGCCGGCCCGGGGTCAGAGAGGACTTCTTTCGGTTGATCAGCCACCCTAACCGGGAGAGGGTGTCGATCGTGACCTGAACCCCCAGACGACAATCCTTGAACGACGAGCCTTTGATGAGCATATCGTCCAAGTACGGGATGACCATGACACCCCTGGAATGGAGGACGGACATGGCCGCCGCCATGATCTTCGTGAAGACCCTGGGAGCGGATGCGAGGCCGAAAGGAAGAGCCGTGAACTGGAAGTGATCCTCCGCTATCGCGAAGCGGAGGAACTGTTGGTGAGAGGTGGCTATAGGTATGTGAAGATAGGCGTCCCGAATATCCAGCGATGCCAGGAACTCGCCGATCTCCATGGACGCGATCACGGAGCGGAGTGACTCCATTCGAAACGGCCGCGACCTCACCGACCTGTTTAGCAGCTTTAGGTCGAGGACGGGGCGGGCGGACCCGTCTTTCTTGGGGACCACGAAAATGTTGGAATAGAACCCTCTGAAACGTTCCGCGGGGGGAACTGGCACCACGACTCCGGCTTGGAGGAGGGAGTCTATGGCGTGAAAAAACGCACGCGCTCGTGCGGGAGCTTCGGGAGGACGGGAGAGGAAAAAACGATTCGGCGGCCTTGAGTCGAATTCGATTTTGTAACCCGATGTGATGATCTCCCTGACCCAGGCATCCGCGGTCAGGGGGATCCACACATGCTGGAAGCGCAACAGACGTCCTCCCACTAGTCCGGCGCTGGAGCGCGCCGACCGCGAGTCACTTGGAGGAGCGTCGGCGGAAAGCAGAAGAAGACTTCGTGGGCTGGCGGGGGCGTGAACGCCAGCTTGGATTGGTCTTGAATGACGGGGTCCGCCTGTCTCTCGGGGGAGAGCGGCTTTTTCGGGCTTGGGGAGGGGAATTGAAACTGCGAAAGGGGCGAAAACGAGCGGCGGGGCGCCGATTTAGGATGCGCTTGGGGCGCAATTGGGGGAGAGATGTACTCTTTCCCCCCGTTGCATCGGAGATCAACTTGTCCAGTCTCTCTCCAAAAAGACGTTCCCCTAGGAAAGGCAGAGAAGTCAGCGACTTCTTAGAGGCCGCGTCCGCGTTCCAGGAACGGAGCCAGAGTGCTCGGCGGATGGCCACGTTGTTGCTGGCGGCCTGGGCCGCGCAATTGGCAGATGCCAGGGCTGCGTTGAGCAGGTACTCACCCGCGAGGGTAATCTGCGAGGAGATGAGGACCAGATCCGGATTGGCAGAAACTTCTCGGAGTCCGCAGCGTAGCGTGTCTGCCCAGGACATCAGTGCCTTCGCGACCCAAACCGAGGCAAAGGCTGGTGAGAGGGAGGTGCCCGCCGCCTCGAAGGCGGAACGGGCCAACCTGTCAATAGTACGGTCCGTGGGATCTCTGAGGGACGTACCGTCAGTGAGTGGAAGGACCGTGTGAGAGGATAGGCGGGAGATTGGGGGGTCGACCACAGGAGAGCCCGCCCAGTCCTTTTTAAGATCTTCTGGAAAAGGATAGTGTAGATTAATGTACCTGCTGCTGGTAAATACCTTGTCTGGCTGCTGTCTGTGGGTGCGCAGCAAGTCGGCAAATTCCGGGTGTCCGCTGAAAGTGCTCTGGGGCCGCTTCATCCGCTTAAACGAGACCTGGGTGCTCTGAGAGGAGACATGGTCCACTTGTACCTTTAGGGTCTGGTTCACTGCCTCCACCAGGCTATTCACCATACGCCGAATATCAGCCGCCTGCTCAGTGTCCAGCAGGGGAGCTGCATCGTCCTCATCATCGGAGCAGTCAGAAGGTTCCCGGGAGGAATGACGGGACGGACCTGGTGGTGAAGGTGAAACCTGCGAAGAGTCTGAAGACGAGACCTTACGGGTACGCTTCTGCGCAGCCGAGGAGGTCCCTGCAACGGGGCTTACTTGCTCCGGCGGCGGTAGCGTCGGGTCTGCGGGCGTCTGAGTAAGCGACGGCAGCAGGCGCAGGGCTTGCGCGATGGTCCGAGAAGCCTCAGAGAGGGACTCTACGGACTGGGACAGTGACGCTAGCCATGCGGGGGGGGGCGGGACGCAGGGGCCTGTAGCATCTGGCGCTGCGGTCTCAGTAGCGTCGGCCGAGGGGTCCTGCAGGTGCTGCGCGTTATCAGAACAGACGGAGCATAGTGGCGCGTCCTGGCCTTGGGAAAACTTGGTTTTGCAGGAGGAGCATGCGAAGAATAAGGCAAAGGGGGCCTGCTTGGGACGGGTGGACTTAGTATTAGGCATGGTGAAAAGGATAAACTCTCCCTGGTGCTGCTAGGAAGGAGACAGGAGAGGGTTAACTCGTCCCTAAATTAAGGGAAATAACGCTGCCTAGTGAGGGCTACTCCTGAGGAGCAGAGCTTACCCCGGTCCTGTGTGCCGCCCACCAGTCCAGCAGAGGGATCCTGGAGGATGGAGCTACCAGAGATGCGGTGTAATATGGAAACGCCGGCGCTGCAGCTTCAGAGAAACAGCAATATGGCGAGGGGACGCTGGAGCAGGCTGGGGGAGGAGCGTCGATTCGGCGCGAAGAAACCGAAAGTAACCGCCTCCACCCTCAGCCAGGGGGCTGCAGGGTGGGGGGAGGCTGGGCCAGACAAGCGGCGGTCACAGCGCTGCGGCGGGGGGCGTGGCTAAGGTGCAAGCGCGGCTAGGCCGAGACCGGGAACTAAAGTTAGGGGCCGGCCGAGGAGGAGGGCAGGGAGAGGGAACTGTCCTACCTGACTCGGCGGCGGAGGTCCAGCGATGGAAGCGGTGCAGGCAGGGCACCCAGCCCCTGCCTGTGAACAGTGCCCTCGCTCTGGGAGACGGCAGACTCCGGGAGAGAACGTGTACAAGGCAGGGAAGTGGACGTCATGATGGGGGAAGGAGCCCCCAGCAGCAGAGAGCAGCGGTGAGGGCCCGTCAAAACACAGCGCGCTGCCAATAATCCATCCCTGCTGAATGCCCCTGTAGGCCCATTGGGGTGATACCTCCGGGCGAATCAGGGGTGCCCACGACAAACCTGCCCACACGAACACCCCCGGGAGTGGTACCAGCGGGGGCGGACGGGGGAGAGGGCCCAAGATCTCAAACCCCTGCGACCCTGGGGAGTGGTACCGACAGGGCTGCGGAGTAAGAGTGACGAAAATACCTGCATAGAGAAAAAAGGACAGGTATGAGAGCGCTGAGCGGCGCCGAAATAAGAGAAAAAACGCAAAAAAAAAAGCAAGTGGCTGAGGGGGCCGAGACGGCCCACATCAGCCTCCTACGACACTAAGCTAAAAACTGATCTGAGCCCGCCTCCGGCTCGGGGTGTATACTCCTAGGGAGGAGCTAACTTTTCATGTCTACTTAGTGTCAGCCTCCTAGTGACAGCAGCATAACCCATGGTCCTGTGTCCCCCAATGAAACGATAGAGAAAAGGGATTTTATCCCTGCCTAATTTGATTATTTGCTCTTCTGTATTTTTGTGTTTTTTATATTTTATTCTCCCATTATTTACAGGAGTACCTGATATAATGGGGGTGAGGTCGTATGACCTCCAGGGCCATTTTTACTATCAGGAGTTTGGTATTTTTCTATAGGGATTTTGTACTGACCACAATCAGTTCCTTTCCTTTGCTTTGTATCAAGTTAGTTGGTGCCACGCCTTTGCTAAATCTATTTTTCCTATCTGAGTATTGTGTTTTCCTTTATCACCGTAATCTTTGTATGTGGGGGGCTACCTACTCCTTTGGGGACTACTCTGAGGCAAGGTAGATTTCCTCATTTTATTCTGTGAGGTGTAGCTAGTTTCTCAGGCTGTGATGTGGCGTCTAGGTTTTTAGTAAAGCTCCACGGCTACTTCTGGTGTTGTCTGATAGTCTGGGGATTGCGGTCAGCCCAGGTTCCAACTACTCCTGTTTCTTGGTATTATTTCACCTATGGGAGTTTTTTTTGCAATCCTCCACGGTTACCGGATCATAACAGAACACTTTTCCACAGATA
Organism: Anomaloglossus baeobatrachus; assembly: GCF_048569485.1. NCBI lineage: Eukaryota > Metazoa > Chordata > Amphibia > Anura > Aromobatidae > Anomaloglossus > Anomaloglossus baeobatrachus. The sequence goes on along the minus strand of NC_134353.1, from coordinate 67,356,700 downwards.
ATCCTTTGTTACTTAGGAAGTCTGCAGCTCAGTTGACCACTGCCGGGATGGTGATTGCTGGGATTCATCATGATGCCCAGTCGATAATCGGTGAGACCTCTGACATTGCTTGAGTGCCTCCTTGTTAATTGATGTAGACCACATGCAAAAGAGCTTGGAGGTCAGCCATGACATCTGCCAACAGTCGGCGAGCTGTGGCTAACCCAAAGGAGAAGGCCACAAATTGAAAATGGGACTGATTAACAGCAAGGCAGAGTAACTTCTGGTGCGGGGAAAAAAATAGGTCTGTAAAGAAGGGAGGAAATGGCTTGGAAAAAAAGATCCAAGGAGAGGTTCTGGGGAGGATGGGATAAAAAGAAAAAACAAATCTTCAGGAGTAGTGGAGAACTCTATCTTGTATTCGGAAGAGAATTTATTTGACCAAGGTGTCGATGACTAAGGGGAACCAAACAAGAGGCTAGGCTGCCCACTCCCAGGTAGGAGCGCCCAGTCATGTGGAGGAAGATCTGTTCCTTCAAGTCCATAAAGACTTGGTTTGCTGGTTGCATGGATGCCCAGAAAAAGTCGACTTTGCTATATGCCTGCGCCGGAATCTAGGAGATGAGGCAAGCAGAAAAAAATAGGACAAGAACCATCTGCACCAAAGCCATAATACCAGCTGTATTAAGGGAAAAAAAAAAAAAGGCCATGCCGCCCAAACAAGAGTAAGTTCAATTGCCCCCCTGACTGCCATTAGCATCCTGCAAGGCATCATGGTGGGACCAACTGGCATTGGGATAGAACCCCGACCCAGATTGTACCCAATCTCACAGTCAGAGACCACCAGCGGAATTTAGGTAGTAAAATGTCAGAGAATGGATCTCTCTCTGATCACTGCGGTTAGAGGCACATTTTGGCTGTGTAGCACAGCTGGCACATGCCCGAAATGGCTCCAAAAACCCACATCAGTTTGTCCTATGTAGGTAAAAGGTTAAAAAGTACGGTCTTCTACTCATGAAGTGGGGAAAGAAGGGAATTTTGTTACTTACCGTAAATTCCTTTTCTTCTAGCTCTTATTGGGAGACCCAGACGATTGGGGTATAGCTACTGCCTCCGGAGGCCACACAAAGCACTACACTAAAAAGTGCAAGGCCCCTCCCCTTCTGGCTATACCCCCCCGTGGTATCACGGGTTCTCCAGTTTTAGTGCCAAAGCAAGAAGGAGGAAAGCCAATAACTGGTTTAAACAAATTAACTCCGAGTAACATCGGAGAACTGAAAAACCGTTCAACATGAACAACATGTGTACCCGCAAACAACAAAAACATCCCGAAGGACAACAGGGCGGGTGCTGGGTCTCCCAATAAGAGCTAGAAGAAAAGGAATTTACGGTAAGTAACAAAATTCCCTTCTTCTTCAGCGCTCTATTGGGAGACCCAGACGATTGGGACGTCCAAAAGCTGTCCCTGGGTGGGTAAAGAAATACCTCATGTTAGGGCTGCAAAACAGCCCTCCCCTACGGGGGTGTCACTGCCGCCTGCAGGACTCTTCTACCTAAGCTGGCATCCGCCGAAGCATAGGTATGCACCTGATAATGCTTGGTGAAAGTGTGCAGACTGGACCAGGTAGCTGCCTGGTACACTTGTTGAGCCGAAGCCTGGTGTCGTAATGCCCAGGACGCACCCACGGCTCTGGTTGAGTGGGCTTTTAGCCCTGAAGGAACCGGAAGCCCCGCAGAACGGTAGGCCTCTAGAATTGGTTCTTTGATCCATCGAGCCAGGGTGGCTTTAGAAGCCTGCAACCCCTTGCGCGGACCAGCGACAAGGACAAAAAGTGCATCGGAACGGCGCATGGGCGCCGTGCGGGAAATGTAGAGTCTGAGTGCTCTCACCAGATCTAACAAACGTAAGTCCTTTTCATACCGGTGAACCGGATGAGGACAAAAGGAAGGCAAGGATATATCCTGATTAAGATGAAATGAGGATACGACCTTAGGGAGAAACTCCGGAATGGGGCGCAGCACTACCTTGTCCTGGTGGAACACCAGGAAGGGAGCCTTGGATGACAGAGCTGCCAGCTCAGACACTCGCCGAAGCGATGTGATCGCAACGAGAAACGCCACCTTCTGTGACAGGCGAAAAAGGAAACTTCCTTCAGAGGCTCGAAAGGCGGCTTCTGGAGAGCAACTAATACCCTGTTGAGATCCCATGGATCTAACGGCCGCTTGTACGGGGGTACGATATGACAGACCCCCTGTAGGAACGTGCGCACCTTAGAAAGACGTGCTAGACGCTTCTGAAAAAACACGGATAGTGCCGAGACTTGCCCCTCAAGGAAGCCGAGCGACAAGCCCTTTTCTAACCCCGATTGCAGGAAGGAAAGAAAAGTAGGCAATGCAAATGGCCAGGGAGACACTCCCTGAGCCGAGCACCAGGTTAAGAAAATCTTCCACGTTCTGTGGTAGATCTTAGCAGAGGTGGACTTCCTAGCCTGTTTCATGGTGGCAACGACCCCTTGGGATAATCCTGAAGACGCTAGGATCCAGGACTCAATGGCCACACAGTCAGGTTCAGGGCCGCAGAATTCCGATGGAAAAACGGCCCTTGGGACAGTAAGTCTGGCCAGCCTGGTAGTGACCACGGTCGGCCGACCGTGAGATGCCACAGATCCGGGTACCACGATCTCCTCGGCCAGTCTGGGGCGACGAGTATGACGCGGCTGCAATCGGATCTGATTTTTTGCGCAGTACTCTGGGCAAGAGTGCCAGAGGTGGAAACACATATGTGAGCCGGAACTGCGACCAATCTTGCACTAAGGCGTCTGCCGCCAGAGCTCTGTGATCGCGCGAACGTGCCATAAATGCCGGGACCTTGTTGTTGTGCCGAGACGCCATTAGGTCGACGTCCGGCACCCCCCAGCGGCGACAGATTTCCTGAAACACGTCCGGGTGAAGGGACCATTCCCCTGCGTCCATACCCTGGCGACTGAGGAAGTCTGCTTCCCAGTTTTCTACGCCCGGGATGTGAACTGCGGATATGGTGGATGCTGTGTCCTCCACCCACATGAGGATTCGCCGGACTTCCTGGAAGGCTTGCCGACTGCGCGTCCCTCCTTGGTGGTTGATGTATGCCACCGCTGTGGAGTTGTCCGACTGGATTCGGATCTGCTCTCTTTCTAGCCACTGCTGGAAAGCTAGTAGGGTAAGATACCCTGCCCCGATTTCCAGAACATTGATCTGAAGGGTGGACTCCTGCTGAGTCCACGTCCCCTGAGCCCTGTGGCGGAGACAAACTGCTCCCCACCCTGACAGACTCGTATCTGTCGTGACCACTGCCCAGGATGGGGGTAGGAAGGATCTTCACTGTGACAATGAGGTGGGAATAAGCCACCATTGCAGAGAGTCCTTGGCCGTCTGGGAAAGGGAGACTTTCCTGTCCAGGGAGGTTGACTGCCCGTCCCATTGGCGGAGAATGTCCCCTTGCAGTTGGCGCAGATGAAACTGCGCAAAGGGAACTGCCTCCATGGCTGCCACCATCTTCCCTAGGAAGTGCATGAGGCGCCTTAAGGGGTGCGACTGGCCTTGAAGGAGAGACTGCACCTCTGTTTGCAGTGAACGCTGCTTGTTCAGCGGAAGCTTCACTATCGCTGATAGAGTGTGAACTCCATGCCGAGATACGTTAGTGATTGAGTCGGTGACCGATTTGACCTTGCCAAATTGATGATCCACCCGAAAGTCTGGAGAGTCTCCAGCGTAACATTCAGGCTGCGTTGTCATGCCTCGAGGGAGGGTGCTTTGACGAGTAGATCGTCCAAGTAAGGGATCACCGGGTGTCCCTGAGAGTGCAAGACTGCTACCACTGCTGCCATGACCTTGGTGAACACCCGTGGGGCTGTCGCCAGACCGAATGGCAGAGCTACGAACTGAAGATGGTCGTCTCCTATCACAAAACGTAGAAAACGTTGGTGCTCCGTAGCAATTGGCACGTGGAGATAGGCATCTTTGATGTCTGTTGAGGCAAGGAAGTCTCCTCGAGACATTGAGGTAATGACGGATCGGAGGGATTCCATCCGGAACCGCCTGGCGTTCGCATGCTTATTGAGCAGTTTTAGGTCCAGAACAGGACGGAAGGAGCCGTCCTTTTTTGGAGCCACAAAGAGATTGGAGTACAAACCCTCGCCCTCGTTCCTGAGGGGGGACAGGGATCACCACTCCTTCTGCTCTTAGAGCGTCCACCGCCTGCAGCAGGGCATCTGCTCGGTGGGGAGGTGGGGCCGTTCTGAAGAATGGAGTCGGAGGACGAGAACAGAACACTGTCCTGTGCACGTGAGCACAATGTCCGTCACCCACCGGTCTGTGACCTGTGGCAGCTAAATGTCGCCAAAGGCGGGGGAGTCTGCCATCAACCGCGGATGCGGAGAGAGAGAGAGAGCTGAGAGTCATGAGGAGACCGCCTTGGTAGCGGTTCCTCCGGCTGCCTTCCTTGGGCGTGATTGAGCCCGGCCGGAATCTGAGCCCGTCTGAGGTTTTTTAGCCCTTTTGCACGAGGACAATTGGGACCTGCCCGAGCTTGGGAAGGACCGAAACCTCGACTGTACTTTTAGGACAGCATTAATAGGGTAAGTCGCAGTGCAGACATTGCGGAGTTACGGACGCCTCTGCGGTACAGATGTACATGTGCTCAAGGCCAGCTGCGCAAGAACAGCTGAAAAGGTTAGGTTGCCTATACGGCTGTGAATGCCGGAGCAACCGACACGCCGATAGCCTCCTAGACAGATTTCAACCAGAGTTCATCTGTCTGTGAATGGCATCTTTAAGTGAAGCCCCATCTCCAGTGCAACTATGGCTCTAGACGCAAGCCTGGAGATTGGAGAATCCACCTTTGGACCCTGGGTCCAGCGCTTGACCACGTCAGGGGAAAAGGGATAACGTGGATCTTAAAAACGTTTGGAGAAGACGCTTATCTGGTAAGCGTGGTGTTTCTGGACTGCTTCTCTGAAGTCAGCGTGGCCAGAAAAATACTCAATATCCGTTTGAGATACTGAAAAGGGACTTCTCCTGCTGTGAAGCTGACTCCTCCACTGGGGGAGCTGAGGGAGAAAGATCCAACCTTCCATTGATGGACGCTATAGGATCATTCCGTATGGCGTTACCATCCGGTGTATCCGGATTGATAGCGATGTCAGGATCAAAGTCCTGGAGAGCTGCCTTATCATACAGAGAGTCCTCCTGGGACCCCCCCGTTCCAAATGAGGTTGGTCAGGAAGATTGCCCATGGCCTGTCTGGACTGCAAGTCTCTATCTTATGACAATATATCTGTCGAAACTGCAACTCCGTCCCTGTCCTTGGACAGGGATGACAGGTGGTTTCTTTGGCCACGACTAGTAGAGACCCCGGCAGACGAAGCGCTAGAGACCCCGGCAGACGAAGTGCTACAGGGGAGCATGCACACAATGGGACGGTGTCATGAACAGCATCCCATGTAGTAAAAACAGCACTGAAAATCTGTGTTGCTTTTTTGCCGCTGCCGACTCGCCATCTAGAAGTATATAGCCAAGATTGGTGACCGTACAGTGCAATGTATAGCATACAAGCATAAAGTACAAATGAACACTGCAGCACAAGCAATACAAGCAGCATAGAAGCCTGTGCCCTGGCACCTCTGCTCTTCTGCTGCTGTAGACTAGTCATCTAGGGGAATATAGCCCAGAAGAGTGACCATACAGTGCAATGTATAGCATACAAGCACAAGTACAAATGCACACTGCAGCCCATGCAATACAAGCAGCATAGAAAAAAAAAAAAAACCTGTGCCCCAGCACCCTTGGTTTTCTGCTGCTGTAGTCTAGCCATTCCAGGAGAATATAGCTAAGACTAGCGACTGTACAGTGCAGTGTATAGCATACAAGCATAAACACAAATGAACACTTCAGTACGTGCAATACAAGCAGCCTAGAAAGCCTGTGCCTTAGCACACCTGCTTTCCTGCTGCTGATGTGTCGCTCTCCAAGCGGGCATATAGCGACCTATGCAGTTAAAATACACATGTACACACTGCAGTATATATTGGGGTCAGCACTATGTGTGCCGCTTACCGCCCGCCTATAAGCGGGTGTATGGTCGCCACCGTCCTGCCTGGTTGCCGAAAGTCCGAGCTCGGACTGCAGTAATGGCTGCCGGCGTCTTCCCCAGCTCGTGTGAGGAGGGGCGGGCCGTGGGCGTGCCCCAAGTCAGAGCGGGAATCCGGCGTCCGACAGTGTGCAGTGAGAGGGCTGGAGCATGTAAATAAGGCTCCAGCCCTCGGCGCTGCTGATTGCTCAGCGTCTGTCCCCTTCCCTGAGTGACAGGGAGGGGGCGGGAACGAAGCGGCACTAGGCCGCAGAAGCCGGGGACTGGATTTATAAGCGCCGCCGCCGTAAAAGCGCGGTCGGCGCCCAGTCCCCGGCGAACTACAAGTCCCAGCCGCGCCGCCGCTCCCGGAGCGTCCGGCGCGGTAGTTCCCAATACACAAAGTCACTCAGCAAAGCTGCAGTGACTGTAACCCTTTACTGTCCCCGGCGCACTAGCACACCCAGCAAGTCTGGAGTGTGCTGTGCCTGTGTGTACGGGGACACAGAGTACCTGTAATGGTGCAGGGCCATGTCCCTGAACGGTACTCCAGCTCCGTATCCAGCAGGTTCAAATGGGTCTGTGGATGGAGCCCGGCGTCAGAGCTTTGAGGCCGGCAGGATCCCACTTCCTCAGAGCCCCCCAGGGGGATGTGGAAGGAAAGCAGCATGTGGGCTCCAGCCTCCGTACCAGCAATAGGTACCTCAACCTTACAACACCATCAACGGGTGAGAAGGGAGCATGCTGGGGGCCCTATATGGGCCCTCTTTTCTTCCATCCGAAATAGTCAGCAGCTACTGCTGACTAAAATCTGTGGAGCTATGCATGGATGTCTGACCTCCTTCGCACAAAGCTTGAAAACTGGAGAACCCGTGATACCACGGGGGGGTATAGCCAGAAGGGGAGGGGCCTTGCACTTTTTAGTGTAGTGCTTTGTGTGGCCTCCGGAGGCAGTAGCTATACCCCAATCGTCTGGGTCTCCCAATAGAGCGCTGAAGAAATGTAACATTACATGGTGGCAATTCAAAAACATGCCCGTTCATATATAGAGTGGGTATGGAAAGTATTCAGACCACTTTACATTTTTCACTCTTTGTTTCATTGCAGCCATTTGGTAAATTCAAAAAAGTTCATTTTTTTCTCATTAATGTACACTCTGCACTCCATCGTGACAGAAAAAAACACAGAAATGTAGACATTTTTGCAGATTTATTAAACAAGAAAAACTGAAATATCACATGGTCATAAGTATTCAGACCCTTTGATCAGTACTGAGTAGACGCACCCTTTTGAACTAGTACAACCATGAGTCTTCTTGGGAATGATGCAACAAGTTTTTCACCCCTGGATTTGGGGATTCTCTGCCATTCTTCCTTGCAGATCCTCTCCAGTTCTATCATGTTGGATGGTGAACGTTGGTGGACGCCATTTCCAGGTCTCTCCAGAGATGCTCAATTGGGTTTAGGTCAGGACTCTGGGCTGGACCGGACAGGAATGGTCACAGAGTTGTTCTGAAGCCGCTCCTTTGTTACTTTAGCTGTGTGCTTAGGGTCATTGTCTTGTTGGAAGGTTAACCTTTGGCCAAGTCTGAGGTCCAGAGCACTCTGGAAGAGGTTTTCTACCAGGATATTTCTGTACAGTGGAACCTTGGTTAACGAGAACAATCCGTTCTGGGACTTTGCTTGTTAACCAAGTTACTCGTTCAGCAAAGCAAGATTTCCCATAGGAAATCATTGCAATGCAGATCATTCGTTCCACAACTTGTTCAATGTCCCATCCTGGTCCCCTATTGTGCCATTCCACACACGTACAAACACACAAAAACACATATTATGCTCACCTTACCTTCCGTTCCATCGCTGGCCTCCTGGATCTTGTAGTTCACCGGTACATGATGTGTAACGGTTAACCATCGCGACGAGGGAGGACCTTTCCCTGCCAGAGCAAATTCCTCCCTCGTCCCTATGGTTGCCGATACACATCCTGTACCGGCGAACTACAAGACCCATGAGGCCGGCGATGGAACAGAAGGTAAGGTGAGCATAATATGTGTGTGTGCGTGCGTGTTTGTGTGTTTTTGTGCGTGCTTGTGTGTGTTTGTGTGGACTGCAAGAGCTGGTTAGAGCGCGGTGGATGTACGGAATCGGAAGTGTGTGCGGTGATTATTTTGCTTCTACAGCAAAGCTTGCTCGTAAACTGAGTTACAATAAAGCAAAATACTCACTAACTGGGTTACTCGGTAAGCGAGGTTCCACTGTACTTGGCCGCATTCATCTTTCCTTCAATTGTAACCAGTCGTCCTGTCCCTGCAGCTGAAAAGCCCGCCCATCGCATGATGCTGCCACCACCATGTTTCACTGTTGGGATTGTATTGGGCAGGTGATGAGCAGTGTCTGGTTTTCTCCACAAATACCGCTTAGATTTATCACCAAAAAGTTCTATCTTCGTCTCATCAGACCAGAGAATTTTTTTTTTTATAGTCTGGGAGTCCCTTCATGTGTTTTTTTGCAAACTCTATGCGGGCTTTCATATGTTTTGCACTGAGGAAAGGCTTCCGTCGGACCACTCTGCCATAAAGGCCCGACTGGTGGAGGGCTGCAGTGATAGATGACTTTGTGGAACTTTCTCCCATCTCCCTACTGCATCTCTGGAGCTCAGCCACAGTGATCTTGGGGTTCTTCTTTACCTCTCTCATCAAGGCTCTTCTCCCATGATTGCTCAGTTTGGCTGGTCGGCCGGTCTAGGAAGAGTTCTAGTGGTCCCAAACTTCTTCCATTTAAAGATTATGGAGGCCCCTGTGCTCTTAAAAACCTTGAGTACTGCAGAAAGTCTTTTGTAACCTTGGCCAGATCTGTGTCTTGCCACAATTCTGTCTCTGGGCAGTTCCTTTGACCTCTTGATTCTCATTTGGTCTGACATGCACTCGGAGCTGTGAGGTCTTATATAGACAGGTGTGCGCCTTTCCAAATCAAGTCCTATCAGTTTAATTAAAACACAGCAGGACTCCAATAAAGTAGTTGAACCATTTCAAGGAGGACCACAAGTAAATGGACAACATGTGACTTAAATATGAGTGTCTAAGCAAAAGGGTCTCAATACTTATGACCATGTGATATTTCAGTTTTTCTTGTTTAAAAAATGTCTACCTTTCTGTCAAGATGGGATGCAGAGTGTACATCACTGAGAAAAAAAAAATTAACTTGTTTGAATTTACCAAATGGCTGCAATGAAACAAAGTGAAAAATCGAAAGGGATCTGAATACTTTCCGTACCCACTCTATAATGCATAGACTTAAAGGATCTCCTACAATGCAACTCTTCTTTGCTGCACATGGAAGTCTTAACAGTACTAGAACCCATGTTGATAAAATGGCAGGTCTCCACAGAAAACCTGCAAATTACAGAAAAAAAACCCAAAAAAAAACCAAACCTAAAAACCTGCATCTTATTACCCAAGGGCTTATTTACCTGAAGGAGCGTCCTCTGTTCTTGTAGACTTGGATCCGAGAGGCCTGTGCACCGGAGGATATGATGTACCCACAATGCCAGCCAACGCTCCATGTGCACACTGGATACGCAGTGGATAGAAGACATAAAGCCTCACAGCAGCCAAACTATGGGGCGAAAGACAATCATAGCGATTTGTGCTGATCTGTAACATTTTCAACTATTTTCAAACTAATTTTGTTCCCCAGATAAGACCAGTATGTAACAGCAATCCAACCACCATCATTATTTCTCCATCATTATAATGCCTTTTTATAAAAGGATTTAATTGAAGACACTAATACGGTAATTTTTCTTTCTTCCTTTGTTAAGGATCGATCATATGTGTAAGTGTCATGCAGTGTCACTGTTCGCCGTCTCCTCCCGGTTTCAGCATTGCTCCGACACCACGTTGACTGCATTTGTGAGCTGCCGAATCACACGAAAAGGGGTCGTCACTTTTCAACTCTCTCATATCAAGTGTATGAGACGCAGAACAAGGCTGGAGAGTCTCGTACCGAGCCTTACCAACACTGCTCCAACATAGGGACCGGTAGGTTTCAGATGCGGTCACGTGGTGTTGGACCGGAATACTGCTGAAACTGGTCCTGTAGAAGACAGCAACTGATAATATAGTACTGAGTAAAAATTATCCATCAAGAAATATGGGTCTTACATGAAAAAGAGGCGGAAGGCAGTCACCAAATATGCTCAAATAAAAGAAGGGAATTTTGTTTACTTACCGTAAACTCCTTTTCTTCTAGCTCCTATTGGGAGACCCAGACAATTGGGTGTATAGCTTCTGCCTCCGGAGGCCACACAAAGTATTACACTTTAAAAAGTGTAACCCCTCCCCTCTGCCTATACACCCTCCCGTGGACCACGGGCTCCTCAGTTTTGGTGCAAAAGCAGGAAGGAGAAAACTTATAAATTGGTCTAAGGTAAATTCAATCCGAAGGATGTTCGGACAACTGAAGACCATGAACCAAAAGAACAAATCAACATCAACAACATGTGTACACAAAAGAACAACCAGCCCGAAGGGCACAGGGGTGGGTGCTGGGTCTCCCAATAGGAGCTAGAAGAAAAGGAATTTAAAAAACAAAATTCCCTTCTTCTTTGTCGCTCCATTGGGAGACCCAGACAATTGGGACGTCCAAGAGCAGTCCCTGGGTGGGTAAAAGAATACCTCAATAAAAAGAGCCGAAAACGGCCCCCTCTTACAGGTGGGCAACCGCCGCCTGAAGGACTCGCCTACCTAGACTGGCGTCTGCCGAAGCATAGGTATGCACTTGATAGTGTTTCGTGAAAGTGTGCAGACTAAACCACGTAGCTGCCTGACACACCTGCTGAGCCGTAGCCCGGTGCCGCAATGCCCAGGACGCACCTACGGCTCTGGTAGAGTGGGCTTTCAGCCCTGAAGGGAGCGGAAGCCCCGAAGAACGGTAGGCCTCGAGAATCGGTTCCTTGATCCACCTAGCCAAGGTTGACTTGGAGGCCTGAGAGCCCTTACGCTGGCCAGCGACAAGGACAAAGAGCGCATCTGAACGGCGCAGGGGCGCCGTGCGAGACACGTAGAACCGGAGTGCTCTCACTAGATCCAAAGAGTGCAAATCCTTTTCACACTGGTGAATTGGATTAGGGCAAAAGGAAGGCAAGGAGATATCCTGATTTAGATGAAAAGGGGATACCACCTTAGGGAGAAATTCCGGGACAGGACGCAGAACCACCTTATCCTGGTGGAAAACCAGGAAGGGAGCTTTGCATGACAGCGCTGCAAGCTCAGACACTCTCCGAAGTGACGTGACTGCCACCAGGAAGGCCACCTTCTGAGAAAGACGGGAGAGAGAGACATCCCGCAGCGGCTCAAAAGGCGGCTTTTGAAGAGCCGTCAGAACTCTTAAGATCCCAGGGTTCCAACAGACGTTTGTAAGGTGGAACCATGTGGCAAACCCCCTGCAGGAACGTGCGAACCTGCGGAAGCCTGGCTAGACGCTTTTGAAAAAACACGGAGAGCGCCGATACTTGGCCCTTGAGAGAGCCGAGGGACAAACCCTTGTCCATTCCAGATTGAAGGAATGAAAGAAAAGTGGGTAAGGCAAACGGCCATGGAGGAAAACCGTTATCAGTGCACCAGGATAGGAAGATTTGCCAAGACCTGTAATAGATTTTGGCGGACGTTGGCTTCCTGGCTTGTCTCATGGTGGCAATGACATCCTGAGATAACCCTGAAGACGCTAGGATCCAGGACTCAATGGCCACACAGTCAGGTTGAGGGCCACAGAATTCAGATGGAAAAACGGGCCTTGTGACAGCAAGTCTGGGCGGTCTGGAAGTGCCCACGGTTGACCCACCGTGAGATGCAACAGATCCGGATACCACGACCGCCTCGGCCAGTCTGGAGCGACGAGAATGGCGCGACGGCAGTCGGACCTGATCTTGCGTAGTACTCTGGGCAGCATCGCCAGAGGGGGAAACACATAAGGCAGTCGAAACTGCGACCAATCCTGGACTAACGCGTCCGCCGCCAGAGCTCTGTGATCCTGAGACCGTGCCATGAAGGCCGGGACCTTGTTGTTGTGCTGTGACGCCATGAGATCGACGTCCGGCGTTCCCCAGCGGCGACAGATCTCTCGAAACACGTCTGGGTGCAGAGACCATTCCCCCGCGTCCATGCCCTGTCGACTGAGAAAATCTGCTGCCCAGTTTTCTACGCCCGGGATGTGAACTGCGGAGATGGTGGAGCCTGTGTCTTCCACCCACTGCAGAATCCGCCGGACTTCCTGGAAGGCTTGACGACTGCGAGTGCCGCCTTGGTGGTTGATGTAGGCGACGGCAGTGGCGTTGTCCGACCGGATACGGATCTGCCTGCCCTCCAGCCACCGATGGAAAGCCAATAGGGCTAGATATACTGCCCTTATCTCCAGGATATTGATCTGAAGGGACGACTCTATCGGAGTCCAGGCTCCTTGAGCCCTGTGGTGGAGAAAAACCGCTCCCCAACCTGACAGGCTCGCGTCCGTGGTGACCACAGCCCAGGTTGGGGGTAGGAAGGATTTTCCCCGCGACAGAGATGTGGGTAGGAGCCACCACTGAAGTGATGTTTTGGTTGCAAGAGAAAGAGAGATGTTCTTGTCGAGGGAAGCCGCACTCTTGTCCCATTTGCGGAGAATGTCCCATTGGAGTGGCCGTAGATGAAATTGCGCGAACGGCACTGCCTCCATAGCTGCCACCATCTTCCCCAGGAAGTGCATGAGGCGCCTTAAGGGGTGTGACTGACTCCGAAGAAGTGATTGCACCCCTGCCTGCAGAGAAAGCTGTTTGTCCCGCGGTAGCTTGACTACCGCTGGCTGTGTATGAAACTCCATCCCGAGGTAAGTCAGTGATTGGGTCGGTGTCAACTTGGATTTCGGGAAGTTGATGATCCACCCGAACTGCTGGAGAGTCGCCAGAGCGGCGGTAAGGCTTTGTTGACACGCCACCCGAGAAGGGGCCCTGACTAGGAGATAGTCTAAGTAGGGGATCACAGAGTGGCCCTGAGAGTGCAGGACCGCCACGACGGATGCCATGACTTTGGTGAAAACCCGTGGGGCTGTCGCCAGGCCGAAAGGCAATGCCACGAACTGAAGGTGTTCGTCCCCGATGGCGAAACGCAAGAAACGTTGATGTTCGGGTGCGATCGGCACATGGAGATAAGCATCCTTGATGTCGATCGATGCTAGGAAGTCTCCTTGTGACATCGAGGCGATGGTCGAGCGGAGAGATTCCATCCGAAACCGTCTGGTTCTCACATGTCTGTTGAGTAGCTTGAGGTCCAGAACGGGACGGAATGATCCGTCCTTTTTTGGCACCACGAACAAGTTGGAGTAAAAGCCGCGACCACATTCCTGAAGGGGAACGGGGATCACAACTCCTTCTGTCTTTAGAGCGTCCACTGCCTGAAAAAGTGCGTCGGCCTGAGCGGGGGGCGGAGAGGTTCTGAAGAAATGAGCCGCAGGACGAGAGCTGAACTCTATCCTGCAACCATGAGACAGAATGTCTCTCACCCATCGGTCTTGAACATGTGGCCACCAGGCGTCGCCAAAGCGGGAGAGCCTGCCACCGACCGAGGATGCGGCTAGGGGAGGCCGAGAGTCATGAGGAGGCCGTCTTGTAGGCAGTGCCTCCTGCGGCCTTTTGGGGGCGTGACTTGGACTGCCACGCATAGGAGTTCCTCTTGGACCGCCACGCATAGGAGTACACACATATATATATATGTGTGTATCTATTCCGGCACCCTAGGGGGGCCAGCACCGGGTGACCGGTGTGGCTTACCGACCGCTAACGAGCGGAGTGTGTCCTTCAGATTCCCTGTCTTGGATCCCCCGGAGCCGCTGAGCTGCGCTCACTGAGAAGCATCCACCAGCAGAATGCCAGAAAATGGCCGCCGGAGCTCTCAGGGGAGGAGTGGGGCCAAGGGCGGCACCAGCAAAGAGCAGGAATCTGGGGTCCCCACAGTGGTCAGTGAGGGGGGAGGAAGACATGCAGGATGCTCCAGCCCTCACATCCGACGTCATGTCGGTAATCCCGCCCTTACCCCTGACAGGCAGGCCCGGGGGCGGGATTTTCGCGACTAGGCCGCGGTGAAACCGGGGACTAAATTTGAGGTCGCGCCCGACAAGCAGGCACGGTCGGCGCGGAAGTCCACCGGCCTCCTCAGTTTTACAACTACCGCGGCTTCCGGGAAGAAGGTGCGCTCTCTGTACGATCCCCGATGGGGACACAGAGTACCTTTAAGTAGCAGGGCCCGGTCCCTGGGGTTGAAGAGGCTCCGGTCCGGCAGGTTCCACCAGGGGCTGCGGATGGAGCACGGTCCCAGCAAATGGATGACCGCTCAGGATCCCACTTCTCCCAGAGCCGCATAAGGGATGGTGAAGGAGACGGCATGTGGCTCCAGCCTCCGTACCCGCAATGGGTACCTCAACCTTAACAACACCGCCGACATAGTGGGGTGAGAAGGGAACATGCCGGGGGCCCCGTGGGGGTCCTCTTTTCTTCCAACCGACATAACTAAGTCTGAGAATGCATGAGTGGATGTGTGCCTCCTTCCACACAAAGCATAAAACTGAGGAGCCTGTGGTCCACGGGAGGGTGTATAGGCAGAGGGGAGGCGTTACACTTTTTAAAGTGTAATACTTTGTGTGGCCTCCGGAGGCAGAAGCTATACACCCAATTGTCTGGGTCTCCCAATGGAGCGACAAAGAAAAGTTGTTTATTCGACCATCAGGTCAGGGGGGAAGGCGTGAGGGAGGCAGAAACACACAATTCGTCGGACGACGGCAGTTTCGCGTCTTTACAACTGACGCATCCACGAGTCCACTCGTGGAAGCGTCAGTTGTAAAGAAGCAAAACAGCCGTCGTCCGAGGGATTGTGTGTTTCTGCCTCCCTCACGCCTTCCCCCCTGACCTGATGGTCGAATAAACAACTTTTTTATTTGAGCATATTTGGTGAGTGCCTTCTGTCTCTTTTTCATGAAATTTACAGATTGTTGACTAATGGAAAGAGCACCGCTTTCATTGCTCTATGGATCTGTTGCCATATAGTGCGGTAACAAGTCTGGATTAAAGTGAATGACCGTTACGCTTCCTGAATAGTGCCGGGTGGTTCCTTCTTCCCTCTTGAGGAAATATGGGTCTACTTGGTGTTTTCCAATACCACTAACAGCAACGGTGGAAAACTAAGAGTTAATCCAGTATTGGGAATATTGGTATGATGTGTCCACCCCACAGGCTGAGGAGGACGAGGTCACTGCACTTGCTTACAGCTGTCCGCCTCTTCTAAGTTATCCCTGCACATTGGCCCCATTAAAATGTGCTTGAGAGAGAAATTTGCCCACCCCGGCAACTGACCACGAAACTTTGCGTAGTATAGTACATCATTACATATTTTTTAGGCATCATTACTTTGCAGGAGCAAATGTTAAAGGGAAGGAGTCACATTTTTTTATTTTTGTACTAATAATAGTGATTATGAAATCAAGTATTTTTCATACATAATTAAACTCACTGTTTATTTAGTTTTTATTTAATTCTAGTTTTACTGAAGCACTGGGGGCTGCCATCTTGGATCTTCTGTGAGTAACGACAGGGCATTGGGTCTGATATTCAGACTCCGGGCCCTATACATAACACAGGACAGCCCCCTGCTGTGACCTGGAGACGCCCCAGGGCTGTCCAGATCACAGCAGAGGGAGGAGATCGGCGCCATCCCAATCTTTCCCAGTCACCCACCTGGATGGCTGGGGTGAGTACCAATTATCCCCCCTGCACTCTGCCGATCACACCCCACCCCGCACTCTGTCAGTCACCCCCCCGCCGCACTCTGCCGGTACACCCCCCCCCCGCCACCGCACTCTACCGGTCACCCCCCGCTGCACTCTGCCAGTCACACCTCCCCCCCCGCCGCACTCTACCGGTTACACCCCCCCCACCGCACTCTACCGTTCAGCCCCACCCTTGCCCGCACTCTGCCGGTCACCGCCCTCCCCCCCACTGTGCCGGTCACACACCCCCGACACACTCTACCGGTCACCCCCCCCACTGAACTCTATCGGTTACACCCCCCTTCACTGCACTCTGCCGGTCAGAACCCCCCGTCACACACTGCCAGTCACACACACACACACCCCCGCCACACTGTGCCGGTCACACACCCCCGCCACACACTGCCGGTCACACAAACCCCCCCCGCCACACTCTGACGGTCACCACCCCTTCCCACTCCGCTCACCCTCCCTCCCACTCCGCATTTGCTAACCCCCCTTCTTGCGTGTGCTCACCTCAGGCCTCCTCTGCTCGCGGCTATGTACGGTGATCACTGACTGGACAGGCTGCCGGGGGCGCAGGTCTGAGGTGAGTGCATGCGACTGGGAGCGATGAGCGCGGCGTGACATCTGTAGTGCAGTGCCGCTCAGTCTGCGGATCACCCCTCCTCGCTACATGTCACCTCGGACCTCCAATCCCGCCAGGTAGAACAGTATATGGGGGCGCAAAATACAGTGAGGCAAAGGGAAACAGTCAGCGAGGCATTGGGAAACAGTGCGACGCGGAATACAGTCAGTGGAGCGCGGGATACAGTGGAGCACTATGCAGCTGGCCTTAGTGACACTTTAGACATTAGGATCAGTTTGCGGCCACCAACAAAATGGCTCCGCACGGTGATCCTAAACTTCATCTACACTTATCCTTTTGGAAACACCCAGCTTGGGAGGGGGAGGTGACATCACACACAGGAGAGCAGATTCTGCCCACTTTTACTGCAGCTGTAATGTCACCTAGTTCTACAATAGCTCAACAGCAGGATTTCAGCAGCTGCTCTCCCTAGTGTTTAGGAGTGGAAAATATCAAACTTTTAGTTTTTTTTTTATATTTTTCTCAATTAAAAACAAATAAATTTTATTTAAACAAAAAATTTATATTTTTTCAAATATTAAAATGTTTGTTTTTTCTTGACGACACCTTCCCTTTAAGTAATATACAGGGCCATTAAAAAGGGAACAAACAGCAGGATTTTCACACACACACACACACACACACACACACACACACACACACACACACACACACATATATATACATATATATATATATATATATATATATATATACATATATATATATATACATATATATACATATATATATATATATATATATATATATATATATATATACATATACATATATATATATATATACACATATATATACATATATATACATATATATATATACATATATATACATATATACATATATATACATATATATATATATATATATACACATATATATACATATATATACATATATATATATATATACATATATATACATATATATATATATATATACATATATATATATATATATACACACACATACATACAATATATATATATATATATATATGTATATGTATATATATATATATATATATATATATATATATATATATATATATATATATATATATATATGTATGTATGTATGTATGTATATATATTAAAGCCAGTGCTATACTGGAGCTAGGATGCTGAATGTAACCATAGCTTCTGTTCTGAGATTGGATGTTTTATTTGAGAAATATGTGCAAGTAAGGTTCCAGCACTGCACTATTTGATTGACAGGTGCAACAGGAAGGGAATATGTGGGTCGTGTCTTGCTATCTATTCCCGCCCCTGCCTGGTCTTCTTCCCCAGCGTGCGGCTAGTCTTCTGGGTGCGGTTACGTGTGGGGAGCTTATCTTGGAGGCGGGCGGTTTCCACTTCTGTTGTGATCGCGGGCGCTCCTACGGTCACAACAAGAGCTGAGGAGGTGAGGGTGCATGCACCGCCCTCGCATGACATATCCATCAGTCCAATGAAGGAACGCAGAGTCTTCACAAAGATGGCGCTGGAGTTAGCACCATGCGCAGGCACAGACTCCGATGCCATCTTAGTAAAGGTTTTGCTGCAATACTGATGAAAGCTAATGAGTAGGCGCCGGAAATAAAGTCTATGACAGCGGCAGGGGGAGGAAGGCCAGGCAGGCACACAGGGGTGGAATAGATAGAAAGACCCAACCACATATTCCCACCCCTGTTGCACCTGTCAATCAAATAGCAGTGTATTTCTGGAACTTTACTTGCACATATTTCTGTAATAAAACATCCAAGCCCAGAACTGAAGGAATGCCTGGATTCAGCATCCTAGTGCCAGTATGGCACTGGTTTTACTATAGACGTAATAATCCTGCTGGTTGGTTCTCTTTAAAAAAGTAAATGGCTGCTTATTTGCAAATATTGACACCTATTCAACAGTCTACTATGTTAAAGTGCTTGTCCAGGCTTGGGGCTCAAGCCTGCAGTCACTTTAGGCAACTGCAGACTTGGAAATCCTCACAGCACGAACAATGCGCACTGTCAGGATTCTCCTGTGCTGGAAATTATGCGATACGCCACGTGAATTGTTGGAGGCTGCCCACGTCTAGTCAGAATATGCCCAGGAGTATGCCTATTGCATATTTGCAGTTATATAATCTCCTGCTCCCGGCACCGGAGAATCCTGACAGTGCACGCACTGCGCGCTATGAGGATTGACAAGTCTGCAGTCACTTCGAGTGAAGTCAGACTTTTGTGCCAAACCTGAAAATTCCTTTAAGAAAGTCAGACTAATGATGGTGTTCACACTTCTTATGCTAATGAACTCCAGCAGTGTCAAGGTTTTCCATGATGGTGGTCAGACATTAGCCAATGTTTCATGAGAAGAATCATTACCGTGAGAGCTCGAGTGGTCGACGTGGTTAACGCATGGGAGACGGCCGTGATAACCTTGGACAGGTTATTCTCCATGCTGACATCTGTCGGACCTTGTAGTATATTGTATCCTCTGTAGATCCTGCAAACAGTTTCACAATCGTTAGAAATCAGAGCAAAACTCTTCCTGCGGCTTACACCATGAGAAGTCACCAAGAACATAAACCTAACCAATGAATTTCAACTGACAAAAAACGGATTTTTGTGTACTCACCGTAAAATCGTTTTCTCTTAGCCATCATTGGGGGACACAGGACCATGGGTGTTATGCTGCCTATCCATAAGAGGACACTAAGTAGATGCAAAAGCATAGCTCCTCCTCTGCAGTATACACCCCCTGGCCGGGCCAGGCAAGCTCAGTTTTAGTACACAAGCAGTAGGAGAAAAAGCCAGTAAAAACTTACCTCAACAGAGGAACATGAGGAAAAAAAAAAAAGAGTCATAACCAAATAAGGTACGGAGAGAACCAAGGCCCAACAGGGCAACATGGTGGGTGCTGTGTCCCCCAATGATGGCTAAGAGAAAACAATTTTACGGTGAGTACACAAATTTTCGTTTTTCTCTGACGCCTCATTGGGGGACACAGGACCATGGGACGTCCTAAAGCAGTCCATGGGTGGGAAAAATAAAAACAAAGACAACGCAACCCAAGGACTAGGAACCAGTCCCTGACAGCCTGGAGCGCCTACTGAGAGAAGGTGCTCCACTGCCATTTGCAGAATTGTCCTAACCAGATTTGCCTCAGCTGAAACCTGGGTATGGACTCTGTAATGATTTGAAAACGTATGTAGGCTAGACCAGGTCGCAGCCTTACACACCTGTTCCACTGAAACCTGATGCCAAATGGCCCACGAAGCGCCAAATGTTCGCGTGGAATGAGCCCGTAGCCCACTAGGAATGGGCTTGAGTTGCAAGCGGTAGACTTCCTGGATCGCAGAGCGAATCCAGCGTCGCCCTTGAAGTTGCCTGTCCCTTCTTAGGCCCCTCAGGAATGACGAACAAGAGTCCGTTTTCCTAAGGTGGGGCTGTCGTGGATATGTAATATCTGAGAGCTCTGACGAGGTCTAACGAATGCAGAGACCTTTCCACCCTATGAACTGGGTGTGGACAAAAGGAAGGCAGAACAATGTCCTCGTTCAAATGAAACGGGGTAGGAACCTTTGGAAGAAAATCCGGAAGGGGGCGCAGAACCACCTTGTCCTGGTGAAAAAATCAGAAAAGGCTCGCGGCAAGAGAGTGCTGCTAGCTCCGAAACCCGTTTGATGGACGTAATTGCCACCAGGAACGTTACCTTCCAGGACCGAAAAACAAGGGAGGATTCCTTGAGAGGTTCCAAGGGGGACCCCTGGAGACCGTCCAGAACGAGATTGAGGTCCCATGGTTCCAACGGCCGTTTGTACGGGAGAACTAGATGGGAAACGCCCTCGAGGAAGGTCTTGACCTGCGTTTTTTGAGCCAGTCAGCATTGGTAGAAGATTGAGAGCGCTGAGACCTGCCCTTTAAGGGAACTGAGAGCCAACCTGCAGAAAGTCGAGAATTCTGGGGATGACAAGAGGCAGAGGCTGGACGTTAGCTTCCCTGCACCATGAAAGGAAGATTTTCCACGTACGGTGGTATATGCGGGATGAAGCAGTCTTTCGGGCACTGATCATGGTGGAGATAACCGCGGGGGAGAATCCTGCTCTTGTTAATACCCAGGTCTCAATAGCCATGCCGTCAGCTTCAGGGCTCTGGAGTTCTGATGGGAAATGGGCCCTTGTGTCAGCAAGTCTGGGATGTCTGGAAGGCGCCACGGTACGTCTGCGAGCATTTGTTCTAATTCGGCGTACCAGGCGCGCCTGGGCCGGTTTGGCGCTATCAGTATAATCGGGACTCCCTCTACCTTGATTTGCCTGATTACCCGCGGCAGCAGAGGTAGGGGTGGAAATATGTAAGGCAGGCGGAAGTGGAGCCAGGAGCAGACTAGAGCATCTGCGCCGATGGACTGCGGATCGCGTGAACTGGCTATGAACGCGGGTACCTTTGCGTTCAACCTTGAGGCCATTAGATCCACGTCTGGTGTGCCCCTGCGAGTGCAGATGTGTAAAAACACTTCTGGGTGGAGAGACCACTCTCCGGCAGCCAGGCCTTGGCGACTTGGAAGTCTGCTGCCCAGTTCTCTTCTCCCAGTATCTGTACCGCTGATATCACTGACCCTGTTGATTCGGCCCAGCAGAGGATCCTGTGGGCCTTGAGATAAGCTGCCTTGCTGCAGGTGTACCCCTTGGCGATTGATGTAGGCTACAGCTGTCGCATTGTCCGATTGGACTCGAATCTGATAACCCGCTAGCAGAGGGTAGAATGCCCTGAGCGCGGGGAAGATCGCGCAGGTTTCCAGGATGTTTATGGTTAGGGAAGACTCCTGGGGCGTCCAACGTCCTTGAGCAG
Organism: Anomaloglossus baeobatrachus; assembly: GCF_048569485.1. Taxonomy (NCBI): domain Eukaryota; kingdom Metazoa; phylum Chordata; class Amphibia; order Anura; family Aromobatidae; genus Anomaloglossus; species Anomaloglossus baeobatrachus. The sequence continues at coordinate 67,335,368 of NC_134353.1, read as the reverse complement.
TGTGGTGCCGGTACACTGCTCCCCAGCCTAGGAGGCTGGCGTCCGTGGTCAGGACCAGCCAGTTCACTGGGAGAAAAGATCTCCCCTTCGATAGGGATGAGGACCGAAGCCACCAGCAGAGTGCGTACCTGACTGAGGGCGTCAGGTGAAGATTTCTGTCCGGGGAGAAGGGGCTCTTGTCCTAGAAGGGCTAGCTGCAGTGGGCGGAGGTGCAGTTGAACAAAGGGTACTGCTTCCATAGCCGCCACCATCTTGCCGAGCACCTTCATGCTGAATTGAACGGAGCGAGACGGAGGACGTAGAAGGCAGCGTACCGCTCGTTGAAGAGCGATCGCCTTGTCCAGGGGGAGAAGGATCAAGCCCCGACGGGTGTCCAGGGAAATGCCCAGGAAGGTGAAGGATCGTGATGGGATCGGGAATGATTTGTCTAGATTGACTAGCCACCCTAAGCGGGATAGGGTGTCCACAGTGATCTGTACGCTGGTTGAGCAGTCGCGGAAGGAGGGGACCTTGATGAGGAAGTCGTCCAAGTAAGGGAGAACGACTACTCCCCTGGCGTGAAGGACGCTCATGGCGGCCGCCATGACTTTGGTGAAGACCCTTGGTGCGGCGGCAAGGCCGAAGGGTAGAGCTACGAATTGAAAGTGGGAGTCCTGAACTGCGAAGCGGAGGAACTTTTGGTGATCTGGGGCGATGGGTATGTGCAGGTACGCGTCCTTGATGTCTAAGGCGAGGAATTCCCCTTCAACCATGGATGCAATAATGGACCTTAGGGACTCCATTCTGAATCTCCGTACGTGCACATGTTTGTTTAGGTGTTTGAGGTCCAGGATGGGTCGAACTGACCCATCCTTTTTGGGGACCGCAAAGAGGTTGGAATAAAAACCCCTGAACTTCACGTCGTCCGGGACAGGTATTATCACTCCTGCTGCTTGGAGCGAGAGGATTGCGGAGAAAAAAAAGCTTTGCGTCGTTTGAGACTTTAGGGGGTTTGAGAGAAAGAACCGACTCGGGGGTCGTGTCCTGGTAACCGGAAGACACAAGGTCTCGCACCCATTTGTCGTCTGAGGCGACAGCCCAGATGTGTTGAAAAAAGCCGCAGTCGACCTCCTACAATGAGTGTGTCTTCCGGGGCGCCGAAGGAGTCATGAGGGGAGAAAACGTCGTGGACGAGTCTCCCTAGTCCTGGACTGTTTCGGTCTAGGCTGCCTTGACGAAGTGGGTTTCGGGGAGAGCTGAGAAGGTCGGTCCCTGCGTAGTCCGCGGCTGGCGGCGGGGACAGCACGGGATGTCGACCAACCAATGAGTTCCGAAGGAGCGGAACGAGGACTGTGGATGTCTAGTGAAGGACGTCCTGGACTTCAGGTGGGGGAGGGAGGTACTCTTTCCTCCCGTGTCGTCAGAAATGAGCTTGTCCAGACGTTCGCCAAAAAATCGGTCTGGAAAAAAGGGAAGGCCCGTGAGAGACTTCTTGGAGGCAGAGTCCGCTCGCCATTGTCAGAGCCAGAGAGCTCTACGGATGGCTATGGTATTTGAGGCGGCAAACGCTGCGCAGGTAGCAGCGTCCATGGAGGCCTGCATGAGGTACTCCACTGCAGCGGCAATTTGAGCTGTTACCTCTGTGAAGGTATGAGGGAACTGGGATTCCTCAAGCGAAGTGTTAAGGGATTCTGCCCAGGCCGAGATCGCCTTTGCGACCCACACAGAGGCAAAGGAGGGCGAGAGGGAGGAACCCGCGGCCTCAAAGAAGAGCGGGCGAGGTGCTCCACCTGTCTGTCTGAGCGTCTTTGTGGCAAAGCGGGAGACCGGGGGGGGGGGTGGGTCGACCGAGGGCGGATCGGCCCAGCCCTTAGGGGCAGGTGAGGCAAAAGGGTACCGGGACTCCATGAGTTTTTGGTTACCGAAGCGCCTGTCAGGCTTCTCCCTTTGCTTTATGAGGATATCCTGAAACTCTGGGTGATCAGCGAGAACCTTTTGGGGTTTCCTTGCCCTCTTAATGGAGACCACATGGTCAGTGGTAGTGGATGGGGGATCCTCCACATGCAGAGTTTGGTTGATTGCTGCTATAAGGGAGTCTATTGCAGTTTGATCATCTGGGGAGGCTGAAAACCAACGAATCCTCTTGGTATAAACAGCATTCTCCCTCCTCCAGCTCTTCAGAAGCCGTGGAGCGTGTGGGAGAGCCTGCCCTGTGTGCTCCCGAGGGAGAGTCCGCTGGAGACACCCGGCCGTGTGCTCTTTTCCTGATCCCTGCAACCGGTGAAGCATGTGCCCGGATTAAGTTAGAAGGATCCTCCATAGGGGTATCCTCAGGCTGCGTTCCGTCCAGGGACCCAGAAGGGTGTGGAGGACGACATTGCATAGCCAGCACCAGGTTCTGTGACAGTTTTTCCATGGATTGGGATAGAAACTGTGTCCATTCCGGTGGGCTGGGAGCCCTAGGCTCTGGGCTGACTGTTGCGGCGGTGGTGGCAGGGGGGTCTTGGGGAGCTATAGGGGCACAGGACTCACAGAGAGAAGAGACCCTCCTCCTGTGTTTACGTGGTAGCTCAGCGTGGCAGGCAGTGCAGGCTGAATAATAGACTATGTGGGCCTTAGCACTCTTAGTGCCCTTAGGTTTCTGCATGTTCCTAATAGGAGTATGCCAACAGGGGGAGCAATGCTCAGCAGGGCTACAATTGAAGCAAGCACCTCACCAGAATCAGCCGATGGCCCTGTCCTCAGGAAGGGTTAAGCTCTATGGAGATCTTCGCACGCTTTCCTGGGGGGGGCTTAGCGCTAAAAGAGCGGGAAGATGAGTCAGTGTGCCCCCCCCCTGCTGTGGGTAGTAAATAACAGCGGGAAGGGAGCTTCTGATAGTTTTCCTTCCTCTCCCTCCAGTCAGCACACAGCTTGTCACTGGTGGTTATCAGCTGGCTTTTCTGCCAGAGCAAATAAACAGAGCAAATAAAACGTGAGTCCCTAAGCCCTGGGCCCTCCCCCTGCCACCGGGAAATTATCTGCAAGGCTTTCTGCAAACAGCAGAACTTGCCCCTCCTCCAGCCAGCAAGCTAGAGAAAAGTTAACACTGTGGGTGCAGGATCCTTGCTCCTTGTACATAATACTGTAAATGTCCTGGGAGCCTTCCCTGCAGCGTCTTTTCTCCCTTTGTCTGGGAAACCAGTCAGGGGGATCTCACCTTGAAACACTGCTTCCATCCAGGCAGTGAAAAGAGCAGAGTCAGCTTGCTGTGTCGGCGTCATATTCAACTCAGAGCGTGCAAAGAGGGGCTGAGGAATTGGGCTATAGGGGCACAGGCCTCTACCCTGGGCTTTGGAAAATCGGTGTCTGTGGAACCAGTCGTCCAGCCAGGATCCAGCGTCGCGGGAGTGGGTACGTGGAGGCGACACTCCACGTTCCCGCCCGTTGATGGTAGTGGGAGATCGGTCCCAAAAGGAAACCGTCGCCCTCAAAAAATAACAAACCTTGAAAGGAAGTGCCTCCTACAGACACTAAGCTAAAACTGAGCTTGCCTGGCCCGGCCAGGGGGTGTATACTGCAGAGGAGGAGCTATGCTTTTGCATCTACTTAGTGTCCTCCTATGGATAGGCAGCATAACACCCATGGTCCTGTGTCCCCCAATGAGGCGTCAGAGAAATAATAAGATTCCTAGAAGGTGGCGTGTCATTTGCAGGGATTGTCTGAAGCGCTCCTCTCCTTGTTTTCCATCAGGACAAGGTGGTTTTATGCCCGATTCCATCCATTATACCAAATATTATCTCAGCCTTCAACATCAAGGAGGATATAGTTCGCTCTCTCTTCGGTCCATCCCAGTCAGCGTTCTCTCCGACATCAGGAGTCATTAGAGTCTACCTATTTCTGGTGGAAGCCTTCCAGTCTTTCCAAATCTCTCTGTGATCCCCGATAGGTCACATGAGTTATTTGGAGACCACAAACAGGGTCGTGAAAGCCAGAAATGCTCTTTAGAGTAAACATTTACTCCACAAGAATGGTCAGGTAACATGTTTACATTTGACAGGTCTACCACCGGAGCTTCTCACACAGGTCTACCACCGGAGCTTCTCACACAGGTCTACCACCGGAGCTTCTCACACAGGTCTACCACCGGAGCTTCTCACACCTCCAATGTACTAAAAAAAAATCCATGCCTTGTGTCTGAGGACAGGGTATACTTCATCAAGCAGAGCCCCCACGTTCTTTTTTGTCTAGTGTGGAGCCCCTAGCAGTAGGGACTACCCGTGTCCCCCAATGTATTCCACAAGAAATAAAACACTTATAAAACCATGTTCAGATTTGCATTTATTCTCCTCTATTCAGGATCTCATTCCGATTACCTGGTGATTGTACTGACAGCAAAGTGAGATGCCGGCTGAGTCTCGTGCATGAGGAGCTTCAGGTACACGCTGCTCTGGTCCCGAGCTGCTGCCACCACCGGATCGGCCTGTCCTTGATCACAGCTATAAAACAACTTTGGAACCAGCCTGTGAGAATAAAAACAACAACACAACACTACATAAATACATATACAAGACGATTAAAGGGAACCTGTCACCAGATTCTGGCCTTATAATTTAAAATTAGCACCTTAAAGGGAACCGGTCAGCAGAAATTTTGCACTAAACATAAAAGATTCCGCCTCTGCAGCTCCTGGGCTGCATTCTAGCAATGTTCCTGTTGCTTATGTGCCCCCTTTCTGACCAAATTAAAGACTTTATAAAGTGGTACCTTTTTGTATTCAGATACTGTAAATGGGACATGGGGGCGGGCTGTCTGGTGTCCGTTATTCTGCCTCCTGCCGCTTTAGGCCGTCCCCCATCGCTCATTTCCATAGATGTGGATGCCGCCCAGTGCTCCAGAGGTCCCCGCGCATGCCCAGTGCCTATCTCTCGTGGATGAGTACTGTGCTCAATGTCACTGCTGGTGACGTGTGCGCAGGCTTTAGATTATGGGCGGCGCTTTGATTTTCATTACCAAGTAACCGCCCATAATCGCGTGACCGCGCTTTCCCCCTCTGCCTCCTTCGTTCTGCGCAAGCGCGGGCCTGCTGACCCCATGTTACCTCTTTCCCATCTTGCCCTGAGGCAGGAAATAGATGGGAGGAGCGCGGAGCAGGACACCACCGATCAGGAATAGACGCAGGAGGCAGAGGGGGAAAGCGCGGTCATGCGATTATGGGCGGTTACTTGGTAATGAAAATCAAAGCGCCGCCCATAATCTAAAGCCTGCGCACACGTCACCAGCGGTGACACTGAGCACAGTGCTCATCCACGAGAGATAGGCACTGGGCATGCGCGGGGACCTCTGGAGCACTGGGCGGCGTTCACAGCTATGGAACTGAGCGATGGGGGACGGCCTAAAGCAGCAGGAGGCAGAATAACGGACACCAGAAAGCCCGCCCCCATGTCCCATTTACAGTATCTGAATACAAAAAGGTACCACTTAATAAAGTCTTTATTTTGGTCTGAAAGGGGGCACATAAACAACAGGAACATTGCTAGAATGCAGCCCAGGAGCTGCAGAGGGGGGATCTTTTATGTTTAGTGCAAAATTTCTGCTGACAGGTTCCCTTTAGGCTATGTGCGCACTGGGAAATGGAATTTTCTTGAGAAAATTCCGCATGCTCTCAAAGATTACCACACCCGCGGTAAAAAAACGCGGCAAACCGCACCCGAAAACCGCATGAGGTTTGCGGCGGTTTCACCGCGGTATTGTTCGCGGTATTGCCGCGGTTTTGCCGCGTGCGGGTTGGGATGTGCTTTATTGCATTCAATGCAATAAAGCACATTGAAAAAAAAAAAAAAAAAAGAAGGGAATTTTGTTTACTTACCGTAAATTCCTTTTCTTCTAGCTCCAATTGGGAGACCCAGACAATTGGGGTGTAGAGCTATGCCTCCGGAGGCCACACAAAGTATTACACTAAAAGTGTAAAGCCCCTCCCCTTCTGCCTATACACCCCCCGTGCTCCCACGGGCTCCTCAGTTTTGGTGCAAAAGCAAGAAGGAGGAAAAAATTATAAACTGGTTTAATGTAAATTCAATCCGAAGGAATATCGGAGAACTGAAACCATTCAACATGAACAACATGTGTACACAAAAAAACAGGGGCGGGTGCTGGGTCTCCCAATTGGAGCTAGAAGAAAAGGAATTTATGGTAAGTAAACAAAATTCCCTTCTTCTTTGTCGCTCCATTGGGAGACCCAGACAATTGGGACGTCCAAAAGCAGTCCCTGGGTGGGTAAATAATACCTCATAATAGAGCCGTAACGGCTCCGTCCTACAGGTGGGCAACCGCCGCCTGAAGGACTCGCCTACCTAGGCTGGCATCTGCCGAAGCATAGGTATGCACCTGATAGTGTTTCGTGAAAGTGTGCAGGCTCGACCAGGTAGCTGCCTGACACACCTGCTGAGCCGTAGCCTGGTGCCGCAAGGCCCAGGACGCTACCACGGCCCTGGTAGAATGGGCCTTCAGCCCTGAGGGAACCGGAAGCCCCGAGGAACGATAAGCTTCGAGAATTGGTTCCTTGATCCACCGAGCCAGGGTTGATTTGGAAGCTTGTGTCCCTTTACGCTGGCCAGCGACAAGGACAAAGAGTGCATCCGAGCGGCGCAGGGGCGCCGTACGAGAAATGTAGAATCTGAGTGCTCTCACCAGATCTAACAAGTGCAAATCCTTTTCACATTGGTGAACTGGATGAGGACAAAAAGAGGGTAAGGAGATATCCTGATTGAGATGAAAGGGGGATACCACCTTAGGGAGAAATTCCGGAACCGGACGCAGAACCACCTTGTCCTGGTGAAACACCAGGAAAGGGGCTTTGCATGACAACGCTGCTAGCTCAGACACTCTCCGAAGTGAAGTGACTGCTACTAGGAAAACCACTTTCTGCGAAAGGCGTGCGAGAGAAATATCCCTCATTGGCTCGAACGGTGGTTTCTGAAGAACCATCAGCACCCTGTTCAGATCCCAGGGTTCTAACGGACGCTTGTAAGGAGGGACGATGTGACAAACCCCCTGCAGGAACGTGCCTACCTGTGGAAGTCTGGTCAGGCGCTTCTGAAAAAACACAGAGAGCGCAGAGACTTGTCCCTTAAGGGAGCCGAGCGACAAACCCTTTTCCAATCCGGATTGAAGAAAGGACAGAAAAGTGGGCAAGGCAAATGGCCAGGGAGAAAAACCCTGAGCAGAGCACCACGACAGGAATATTTTCCACGTCCTGTGGTAGATCTTGGCGGACGTTGGTTTCCTAGCCTGTCTCATAGTGGCAATGACCTCTTGAGATAATCCCGAAGACGCTAAGATCCAGGACTCAATGGCCACACAGTCAGGTTGAGGGCCGCAGAATTCAGATGGAAAAACGGCCCTTGAGACAGCAAGTCTGGTCGGTCTGGTAGTGCCCACGGTTGGCCGACCGTGAGATGCCACAGATCCGGGTACCACGACCTCCTCGGCCAGTCTAGAGCGACGAGGATGGCGCGGCGGCAGTCGGCCCTGATCTTGCATAACACTCTGGGCAACAGTGCCAGAGGAGGAAACACATAGGGGAGTTGAAACTGCTACCAATCCTGAACTAAGGCGTCTGCCGCCAGAGCTCTGTGATCGTGAGATCGTGCCATGAATGCCGTGACCTTGTTGTTGTACCGGGACGCCATTAGGTCGACGTCCGGCATCCCCCAGCGGCAACAGATCTCCTGAAACACGTCCGGGTGAAGGGACCATTCCCCTGCGTCCATGCCCTGGCGACTGAGAAAGTCTGCTTCCCAGTTTTCCACGCCCGGGATGTGAACTGCGGAGATGGTGGAGGCCGTGGCTTCCACCCACATCAAAATCCGCCGGACTTCCTGGAAGGCTTGCCGACTGCGTGTTCCGCCTTGGTGGTTGATGTAAGCCACCGCTGTGGAGTTGTCCGACTGAATTCGGATCTGCTTGCCTTCCAGCCACTGCTGGAACGCTTTTAAGGCAAGATACACTGCCCTGATCTCCAGAACATTGATCTGAAGTGAGGACTCTTGCTGAGTCCACGTACCCTGAGCCCTGTGGTGGAGAAAGACTGCTCCCCACCCTGACAGACTCGCGTCCGTCGTGACCACCTCCCAGGATGGGGGTAGGAAGGATTTCCCCTTCGATAAAGAAGTGGGAAGAAGCCACCACCGAAGGGAAGCTTTGGTTGCCTGAGAGAGGGAGACGTTCCTGTCGAGAGACGTCGGCTTCCTGTCCCATTTGCGTAGGATGTCCCATTGAAGAGGACGCAGGTGAAACTGCGCGAAAGGGACTGCCTCCATTGCTGCCACCATCTTCCCCAGGAAGTGCATGAGGCGCCTCAAGGGGTGTGACTGACCTTGAAGGAGAGATTGCAACCCTGTCTGCAGTGACCGCTGTTTGTTCAGCGGAAGCATCACTATCGCTGAGAGGGTATGAAACTCCATGCCAAGATATGTCAGCGATTGGACCGGTGTCAGATTTGACTTTGGAAAATTGATGATCCACCCGAAACTCTGGAGAGTCTCCAGAGTAGCGTTGAGGCTGTGTTGGCATGCCTCTTGAGAGGGTGCCTTGACCAGCAGATCGTCTAAGTAAGGGATCACCGAGTGACCCTGAGAGTGGAGGACCGCAACTACTGTAGCCATGACCTTGGTGAAAACCCGTGGGGCTGTCGCCAGGCCGAACGGCAGTGCCGCGAACTGAAGGTGTTCGTCTCCGATGGCGAAGCGCAGGAAGCGCTGATGCTCTGGAGCAATCGGTACGTGGAGATAAGCATCTTTGATATCGATCGATGCAAGGAAATCTCCTTGGGACATTGAGGCGATGACGGAGCGGAGGGATTCCATCCGGAACCGCCTGGTCTTTACGTGTTTGTTGAGCAGTTTTAGGTCCAGGACAGGACGGAAAGACCCGTCCTTCTTTGGAACCACAAACAGGTTGGAGTAAAAACCGTGACCCTGTTGCTGAAGAGGAACCGGGACCACCACTCCTTCTGCCTTCAGAGTGCCCACCGCCTGCAGAAGAGCATCGGCTCGCTCGGGAGGCGGAGATGTTCTGAAGAATCGAGTCGGAGGACGAGAGCTGAACTCTATCCTGTAACCGTGAGACAGAATGTCTCTCACCCAACGGTCTTTTACCTGTGGCAGCCAGGTGTCGCAAAAGCGGGAGAGCCTGCCACCGACCGAGGATGCGGTGTGAGGAGGCCGTAAGTCATGAGGAAGCCGCCTTGGTAGCGGCACCTCCGGCGGTCTTTTTAGGGCGTGACTTAGACCGCCATGAATCGGAGTTCCTCTGATCCTTCTGAGGCCTTTTGGACGAGGAGAATTGGGACCTGCCCGCACCCCGAAAGGACCGAAACCTCGACTGTCCCCTCCTCTGTTGGGGTATGTTTGGTTTGGCCTGGGGTAAGGATGTTTCCTTTCCCTTGGATTGTTTGATGATTTCATCCAATCTCTCACCAAACAAACGGTCGCCAGAAAATGGCAAACCGGTTAAGCACTTTTTGGAAGCCGAATCTGCCTTCCATTCCCGTAGCCACAAGGCCCTGCGTATTGCCACCGAATTGTCGGCTGCAACCGCCGTACGGCTCGCAGAGTCCAGGACAGGATTAATAGCGTAGGACGCAAATGCCGACGTTTGAGAGGTTATGGACGCCACTTGCGGCGCAGACGTACGTGTGAGTGCGTCAATTTGCGCCTGACCAGCTGAGATAGCTTGGAGTGCCCATACGGCTGCGAATGCTGGAGCAAAAGACGCGCCGATAGCTTCATAGATGGATTTCAACCAGAGCTCCATCTGTCTGTCAGTGGCATCCTTGAGTGAAGCCCCATCTTCAACTGCAACTATGGATCTAGCCGCCAGTCTGGAGATTGGAGGATCCACCTTGGGACACTGAGTCCAGCCCTTGACCACGTCAGGGGGGAAGGGATAACGTGTATCCTTAAGGCGCTTGGAAAAACGCTTATCTGGACAAGCTCGGTGTTTCTGGACTGCCTCTCTGAAGTCAGAGTGGTCCAGAAACATACTCGTTGTGCGCTTGGGAAACCTGAAACGGAATTTCTCCTGCTGAGAAGCTGACTCCTCTACTGGGGGAGCTGAGGGAGAAATATCCAACATTTGATTGATGGACGCGATAAGATCATTCACTATGGCGTCCCCATCCGGAGTATCAAGATTGAGAGCGGCCTCAGGATCAGAATCCTGATCAGCTACCTCCGCTTCATCATACAGAGAGTCCTCCCGCTGAGACCCTGAACAATGTGATGATGTCGAGGGAATTTCCCAGCGAGCTCGCTTAGGCGGTCTGGGGCTGCGGTCCGTGTCAGAGACCTCACCCTGGGATCTATGAGACACCCCGGGAGGACATTGTTGATCCAAATGAGGGGAACCAGGGAGCAATGATTCCACAGTGCCCATGGTCTGAGATACCGGTCTGGACTGCAAGGCTTCTAGTATCTTAGCCATAGTCTCAGAAAGTCTATCAGTAAAAACTGCAAACTCCGTCCCTGTCACCTGGACCGTGTTAGCAGGTGGTTCCTCCTGGGCCACCCTTAGCAGAGGCTCCGGCTGAGTAAGTGCTACAGGAGCCGAGCATTGCACACAATGAGGGTCAGTGGAACCTGCCGGTAGTATAGCCGTACATGCGGCGCAGGCAGCATAGTAAGCCTGTGCTTTGGCACCCTTGCTTCTTGTGGACGCCATGCTGTTGTCTCCCCTGAGCAATCCAGGAGGGTATATAGCCAAAAATCAACCGTGCACCATACAGTGTAAAGTATAGCCTATAATCATATAATCTATAAGTACACTTCTGCACAAGTGGGGCCAGCACCTCAGGTGCTGCTTACCGCCCGCTCAAAGCGGTTGTGTGGTCACCAGAATCCCTGCCTGGGTCTCCCCGAGCTTGTCTCCCCTCTCCAGCGTCAGAAGAGCTGACAGGAATGGCTGCCGGCGTCCTGAGGAGAGGAGGGGGCCGTGGGCGTGCCCTAGAAAGTGCGGGAATCTGGTGCCCCACTGTGCACAGTGAGGGGGGTGGAGTATGCAAAGCATGTTCCAGCCCTCAGTGCTGACTTCTCGTACAGCGTCCCGCCCTTCCCCTGACTGGCAGGCCTGGGGGCGGGAAAAAAGTGAGACTAGGCCGCAAAAGCCGGGGACTAAAGTTATAAGCGCGGCCGGCGTATAAGCCCGGTCGGCGCGGTAGTCCCCGGCGAAATAACAGTCCCAGCCGCGCCGCAGTGTAAAAATGGCAGCGGCGGTCAGCGCGGTAGTTCCCATAAACTAACACACCCAGCACGCTGCAGTGTGTGATGGCACAAGCGCGGTCAGCGCTGCGGTCCCCGGCGCACTAACACACCCAGCAATGCTGGAGTGTTTCTGTGCGCGGTCCCCACGGGGACACAGAGTACCTTAAAATAGCAGGGCCTTGTCCCTGACGATACTCGGCTCCTTATCCAGCAGAGTCCCCAGGAGCTGTGGATGGAGCACGGTCTCAGTGCCTGGAGACCGATTAGGATCCCACTTCACCCAGAGCCCTAAAGGGGATGGGGAAGGAAAACAGCATGTGGGCTCCAGCCTCCGTACCCGCAATGGATACCTCAACCTTAACAACACCGCCGACAAGAGTGGGGTGAGAAGGGAGCATGCTGGGGGCCCTGTTATGGGCCCTCTTTTCTTCCATCCGACATAGTCAGCAGCTGCTGCTGACTAAGCTGTGGAGCTATGCGTGCATGTCTGCCTCCTTCGCACAAAGCATGAAAACCAAACTGAGGAGCCCGTGGGAGCACGGGGGGTGTATAGGCAGAAGGGGAGGGGCTTTACACTTTTAGTGTAATACTTTGTGTGGCCTCTGGAGGCATAGCTATACACCCCAATTGTCTGGGTCTCCCAATGGAGCGACAAAGAAAGTCATTTAATTCTGAGATAGTAGATAGATAGATAGATAGATAGATAGATAGAAGGATAGATAGATCGCTACATTTCCCACGGTCGGCAGTGAGTTCACATTACCGGCCGTGGGAAATGACCGGTAATTACCTCTGCTGTCTGCTGCATTCATTCAGCGCTGTGTCTGTGACAGTCGCGGCTGGATGTAAGCAGCGCAGGACGCCGGACCTGTGGATTACGCCGGAGCTTTGTTTCGGGAGGGGTTAATAAAATGGTGAACGAGGCTTGTTTGTTTTATTTAAAATAAAGGATTTTTCGGTGTCTGTGTTTTATTCACTTTACTTACGGGTTGATCATGTCAGCTGTCTCATAGACGCTGCAATGATCAAGCCTGGAGTTAATGGTGGTGATCCACCACCATTAACCCCTTGTATTACCTTGCTGCCACTGCTACACGGCAGCAAGAAGAGCCGGGGACACGCCGGTGCTGCCGCATAATGCATGTGACAGTGCCGGGGCAGCTGCGGCTGATATTCTCGGCTGCGGGAGGGGGAATGAGGCGGGGGACATTACCCCTGCCCCTCGCCCTCCCCAGCCTGAGAATACCGGACCGCTGCTGTGTGCTTACCTCGGCTGGAAGGTAAATATGCAGCGGAGCCCACGTTCTTTGTTTTCTATATTTCCGTTTTCTTTCTATGTGTGTTCTATATGTCTGTGTGTGTGTGTGTTTACTCTCTGCTCCGCTTCCTCTTCCTGTAATGACATCACTTCCCTGCAAAACCGCAGACAGGCGATGTACATTACCGCAGGTAAACCGCGAAATACCGCAGGGAATAACGCAGGAAAACGCAGTGAACCGCACAGAATTTGCTTCCTGCGTTATTCCCTGCGGGATTTCACGATTAACATTGGAGTCAATGGAGTGAAATCCCGCAGCGACGTGCGGAAAAGAATTGACATGCAATTGTTTTTGCTGCGGGAATCCCGCAGCAAAACATGCAGCTGTCAAATTCCGCCTAGTGCACACAGGATTCTTTTTGCCCATAGGATTTGCTGGTGATTCACTGCAGAGATGTTATGAACATTTTCTGCAGCGAAACATGCAGCAAAACCGCAAAAAATCCGCGGCAAAATCCGGTAAGTGCGCACATAGCCTTAAACAGCAAATACAAAGCAAGAAAATCCAGCAACAGCATAAAATGAAAAAGATTATTACAAAAATTAAAAGCCCATTGCACATACATGTTTAGGGCATAACGTATACACTCGAGTATAAGACGAGTTTTTCAGCCCATTTATTTATGCTGAAATCGCCCCCCCTTGGCTTATACTCGAGTGAGGTTCCCATATAAAAATTCTTCTCACCTGTCGTCCATTCCTGTGGTGTCCTTACCTGCTTCTTGCAGTCCACAGGCACTTAGTCCCCTTGGAGATCTCTCAAAAGACAGAAAACCATATTTCATGTTTCCCTTGATAAAGACGGCGAAACGCGCGTTGGGAAGCCTCCCAGTGGTCCCCAGTGATTGATATGTAAGTAACTTCTCTCCTCAAGTTTCATAATATACCATCAAGCACTTCTATCTATTGGGTGCATTATATGGAAATTTTGTTAAGGCAGGCATGATTGCCTATTATAGGCTGATATGAATTGCTGTAATCTTGTGGTGGATATTTCGATCATATACCTTTATTGACAATAGTCCGTACATCTTCATCCTTCATGGATGACAATTAGGACATTGTATATGCTGATTCATGATCGATGCTGATGTTTTGGGGATGAGCGGTCTTTTGCTGAATGTTTTATACCTTTAGGATACACCACTGCATGCCCTAGCCCCTGGAGGGGCATGTGCATGTATTACTTATACCAGCATTACCTCTCACCTACAATCATCAACGCGATCAATTACATAAATTATATGTGTCTTGCCTGTCACCTTACGTGGTGAACTTGTGTGGAGAGGAAATCTTCATTTTAAGCTACATGGATTTTGGAGTTTTGTGCAATCCATATGAGTAGTTGCAACCAACTATAGCTCACCCTCTTGGAAATACAGTGATTAAAAATCGAGTGATGAGCTGTCTTTGTCCCATAGGAATTGAGGTCTAATAGAGAGCACTAGGCACTTTATATTTAACTAAATGCTTACCATATTCCCTGTGGTGAGGACAATTGCATTGTAGCTACATAGGTATTTCGTTCCAAGCTTTATGAGGAACTAATCAAATTTTTGTACTGATCATTTTTGATATGTAATAGGCAAATAATTTATACTGACATTTGATTCAATACATAGTATTGTTGCCCATGTCATGAATTTTATTTTCCAATCCATGTACTGTATTACATTATTTTCCTGTACAATTACTGGGTGATCAAATCAGGATTAATTACACACTGCTCTCTTTTCTTTCCCAAACCTTTCCCCTCCCCCCATTGATATTATCCTTTGTAATGTTTTTATAATTCTCAATAATAAAAATTATTGTTTTTGAATATGAGTTTCAGTGGTCTTTTATAGGTCTTATCTACCCTTGGAGATCTCGTCCGATGCCCGGAGCCGCCACTGCAGGCTGTCGTCATGGCTTTACTGAAGTTGAATGCTTTGTGGTGGCGCAAAGCATTCAAATGTAGTACAACCATGACGGTGGCAGCCCCGTGACCCAGACAAAATCATCGAAGGGTCTATGTGCCTGCGGACTGCAAGAAGCACCCCTCATTGATCGTGTCCTGTGCACAGGGCCGCCGCTGCAGTCATAGTTTTACTGCAGTTGAATGCTTTACGGCGCCGCAAAGCATTCAACTGCAGTAAAGCCATGACAGGAGCCTGCAGCGGCGTCTCCCAGCACCGGACGAGATCACCAAAGGGGTCTATGTGCCTGTGGACTGCACGAAGCAGGTAAGGACACCGCAGGAACGGAATTAAAACATTACTAAAGCATGGGACACATTACTGAAGAGCACATTAGTAAAGGATGGGCACATTACTAATGGGGCACAAGGATGGGGCACATTACTACAAGGGACAATATGGGCACATTACATTTTATTGTTAGATATTTTTATTTTTTAAATTTTCCAGTTGCTGCTGCGTTTCCCACCGAGGCTTATACTCAAGTCAATAAGGTTTCCAAGTCTTTTGTTGTAAAATTAGGGGCCTCGGCTTACACTCGGGTCGGCTTATACTCCAGTATATACAGTAATATAAACATGGAAACGGCAACATGGAAACATCAATACGTTTAAGCAGAAAAAAGCTCTTCTTAGTCTTTTCTAATTAAGGCCCCGATAGATAGATAGATAGATATATACGGAAGGACTCTACATCTCTACATGGCTGGTTCCCACCGTGAAGCATGGAGGAGGAGGTGTGATGGTGTGGGGGTGCTTTGCTGGTGACACTGTTGGGGATTTATTCAAAATTGAAGGCATACTGAACCAGCATGGCTACCACAGCATCTTGCAGCGGCGTGCTATTCCATCCGGTTTGCGCTTAGTTGGACAGTCATTTATTTTTCAACAGGACAATGACCCCAAACACACCTCCAGGCTGTGTAAGGGCTATTTGACTAAGAAGGAGAGTGATGGGGTGCTACGTCAGATGACCTGGTCTCTACAGTCACCAGACCTGAACCCAATCGAGATGGTTTGGGGTGAGCTAGACCGCAGAGTGAAGGCAAAAGGGCCAACAAGTGCTAAGCATCTGTGGGAACTCCTTCAAGACTGTTTGAAAACCATTTCCGGTGACTACCTCTTGAAGCTCATCAAGAGAATGCCAAGAGTGTGCAAAGCAGTAATCAAAGCAAAAGGTGGCTACTGTGAAGAACCTAGAATATAAGACATATTTTCAGTTGTTACACACTTTTTTGTTAAGTATTTCATTCCACATGTGTTAATTCATAGTTTTGATGCCTTCAATGTGAATCTACAATTTTCAGAGTCATGAAGATAATGAAAACTCATTGAATGATGTGTGTCTAAACTTTTGGTCTGTACTGTATATAGGGGCTTTAGAATTAAAAAAAAAAAGACTATCCAATCCTATGTAATACTTACCGAACTAATGAGGCGACAGCTACATGTCTGACCCGGGCGTCTTCATCTCCTAGAAGGCTTATGATGACTCCGTTTAATACCCGCTCCTGAAGGTGAAGCAACTGCAACACAGACAAAGGGGAGAGTATAACCATGATGAAAGGAGACAATCTGTGACTTGTAGAGCTACAGATAGAAGCCGTCTGCACCACATAATAATAATATAATATTTATTCATTTCTATAGTGCTGCTAATTCCACAGCACTTTACATACATTAGCAATACTGTCCCCAGTGGGCAAAAAAAAAGGGAAAGGAGTATACCAAAAACGGGATCACCACAATATTAATCAATAAATATAAATTTTATTACATTAACAAAAAACCCAAAGCACGAGACACATGTCTCCACACCGAAAAATTGCTTCAAGACACACAATGACAAATTAAAAACATTTAAAAAGCCATAGGCATAACATGTCCGCCAGGATCCAATTGCATAATCATGTACATATAAATATAATCATGGACACTCCAAATGATAGTAAAAAAGACCCGTATCCGGTTTACAGAAAATATGATCCAAGACTCTGGTGGGCACATATGACCATATATACTGCAATAATGTATAGAACCACCTATAGTAGCACAATTGTAAAAATCCACAGTAGTATGTAATTACCAGCATATGATAGATTTTTTACATGGAAACACTTGCACTGTCCCCAGTGGGCCTCACAATGTAAAGTCCCTATCGGTTGCAGATGTCCGTGGTGGGATTTGAACCTAGGACCCCAGCTCTGCAAGACTGCAGTGCTAACCACTAAGCCACTGTGCCGTCCATACATCACACACACACACACACACACACACACACACACACACACACACACACACACACACACACACACACACACACACACACACACACACACACCACAATCAGCTCTGCTCAGTCACACAAGGCTTACAAAACAAAAAGTAAACGTACAAGAAGTTTATAAAATAAAAGTTTTTCCTAAATTAAACCACTGTCCCCATAATCTTACATAACCCCATAATCCCTATTCACTAATCAAATATCAAAGAATTGCAATACGTACCCCAGTATAGAAGTGGGCACCTCTATGCAATCCTTCTGCTCGACCTTCCAAGAAATTAACTAATCTGCAGGAAGAAAAGCTGAATAAATGACGTTTGCCGCAACAAGGGCAAAACTGATCACATACTGAAAGGATAGGAAATAAAATACATCTCACTGGGGGTCAAATCATTGGGAACGCCAAGGATGCCGGAGACCGTGGCTATGGAGCGATTGTCACAAAGACTTTAGGACAGTATATAAAAACAATTTTATTCATTTTTTAGGGGGGGTGATGATGATCTTTTTCTTACCGGAAATCAATTTCTGCGAGGGTTTCCAGTAGCTCCGTCCTCACCAGCCAATAGGAGCTGTTTTTAAGTGTGAGCAGATCTATCATCAGCTGTAATCCGAACTCGCTGAATGTGCTGCAACACAGACTGGAGATGCAATGCTGGAAAATAAAAAAAAGAATCGGAAATTTAAAAAGGCAAATAAACTCTATGGTAAAGACAAACCCATTTATTAAGTCTAAAAGTGTGAACACAACCACTGAACGGCCTCCGAAATAGGAGTGTGCTGTATGCAAATTACAATGACACCAGGGCCTCTCACCCAGGCAGTCCACAAATGGGGAGCTCCTGTTCAGTCATGGTGGATCATCTAGCTCAGTGGTTCCCAAACTCCAGTCCTCACGACCCCCAACAGGTCATGTTTTCAGGATTTCCTTAATATAGCACAGGTTTTGCCTTGATAATGATTCATTCAGCTGTTCAATAGTAAGGAAATCCTGAAAACATGACTTATTGGAGGCCCTGAGGACTGGCGTTTGGGAAACACTGGTCTAGCTGGTGCTATAGCCTCTGCTGATATTTACCCAGTTTCAGACCAGGCCATTTTATTTCAAATATTGGGCCCCCACCCCATAAAATCATAAAATGACCATTGGGGGGCATTGCAATACATTTATTTACAGCCGATTTCCCCTGTAACTGGGGCTTGTATATTTGCCCAGTTATAGGGGAAATTCAGCTTCCTGCCTGCAGAGCAGAGCTGACCAAGTCTCCTAGGACCCAGCAGCTCCTGCTCCCTTCTGGAACATGATCACTTGGATCGGAGGAGGAAGTGCTGATAGCGGTACTGTATACACAAAGCTTGTTTAGTGCCAAGTATAGTGCGATTAGAAAGGCAGTGATGGTAATAAACAAACAATCTCTGGCTTTCTCTTTGGGGAGTCCGGCTGTGTCAGATAGCCGTCTCCCCCATTCCTGCAGTCGCACATTCTCATGCAGCCGCCTTTTCTGCAATGAAAGTTTACAACTTACCAGTGGATTAATATGCGGATCGCCCATATGTTTATCTATGGGCAGTATGGAAGTAGTTAAATTAGTGACAAAATCCCATTTTAGATAAAATATTCACTCACCCTGACTGCAGCACAAGCCATCTTGCAGGTAACGGATGATTCATCTTTAAGGGATTTTTGCAATAGAGGAATGCAATCTTCCACGGAGAAATTATTCCCTATATAAAAATAAAGAAGGGAATTTTGTTTACTTACCGTA
Organism: Anomaloglossus baeobatrachus; assembly: GCF_048569485.1. Taxonomy (NCBI): domain Eukaryota; kingdom Metazoa; phylum Chordata; class Amphibia; order Anura; family Aromobatidae; genus Anomaloglossus; species Anomaloglossus baeobatrachus. The sequence continues at coordinate 67,316,824 of NC_134353.1, read as the reverse complement.
AATTCCTTTTCTTCTAGCTCCTATTGGGAGACCCAGACAATTGGGTGTATAGCTTCTGCCTCCGGAGGCCACACAAAGTATTACACTTTAAAAAGTGTAACCCCTCCCCTCTGCCTATACACCCTCCCGTGCATCACGGGCTCCTCAGTTTTGGTGCAAAAGCAGGAAGGAGGAAACTTATAAATTGGTCTAAGATAAATTCGATCCGAAGGATGTTCGGAGAACTGAAAACCATGAACCAAGGAACAATTCAACATGAACAACATGTGTACACAAAAGAACAACCAGCCCGAAGGAAACAGGGGCGGGTGCTGGGTCTCCCAATAGGAGCTAGAAGAAAAGGAATTTACGGTAAGTAAACAAAATTCCCTTCTTCTTTGTCGCTCCATTGGGAGACCCAGACAATTGGGACGTCCAAAAGCAGTCCCTGGGTGGGTAAAAGGATACCTCAATAACAGAGAGCCGAAAAACGACCCCTTCCTACAGGTGGGCAACTGCCGCCTGAAGGACTCGCCTACCTAGACTGGCATCTGCCGAAGCATAGGTATGCACCTGATAGTGTTTTGTGAAGGTGTGCAGACTAGACCAGGTAGCCGCCTGACACACCTGCTGAGCCGTAGCCCGGTGTCGCAATGCCCAGGACGCACCCACGGCTCTGGTAGAATGGGCTTTCAGCTCCGAAGGAAGAGGAAGCCCCGAAGAACGGTAGGCTTCAAGAATCGGTTCCTTGATCCACCGAGCCAAAGTTGACTTGGAAGCCTGCGAACCCTTACGCTGGCCAGCGACCAGGACAAAGAGCGCATCTGAACGGCGCAGGGGCGCCGTGCGAGACACGTAGAGCCGGAGGGCTCTTACTAGATCTAATGAATGCAAATCCTTTTCACACTGGTGAACTGGATGAGGGCAAAATGACGGTAAGGAGATCTCCTGATTGAGATGAAAAGGAGATACCACCTTAGGGAGAAACTCCGGGATAGGACGCAGAACCACCTTGTCCTGGTGAAAAACCAGGAAAGGGGATTTGCATGACAGCGCTGCAAGCTCCGACACTCTTCGGAGTGAGGTAATTGCCACAAGAAAAACCACCTTCTGCGAAAGACGTGATAAAGAGACATCCCGCAGCGGCTCAAAAGGTGGTTTTTGAAGAGCCATTAACACCCTGTTAAGGTCCCAGGGTTCCAGCGGACGCTTGTAGGGTGGAACTATGTGGCAAACTCCCTGCAGGAACGTGCGGACCTGCGGAAGCCTTGCCAGGCGCTTTTGAAAAAATACTGAGAGCGCCGATACTTGTCCCTTGAGAGAGCCGAGTGACAAACCCTTGTCCATTCCGGATTGAAGGAATGAAAGAAAAATGGGTAAGGCAAAAGGCCAGGGAGTAAAACCCTTATCAGAGCACCAGGACAAGAAGATCCGCCACGACCTGTAATAGATCTTGGCGGACGTTGGTTTCCTGGCCTGTCTCATAGTAGCAATGACATCCTGCGATAAACCAGACGACGCTAGGAGCCAGGACTCAATGGCCACACAGTCAGGTTGAGGGCCGCAGAATTCAGATGGAAAAACGGCCCTTGTGACAGCAGGTCTGTGCGGTCTGGAAGCGCCCACGGCTGACCCAGCGTGAGATGCCACAGATCCGGGTACCACGACCGCCTCGGCCAATCTGGAGCGACGAGAATGGCGCGACGACAGTCGGATCTGATCTTGCGTAACACTCTGGGCAACATCGCCAGAGGAGGAAACACATAAGGGAGTCGAAACTGCGACCAATCCTGAACTAACGCGTCCGCCGCCAGAGCTCTGTGATCTTGAGACCGTGCCATGAAGGCCGGGACCTTGTTGTTGTGCCATGACGCCATGAGATCGACGTCCGGCGTTCCCCAGCGGCGACAGATCTCTCGAAACACGTCTGGGTGAAGAGACCATTCCCCCGCATCCATGCCCTGACGACTGAGAAAGTCTGCTTCCCAGTTTTCTACGCCCGGGATGTGAACTGCGGAGATGGTGGAGGCTGTGGCCTCCGCCCACAGCAGAATCCGCCGGACTTCCTGGAAGGCTTGACGGCTGCGCGTGCCGCCCTGGTGGTTGATGTGCGCGACCGCCGTGGCGTTGTCCGACTGTATGCAGATCTGCCTGCCCTCCAGCCACCGATGGAACGCCTTTAGGGCTAGATACACTGCCCTTATCTCCAGAACATTGATCTGAAGGGAGGACTCTGTCGGAGTCCAGGTTCCCTGAGCCCTGTGGTGGAGATAAACCGCTCCCCACCCTGACAGGCTCGCGTCCGTCGTGACCACAGCCCAGGATGGGGGCAGGAAGGATTTTCCCTGCGATAGAGAAGTGGGAAGAAGCCACCACTGAAGAGAGGTTTTGGCTGCAAGGGAAAGAGAGACGTTCCTGTCGAGGGACGTCGACCTCCTGTCCCATTTGCGGAGAATGTCCCATTGGAGTGGGCACAGATGGAACTGCGCGAAGGGCACTGCCTCCATTGCTGCCACCATCTTCCCCAGGAAGTGCATGAGGCGCCTCAAGGGGTGTGACTGACCCCGAAGAAGAGAGTGCACCCCTGTCTGCAGCGAAAGCTGTTTGTCCAGCGGTAGCTTGACTACCGCTGAGTGAGTATGAAACTCCATCCCGAGGTAAGTCAGTGATTGGGTCGGTGTCAACTTGGACTTTGGGAAGTTGATGATCCACCCGAAACGCTGGAGAGTCTCCAGAGCGACGGTCAGGCTGTGTTGACACGCCACCCGGGAGGGTGCCCTGACTATGAGATCGTCTAAGTAAGGGATCACCGAGTGGCCCTGAGAGTGTAGGACCGCCACAACGGATGCCATGACCTTGGTGAAGACCCGTGGGGCTGTCGCCAGGCCGAAAGGCAGTGCCACGAACTGAAGGTGTTCGTCCCCGATGGCGAAACGCAGGAAGCGTTGATGCTCGGGTGCGATCGGCACATGGAGATAAGCATCCTTGATGTCGATTGATGCTAGGAAGTCTCCTTGTGACATCGAGGCGATGACCGAGCGGAGAGATTCCATCCGAAACCTTCTGGTGCTCACATGCCTGTTGAGCAGCTTGAGGTCCAGAACGGGACGGAATGATCCGTCCTTTGGCACCACGAACAAGTTGGAGTAGAAGCCGTGACCATGTTCCTGAGGGGGAACGGGAATCACCACTCCTTCTGACTTCAGAACGCCCACAGCCTGAAAAAGTGCGCCGGCCCGAGATGGGGGCGGAGATGTTCTGAAGAAACGAGTCGGAGGACGAGAGCTGAACTCTATCCTGTAACCGTGAGACAGAATGTCTCTCACCCATCGGTCTTGGACATGTGGCCACCAGGCGTCGCAAAAGCGGGAGAGCCTGCCACCGATCGAGGATGCGGTTCGGGGAGGCCGAAAGTCATGAGGAGGCCGCCTTGGAGGCAGTGCCTCCGGCGTTTTTTTGGGAGCGTGACTTAGACCACCACGCATAAGAGTTCCTCTGGCCCTTCTCTGGCCTGTTGGACGAGGAGGATTGGGACTTGGCTGAGGGCCGAAAGGACCGAAACCTCTGTTGTATTTTCCGTTGTTGAGGTCTCTTCGGTTTGGACTGGGGTAAGGACGAGTCCTTTCCCTTGCATTCCTTAATAATTTCATCCAATCGTTCGCCAAACAATCGGTCGCCTGAAAATGGCAAACCGGTTAAGAACTTCTTGGAAGCAGAGTCTGCCTTCCATTCGCGTAGCCACATGGCCCTGCGGACTGCCACCGAATTAGCGGATGCTACCGCTGTACGGCTAGCAGAGTCCAGGACGGCGTTCATGGCGTAGGACGAAAAAGCCGACGCCTGAGAAGTCAAAGACGCAACTTGCGGAGCAGAGGTACGTGTGACCGCATTAATCTCAGACAGACAAGCTGAGATAGCTTGGAGTGCCCACACGGCTGCAAAGGCCGGGGCAAAAGACGCGCCTGTGGCTTCATAGATGGATTTCACCAGGAGCTCTATCTGCCTGTCAGTGGCATCCTTGAGCGATGAGCCATCTGCAACTGATACTACAGATCTAGCCGCCAGTCAGACTGGAGGATCCACCTTGGGACATTGAGCCCAACCCTTAACTACGTCAGAGGGGAAGGGGTAACGTGTGTCATTAAGGCGCTTAGTAAAGCGCTTGTCCGGAAATGCTCTGTGCTTCTGGACAGCATCTCTGAAGTTAGAGTGATCGAAAAACGCACTCCGTGTACGTTTGGGAAACCTAAACTGGTGTTTCTCCTGCTGCGAAGCCGACTCTTCTACAAGTGGAGGCGGGGGAGATAGATCTAACACCTGGTTGATGGACGCTATAAGGTCATTTACTATGGCGTCCCCTTCAGGTGTATCAAGATTGAGAGCAACGTCAGGGTCAGAGCCCTGAGCTGCGACGTCCGCCTCGTCCTCCAGAGAGTCCTCAAGCTGAGACCCCGAGCAGCGTGAGGAAGTCGGGGAAGATTCCCAGCGAGCCCGCTTAGCCGGTCTGGGACTGTGGTCCGTGCCGAAGTCCTCCACGTGAGACCTAGGGGCCACCCCGGGAGCACGCTGCGGCGCGACCGAGAGGGGCCTGGAGGCGCTGATCCAAAAGTGCCCGGGGCCTGTGTAAGGACCGGTCTGGACTGCAAGGCTTCTAGTAGCTTGGCAGACCATTTGTCCATAGACTGAGCCATGGATTGTGAAAGCGACTCAGAAAGTTTCTCAGCAAAAACTGCACACTCTGTCCCAGCCGCCTGGACAGGGGAAGCAGGAGGGTCTGCCTGAGCCGAGGGGCCCACTAGTGACCGAGGCTCCGGCTGAGCAAGTGCAACAGGGGTCGAGCATTGCTCACAGTGAGGGTAGGTGGAACCTGCAGGTAACATAGCTGTACAAGAGGTACAGGTTGCAAAAAACCCCTTTGCCTTAGCGCCCTTGCTCCTTGTGGACGACATGCTGTTGTCTCCTATGAGAGTGATCACTGAGGGTATATAGCCAAAAGCAAAACAACCAATATATATACTCCGGCACCCTAGGGGGACCAGCACCGGGTGACCGGTGTGGCTTACCGACCGCCCAAAGCGGTGTGTGTCCACCAGATTCCCTGCCTTAGGTCTCCCAGAGCTGCAGAGCTCGTTCCTGAAATCCTCCACCGGCAGAATGTGTGTAAAAATGGCTGCCGGAGCTCTCAGGGGAGGAGGGGGCCGTGGGCGGCGACTAGTAAAGTGCGGGAATCTGGTGCCCCACAGTGATCAGTGAGGGGGGGAGGAAACCTAAAGTATGCTCCAGCCCTCACTGCCGACGTCAGGTCGACCGTCCCGCCCTTACCCCTGACTGGCAGGCCCGGGGGCGGGAGTTATGGTACTAGGCCGCAATGAAGCCGGGGACTAAATTTAATACCGCGGCCGACAAACAGGTGCGGTCGGCGCGGAAGTCCCGGTCGTCACAAAACCAGCAGCTGCTGCAGCGTCTGTGAAACAAGCGCTCCATGCACCGTCCCCATGGGGACACAGAGTACCTTTAGATGCAGGGCCCTGTCCCTGAGGATACAAAGACTCCTGTCAGTCAGATTCCCACAGGGGCTGCGGAGGGAGCCCGGTCCCAGTGAATGGATGAGCGGTTAGGATCCCACTTCTCCCAGAGCCTTTAAGGGATGGTGAAGGAAAACGGCATGTGGCTCCAGCCTCTGTACCCGCAATGGGTACCTCAACCTTAACAGCACCGCCGACTTAGTGGGGTGAGAAGGGAGCATGCCGGGGGCCCTGTAGGGGCCCTCTTTTCTTCCAACCGATAAAATCAGCAGCTGCTGCGGACTAAAATGGGAGCATGAGTGGATGTGTGCCTCCTTCAACACAAAGCATAAAACTGAGGAGCCCGTGATGCACGGGAGGGTGTATAGGCAGAGGGGAGGGGTTACACTTTTTAAAGTGTAATACTTTGTGTGGCCTCCGGAGGCAGAAGCTATACACCCAATTGTCTGGGTCTCCCAATGGAGCGACAAAGAAATAAATAATTTTGAGGATAATGAATATTTCAACAATTAAATATTTCTCATGAATAGCAATGGGGGACACAGCACCGTGGGTATACACCCTGCCACTAGAAGGCTTGACACACCGTAAACTATTCTCCCCTATTCCAGGCTTGTGGGTCTCAGGAGGAAAAAAAAAACAAATCACCACCTCCAGGTCAACCAACGGTATTCGGGAACCTTCCTTTGTCTCTCTCACTGGGCCTCCCATCTCAGGGATGCCTGCTTTAAATACAGACCTCAACTAGACTGTGTGGCCTACCTGAATCTGCAGGAGAGCATCAGGAATCCCACAGCAATTGGGAAACCCACACTTTTTCTCTGGACGGAGTTCCAAGATGTAAGCTTGTGATTTACATTCCTGAAACGGGAAACTAGACCGCAAACTTTCAGACCCAAGAAACTCTGGATCTGGGCGAGTTGGTATCCCCCCCCCCCCCCCCCGATGATTTTGGCTAATTATGCCCTCTTTGGAACCTGCCACATACTAGATCCAGATCCTAAGGTGGTCCTAGCAGTAGACGCTCTTGGTCATTCCATGGACAGAGTTTTCTTTGGTCTATTTCTTCCCTCCCCGTCCTATGCTCCCCATATTCTAAAAGTGGGTCATGGTAGAGATCAATCCGGTGTTCCAAATATGCTCTGGACTAGGCTGCAGATTTTCTGACCCAAGAAACTCCAGATCTGGGGTATTCTCCCGAGATGATTTTGGCTAATTATGCCCTCAATGGTAACCCTGACATGAACCTCTTTCCATGCTGCCTCATACCTGGTCCACTCTACCGATGCCAGGTCCCATGGTTCCCTACCTTTTTGGTGGTCTTGCGCCATGTGCCATGTTTTCTTCCAGAGACGGTTTGCCTTACCCATCAATAAGGACATCATCCTCTGATCCTCTTTGCTGATCTCCACCTCATCCCCATGAGCGTTCGCTCCAAAGACTGGATCTGATTAGGACCATTCTGGACATTCTCTTCCTATACTCTTTTTGAGTTTCCTGACTAGCCATGCAATGGCCTGTCAACCTCCAAGACCACCAATTCCATATGAATCAGGTCTGTTAAGGAAGCCTTCAAGGAAGCCTTGAAGGACAAACCTCCACAATCAGGTCACTGTTCAGTCCTCAAGAGCGGTCAGAGCCACCTGGGCACTTTATGTTGCAGGCCTGCAAGGATGCCAAATAGATCTCCATCCATACCTTTCCTCAGGTTCGAAAAATTTCCCCTCTATGTCTTCTGCCGATACCAGTCTGGGGCCTAACATACTGCTGGTCGGTGTCTACTACGTGGTCTATATGTTTACCATTTATTCCCACCTATTGGCTTCTTTGGGACATCCCGCAGTCTTCTGTCCCCCAATGCTATTAATGAGAAGACTGTTTTTTGTACTTTTTCATTGAATACACAGAGACCTGGCTTCCACCCTATTCCTGGCGTTCCTGCCCAGTGATCACTTCTTGTGGTCTATGTGTTGTTCTTCCCAGATTCAGGTCATGTTAAATCCTGCCAGTTTTTCATTTCAGCTTTTCTAATTCGGGTGCTCTTCTATTGTTTTTGGCACTAAACTGAAATGTTTATGTCTGAGTTGGGTCACCTTGTCGCTGTTGATGGGCTCACATGAATTAGCCGATTTATGAGCTACCGACCTTCATTTTACTAAGTATATTCCAAATAGCAGTAGTGAAGCCTTTTTCATAATTCTATGTTTGCATATATCTTGGGGCTTACAGAGTGCTGCTGTATTCTTCTGTGTGGGCTTCATGACTAAGGAGACGGCATACGAAACACTATTTTTTTCACCTAGTGTCGAGACTCCTAGTGGTATACGTCCTGTGTCACCCAATGTATTCAACGAGAAAAAGATTTTACAGTAAATTCAAAAACCCAATTTTTTTTTTTTTTTGCTCCACAAGCATTAAAACCAAACAGGAGATATACCGTATTTTTTGGACTATAAGACGCACTTTTCCGCCCAAACATTTGGGAGGAAAATGAGGGGTGCGTCTTATAATCCAAACGTAGCTTACTGGGAGACGGTGGAGTGAAGTACCTGGAGGCAGGGGCAATGCTGCGGGCACTGTGCTGGGGTTGCAGGTGCTGTGCTGTGGCGGCTGTGGGCTTTGAGGGCTTCAAATAATGGCGCCTGGAGTACGCACGCGCACAGATGGAGCTTTAGGTTCAAGATTTCACCTCTGCACGCACTGCCTCTGGCCCATTGCTTTCCCAGCAGCAGACTTCAGCAAAAAGGCGCCCGGAGGTGGAGAGGCGCAGATGAGATATCTACTTGTTATTGAGCCAACAGCTCAATCTGTACACACGCCGACTCCGGGTGCCATTTCTTTGAAGCCCGCACTGCCAACAGTCTATGGGACAGCATCTAGGACACCCGCCGCACCATTGCCCTGTTTCACCACTGCCCCTGCCTCATGTAACCCTGCTCCACCAGCGCTTCCGCCCCCCCAGCAAAACAACACCGGATAATAAGACGAACCCCCCCCCCTTTTTTTTCTCTCTCTTTAAATTTGGCGTGCGTCTAATAAACCGAAAAATACGGTAATAAGAAACATGCAGGTTCTCTTAAAATAAAATCAAAATAATTTTATTAAAGGTTCAGCTTCAGAAGAAGGGAATTTTGTTACTTACCGTAAATTCCTTTTCTTCTAGCTCCTATTGGGAGACCCAGACGATTGGGTGTATAGTACTGCCTCCGGAGGCCACACAAAGCACTACACTAAAAAGTGCAAGGCCCCTCCCCTTCTGGCTATACACCCCCAGTGGGATCACTGGCTCACCAGTTTTAGTGCAAAAGCAAGAAGGAGGAAAGCTAATAACTGGTTTAAACAAATTCACTCCGAAGTAACATCGGAGAACTGAAAACCATTCAACATGAACAACATGTGTACCCGAAAAACAACCAAAAATCCCGAAGGACAACAGGGCGGGTGCTGGGTCTCCCAATAGGAGCTAGAAGAAAAGGAATTTACGGTAAGTAACAAAATTCCCTTCTTCTTCGGCGCTCCATTGGGAGACCCAGACGATTGGGACGTCCAAAAGCTGTCCCTGGGTGGGTAAAGAAATACCTCATGTTAGAGCTGTAAAACAGCCCTTCCCTACAAGGAGGCAACCGCCGCCTGCAGGACTCTTCTACCTAAGCTGGCATCCGCCTAAGCGTAGGTATGCACCTGACAATGCTTGGTGAAAGTGTGCAGACTCGACCAGGTAGCTGCCTGGCACACCTGCTGAGCCGTAGCCTGGTGCCGTAATGCCTAGGGCGCACCCACGGCTCTGGTAAAATGGGCTTTCAGCCCTGATGGAACCGGAAGCCCAGCAGAACAGTAGGCTTCAAGAATTGGTTCCTTGATCCATCGAGCCAGGGTGGATTTGGAAGCCTGCGACTCTTTACGCTGATTAGCGACAAGCACAGAGAGTGCATCCGAGCGGCGCAGAGGCGCCGTGCGGGAAATGTAGATTCTGAGTGCTCTCACCAGATCCAACAAATGCAAATCCATTTCATATCGATGAAATGGATGAGGCAAAAGGAAGGTAAGGAGATATCCTGATTGAGATGAAAGGGGGATACCACCTTAGGGAGAACTCCGGAATCGGGCGCAGCACTGCCTTGCCTTGGTGAAACACCAGGAAGGAAGCTTTTGGATGACAGCGCTGCTAGCTCGGACACTCTCCTAAGAGACGTGACCGCTACCAGAAAGGCCTCTTTCTGGGAAAGTCGAGAGAGTGAAACATCTCTCAGAGGCTCGAAGGGCGGCTTCTGGAGAGCAATTAGTACCCTGTTCAGATCCCATGGGTCCAACGGCCGTTTGTACAGAGGGACAATGTGACAAACCTCCTGCAGGAACGTGTGTACCTGAGGAAGTGGTGCTAGGCGCTTCTGAAGAAGACAGATAGCGCTGAGACTTGTCCTTTGAGGGAGCCGAGTGACAACCTTTTTCCAAACCAGATTGCAGGAGGAAAGGAAAAGTAGGGAATGCAAATGGGCAGGGAGACACTCCCTGAGCAGAGCATTAAGAGAAGAATATCCTCCACATCCTGTGGTAGATCTTGGCAGACGTCGGTTTTCTAGTCTGTCTCATGGTGGCAATGACGTCCTGAGATAATCCTGAAGACGCTAGGATTCAGGACTCAAAGGCCATACCGTCAGGTTCAGGGCCGTAGAATTCAGATGGAAAAAACGGCCCTTGGGACAGTAAGTCTGGCCGGGCTGGTAGTGCCCACGGTTGGCAGACCGTGAGATGCCACAGATCCGGGGACTACGACCTCCTCGGCCAGTCTGTGGCGATGAGGATGGCGCGGCGGCAAACGGACCTGATGTTGCGTAGCCCTCTGGGCAGCAGTGTCAGAGGGGGAAACACATAGGTAGCTGGAACTGCGACCAAACCTGAACTAAGGCGTCTGCCGCCAGAGCTCTTTGATCGTGATACCGCGCCATGAAAATCGGAACCTTGTTGTTGTGCCGAGACGCTATTAGGTCGACGTTCAGCATCCCCCAGCGTTGACAGATTTCCTGAAAACCGTCCGGGTGAAGATACCCTTCCCCTGCGTCCATACCCTGGCAACTGAGGAAGTCTGCTTCCCAGTTTTCTGCGCCCGGGATGTGAACTGCGGATATGGTGGATGCTCTGTCTTCCACCCCCATCAGACTCCGCCGGACTTCCTGGGAGGCTTGCCGACTGCGTGTTCCGCCTTGGTGGTAGATGTACGCCACCGCTGTGGAGTTGTCCGACTGAATTCGGATGTGTGTGCTTTCCAGCCACGGCTGGAAGGCTTGCAGGGCAAGATACACTGCCCAGATTTCCAGCACATTGATTTGAAGGATGGACTCCTCTGAAGAGAGTCCTTGACCGTCTGAGAAGGGGGACGTTCCTTCCAGGGACGTCGACTTCCCATCCCATTGGCAAAGAATGCCACATTGGAGTGGACGCAGATGAAACTGCGCGAAAGTGACTGCCTCTGCATGAGTCGTGTTAAGGGGTGTGACTGGCCGTGAAGGAGAGACTGCACCCCCGTCTGTAGTGAACGTGTCCAGAGGAAGCTTCACTATCGCTGAGGGAGCGTGACACTCCATGCCCAGATATGTCAGCGATTGGGTCGGTGTCAGATTTAACCTTGAGAAGTTGATGATCCACCCGAAACTCTGGAGAGTCTCCAGCGCTACGCTCAGGCTGTGTTGGCATGCCTCTTGAGAGGGTGCCTTGACCAGTCAACCGTCCAAGGAAGGATCACCGAGTGACCCTGAGAGTGCAGGACTGCTCCCACTGCTGCCCTGAACTTGGTGAAAACCCGTAGGGCTGTCGCCAGACCGAAGGGCAGGGTTACGAACTGAAGATGCTCGTCTTCAATAACGAAACGTAGCAAACGTTGGTGCTCTGGAGCAATCGGCACGTGGAGATAAGCATCCTGTGTCTATTGATGCTAGGAAATCTCCTTGAGACATTGATGCAATGACGGAGCGGAGGGATGCCATCCGGAACCGCCTGGCCTTCACGTGCTTGTTGAGCAGTTTTAGGTCCCCCACAATCAGATTGGAGGAAAAACCGTGTCTTGTTCCTGAAGAGGAACAGGAATTACCACTCCTTCTGCCTGCAGAAGAGCATCGGCTCGGTGGGTAGGTGGGGAAGTTCTGAAGAATCGAGCCGGAGGCCGAGAACAGAACTCTATCCTGTACACGTGAGACACAATGTCTCTCACCCACCGGTCTGTGACCTGTGGCAGCTAAATGTCGCCAAGGCGAGAGAGTCTGCCACCAACCGCGGATGCGGAGAGAGAGAGCTTAAAGTCATGAGGAGACCGCCTTGGAAGCGGTTCCTCTGGCTGCCTTCCTTGGGCGTGATTGGGCCCGCCTGGAATCTGAGCCCCTCTGAGCCTTTTGAGCCCTTTTGGACTAGGACAATTTGGACCTGCCCGAGCCTGAGAAGGACCGAAACCTCGACTGTCTCTCTCGGACAGCATTAATAGGGTAAGTCGCAATGCAGACATTGCGAGGATAAGGACGCTACCTGCGGCACAGATGTACCTGTGCTCAAGACCAGCTGCGCAAGACCAGCTGACATAGCTTAGAGTGCCCATACGGCTGCGAATGCCGGAGCAACCGACACGCCGATAGCTTCATAGACAGATTTCAACCAGAGGTCCATCTGTCTGTCAATGGCATCTTTAAGTGAAGTCCCATCTCCACTGCAACTATGGATCTAGCCGCAAGCCTGGAGATTGGGGGATCCACCTTTGGACCCTGGGTCCAGCGCCTGACCACGTCAGGGGGAAAGGGATAACATGTATCCTTAATACATTTGGAGAAACGCTTATCTGGTAAGCGTGGTGATTCTGCACTGCTTCTCTGAAGTCAGCGTGGCCAGAAAAGTACTCAATGTACGCTTGAGATACTGAAATGGGATTTCTCCTGCTGGGAAGCTGACTCCTCCACTGAAGGAGCTGGGGGAGAGATATCCAACATGCCATTGCTGGACGCTATAAGATCAGTCACCATGGCGTCACCATCCGGTGTATCCGGATTGAGAGCGGTGTCAGGATCAAAGTCCTGATCAGCTACGTCTGCCTCATCATACAGAGAGTCCTCTGCTGTGACCCTGACTAGTGATGAGGCCGAGTGCCGCTGCCAGCGAGCTCGCTTAGGCTGTCTGGGACTGTCGTCCGTGTCAGAGCCTTCACCCTGGAATGCCTGGGACCCCCCCGGAGCACTGATTTTGTTCCAAATGAGGGTGGCCAGGGAGCAATGATCAAGATTGCCCATGGCCTGTCTGGACTGCAAGTCATTATCCCATGACAATCTTTCAGCCGAAACTGCAACACCGTCCCTGTCCATGGACAGGGTTCACAGGTGGAACAGTATCACATGCAGTAAAAGCAGCATAGTAAGCCTGTGTTGCTTTTTTGCTGCTGTAGTCTAGCCATCTAGGAGCATATAGCCGAGAATAGCGACCGTACAGTGCAATGTATAGCATACAAGCATAAAGTACAATTGAGCACTTCAGCACATGCAATATGAGCAGCTTAGAAAGCCTGTGCCTTGGCACCCTTGCTTTTTTGCTGCTGTAGACTAGTCATCTAGGAGAATAT